>NC_041400.2:165988844-166294955 GCF_900747795.2 Erpetoichthys calabaricus
TTTGTAACATATGTAGTATAGAAATCCAGCTGGAGCACTGATCGAGTTGTGACAACAATATGAAAAATGCTTTGTCAGGACAATAAACAACCCATTAAGTCCCAGGATCTCTCTGTAGACCTATGCAATTACAGTACATAGTGGTTTGACTTAGATCAGGTCAGGGGCAATAAAACCATTTCTAAAGCTTTGAGTGTTCCCAGGAGCACAGTGGCCTCAATAATTGTAAAATGAAAGAAGTTTGGAACCACCAGAACTCTCCCTAGAATTGGCCATGCAGCCAAACTGAGTAGCCAGACAAGAAGGGTCTTGGTCAGTGAGGTGACCGAGAACACAATGGTCACTCTAACAGAGCTTTAGAAGTCCTCAGTTGAGATGGGAGAGTCTGCTGGAAGGACAATCATCTCAGCAGCACTCCATCAGTCAGGCGTTTATGGTAGAGTGGCTAGATGGGACCCACTCTTGAGTAAAAAGCATATGCCAGTTTAAATAACTCTAAGAGCAGAAGGAAAATGATTCTCTGGTCTAATGTGTCAAAAAGTGAACTATTTTTTCCAAACTCCAACCACTATGTCTGGTAAACACTAGGTACTGTTTATTACCTGCCTAATACCTCCCTATGAAGAAGCATGGTGTATGGTGTGCCAGGCATCATGATATACATCTCAGAAGCAGGGATGAGAAGACTGGTCAGAACTGAGTGAAGGATGAATGAAGCCAAATATAGAGGTCCTTGAAGTAAACCTGTTCCAGACTGCATATAACCTAAGAGTGGGGCAACAGTTCACCTTTCAGGACAATACCAACCTGAAGTATTGAACTAAGACAACACTGGAGTGGCAAAAGGACAAGTCTCTGACTGTCCTTGAGTGGCCCAACCAAAGCCCAGACTTGAACCCCATGGAACATCTATGGAGAGACCTGAAGATGGCAGTTTACAGATGCTTCCCATCCAGCCAATATATACAGTGCTATATAAATAAATTGACATTGACAGCCTAACAGACCGTAAGAAGATCTGACAGGAACAATAGGATAAACTTACAAAATCCAAGTGGGCAATGCTTGTAAGGACTTACTCAAGAAGACTTAAAGCTGTAATTGTTAAAGAGGCTTCTGCAAAGTACTGAATTAAGGGCCTGAATAGTTATATTAATGTGGGATTTAAATTTGTAAACCTTTTATTATTGGTTATTGGGTTTAGACCAAAGGGCAATAATGGCATCTTTATCAATTTAAAATTAAATCTACGACACAATACAGTGTGCAGAAAGTGAAGGGGTCTGAATACTTTCTGCATCTATCTATCTATCTATCTATCTATCTATCTATCTATCTATCTATCTATCTATCTATCTATCTATCTATCTATCTATCTATCTATCTATCTATCTATCTATTCAAAGACTCAGTGTACTGTTCCCATGAAGTAAAGAATCACCACTCCCTAACAACCAGGATCCTGACATCTAAAGTATTTGATATACCAGAGCAGATGTTAATGTGGTACACATAGATTTCTGTCCCGACATTCTCCTTCTTATTTTATGTTGTACTCCCTACTGCTGTCCATATTAAGATGAGCTTGGGGCTGAGGGGGTGGACTTCTAGCCTGTACTAAAAGATCAAGAACAACATCTTGAAGGAGCTCATTAGGCTTCTTGTTAAGTGGTGCTTTGGCTAATGAAAATATCCAAGGATGGCGGGACAGCCACATTACTTCTAGTTCTCATTTTAAAGCTGGCTTCAGTCCAGATCTGTTAAAAATAAAATGAATATACCCTGAATGTTTTCTGAAATATCTTGCTGATCTACTGCGCCTTAATCATATATAAAGTATGTAACTGCAGGAGTGAATTCCTTTGATCTATGGCATAAGGTTTAACCCCGACAAGGCAAAAACTCTTAATTATAAATACCGTTAGAAGCAAGCTGCATGACATGTAGAGGTATACATTATAAGATCAGGGATCAGCTTTGAAGTGAGCAAATGGAAATAACCTGACAGGCTGTTATCAAACCATGTAGGCATTTGTTCTTGTTCTGTAAAAAGTATTGACTTGCTTAGCCATCAGTTCTAAGCAAACAATTGCAAGGATGAACTTTAATTTTCCTTTTTTTGATTTTTTTTTCTGGCAAGGATTTGAAGGCAGGTGAAATGTATAGATGTACAATTGAAACACCATTCTGAATTTCATTGTAGTAGTCCTGAACTACAAGTGGCTCAGTAAAGTCATGCAGCGTGTGAAATTGTCAAAGCCTGAGCACCACTAAATTTGGAGGCTTGATTTGAGGTGCCTCTAAAGTGGTAAAACGTTCTTGTTGGATTTGTCCCTCTAGCCAGAGGTTTAGGGTTTCCTTTCCCTAACAAGGCATTTATGTTGTATTTTGGAACATTAAAATATTTTTAAGTATTTTGAACTCCTCATTTCCATTCTTTACAGAACAAAGCCTGTCAGTAAAGTTTAGGGTCAGGCCAACTGGATGAGGCCTAGTTCTAGGCAGGATAGAAAAGGATCTGGTTTGGTTTTTTTTTTTTTATCTTTTTCGAGGCCTCAAACCCTTTTGCAATTTTTTGTGCAATGAATCACTGTATGTATTGAATTTGTGTGCTCTTCCCTTGTCTGTGCGAATTTTCCTTTGGGTATTGTGGTTATGCTGACTTTTTCCAGTGAGACTGAAATTATGCCTTTTACCATTACACCTTGCCCCACCTCCTTATGCTGATTGGTTATTATATTTCATTTAGTTATGGCACAATTAACACATTATGGTGGAAGGAAATGCAATGTGCAGCAAGCAAACTCTAAAGCCCATGTCACAATACATGACTTTTCCAGCAATTTTCTGTCATAGCCTTCATTTATAAAATCTTAGTGGCTTGGAGGCAGCTGATGGCAAGCTCCTGTGAAGGTCAGTAGTCTGACATGTCTGGTGACTCACTCTGGCACAAATTTGACTTTGTCTTTAGTCATAGGGGTGGGCTCTGTGTGCAAGAGAGATTACAACCAATGAATGCTCATCTGGAAGTACAATTTAGATAATGCAGTGAAGAAGAATGAGGAACACAGGATCTTTGGAGCTCACAAACAGAAGAGATGCTCGTCTGTCTGATGTCTCATGTTTTACATACCATGAAAGAATAGAAAAAAGAAAAAAAAAGTCAGAGATTGCAGCTAATGTCTCCGTACCTGTTAACTCTTTGTACGGCACCGGCTCAATGAAGCTGCACATTGTTGGCTGTCACAAAAATGGATGAGTACGACCATGTGTTGGATTGCCAGCACGTCTTCAGTAAATGTGACATGTCCTGAGATTTTTATTCATGTAAATTGACAAGGTTTGGCAACAAGATCAGAAACGGCACTCTGCAAGTCTGACATACCCAGCAATTAGAAGTTATGCAATGTGCCATTGGCTTTAGTGAAATATAATGAGAATACTTTTTAATGAGTGCAGTTCTCATCACCACTGTACAAGAAAGACATAGCAGCTCTTAAAGTTGTGCACAGGAGAGCAACCAGGTGCATCCCAGAACTTAAGGACATATCCTACTGTGACAGACTCAGACAGTTACACCTGTTTAGTCTCGAACAAAGGAAACTGTCTGGGGACCATCCAGGCATTGATCAAAAGATACAGCAACATTCTTTTGGATTAAAGGTGAATCACATACTTGAGGATGTCAGTGGAAATTAAAGGGAAGTGCGTTTAAAACTAATGCCATGAAGCACATCTTTATGCAAAGGGTTGTGGGAACGTGGAACAAACTGCCAAGATATGTAGCTGAAGCAGAAACCTTGACAACATTTAAGAAGAATCTGGATGAGATATTAGGACAGCTAAGCTATTAGCTAAAGACACCAGTCTGATGGACTGGATGTTCTCCTCTTGTTTGTCACATTTCTTATGATCTTATGCGAAGGCACACTCAGTGCAACATCTAATGGACATGAACTAAACTAAAATATACCCTTGTATTGCATTTGAGATTGGCACAGATATTGTGTATTGTACTGAAATGAAATTAATCATTTGCCTCATTTATTTTAAATTAGGATCAGAAAAAACTGCTGAAATTGAATGCACTGTCTAAATACAGTATGCACTGCGTTTCAGTGTATTTCATTTCATTTTGGCACTGATAATCCTCCATATCTGTGGGAGTACTGCTTACTTTAACAAATGAAACAAAGTCAAAGAAGTGGGGACACGTGCATTTCCGGCAAGAAGATGGGCTGGTGCTATGATGGACAAAATATGATTTTCAGGGATCATATTTTGCAGCATCAAAGTTGGAATTGAAAGGGCAAAAAAGTAGTTTGATTATTTGGACCTGACTACTGAGTCATATATTCAAAGAAGATACACTTATGATATTAAAAAAAAATAAAATCCTGAAAAAGACATCAGGGCACCATAGCTATAACTGCAGTTAACTAACAGAGCTTGAGCACCTGAATGATCTCATCTTGTTTGAAAAATTGCTTTAGTTCAAAGGTAAATAGAAGAGAAATTATAATAAGAAACATGTATGGGGGGATTCAGAAGATGAACACATTAATAGATTTTCAAATGTCTAAAACATTTGTATCATAACAGTTACAATATTCTGAATAAAAAGATTTCAAAAGTTGGACACATTCTGCTTTGCTTTTATTTCAGTCATATAGCTCCCACACTATTACCATCCTTTTTGCTCCTTGAGACACCTAACTAATAACACGTTAAGTGCTCGATGTAAACTCTGCGACCTTCAGTCATTTATTTTCCAACCAGTATGACCCCAAAACCTAATATTCTGCCAGACGTATTACACGGCCTAGAATGTCCTGTGATTCTTGCTTGCCTGCATTATAACATATGGGAGGTGCAGCCAGAGGACAGAGTGATAGACATCTCATTTACTTCACTAATGAGCGACTGCTTTCCTAATGAGCTGGGGTGAAAAGTTTGTGTGCTGCTTTGGGCGAGTACTGTTGCAACTGCTGTTTTCGGCCCAGTATTATTGGCTTCAACTGCAGCTACACTCCAGCTCCCAATAGCAACACTGGATCACAGCCATGTACTTAAGTGTGGCTAATGTGTCGACCAGAAGACAAGTTTTTAAACTCAGCCTGGAGACGGATGCTTGTCAAAGCTGAATATTGCTTGTTGTCTTAATATGCCCACCATGTGGCTACTTTGATTATTAGAGTATCTAGGTAACAGTTACTCTGTGAGCAGAAATGTTACCTCTTAATATCCCCTCTGTATTCATTTTTGTTTTACTATTCAGATAAAAATTTGGGATTTTATACAAGGGATAATTTCCCAGGCCCTGCATATACAGTGTATAGTGGAATGCCGGTCTCAAGTCTGGGCAATGGGGAGGGTTGGTGTTAAGGAAGGCATCCAGCCACAAAAATCACAATTAAACCACTATTGGAGAAATCTAGTGAAAAAAAACCAAAAAAAAATTAGCGACCCCCCCCCCCCCACTCCCATGTGAACATGGGAATAGCTACAGAAGAAGTAGAAGAGTGGAATGTCCATAGGTAGTCCCTTACATGTTCCTAAAGCGCATGAACATGGGGTTGTCTTGTCCATTTATGTACATGAACATGCAACCTAAAAGACGTAGGAGTGTGAACCAGGAGGACTAACAATCAAAAGACTTAACCCAGTATGTAAAACAAACAAACTTGTTCTATTTATATTCTGAAACGCTGAAACACTCACACACGTTTGTCTTTAAATCTGCAAACATGGACACCATGTTTGCTGCAAACTTAATAGGGTTACACTACTACCACACGACAGCAATGGGAGTGCGGCAACAGCAATAATACAGCTGCGGTAATGAAGTGGAATCCAAAATGGCAGTGCATATCGCTAAAATGGTGATGCGGTGACATCACTAGAATAATGGTAAAAGTCTGAAATAGTGTAAGTTGCCTTAATTCAGGTTGTTTATGAAGATTTACTTTATGAGGTAGAAGTACATAATAAATAAGAATAACTGTGTCAAATATTTGAAATATTAAAAGCAGTGCTTCGATTTAAATGTTTAAAGTAATTCTCGACTGTAACCTCTGATAGAGGTCTATGGGGGGATAGATCCCTAGTAAAGGACCAAAAATCAAAAATAACTTTATATTCATAATCACTTACCTTGAAATAGTCTAAAATTATACCCCACATGCTTATGTTTGAAATTTATCATTTTAACCTTTTGGGAGTGGCTCTTAGAGGTCTAGATAGATAGATAGATAGATAGATAGATAGATAGATAGATAGATAGATAGATAGATAGATAGATAGATAAAATAAATTTATATCTATCTATCTTTTATTTATTTTATTTATAAAGCACACTTTAAAAACAACATCAAGGCTGACCAAAGTACAATAAAAAAAAGAAAAAAAAGCCCAACATATCAAACACACAGAACCAAAGGGTAAATGAAACAGAAACACAGAAACACATAAGAACTGAAGAGGTTCTTAATAAAAAGTATACAGGTAGCCAACATATCATACTGGGTTAGAGAGTAGAGAGAGCTAGAGAGTAAAAATGTGTTTTTAAATAGGATTTAAAGGCAGCTAGTGAAGGAGCCTGCCATACCTGTACGCGCAATGGCAAATCGTTCCAGAGTTTTGGGGCTGCAACTGAAAAAGCTTGATCACCTCGGAGTTTGCATCCGTGCCTTGGGAACACGCAAAAGCATCTGGTCTGCTGACCTGAGAGAGCAAGATGGTACGTAAGATAGATAGATAGATAGATAGATAGATAGATAGATAGATAGATAGATAGATAGATAGATAGATAGATAGATAGATAGATGTACTTTATTTGTCTGCAAGGGGAAATGAGAATTTACAGATGCTTAAGAGAGAGAGAGAAGCAAATATAAATAATATATAAATAATAAAACAAACAACAACTCCCTAAACACACATTAGAACTTCTGGCTTGGATACTAGAGAACTGCTGCAATCAATCAAGTCCTTCTGATCATTTTTGCTGAGGGCACCTATTGGTTTACTCTGTAATTGCCCACACAAAATACGGTCCAAAATGGCCAACAAATGAGAGTTTCTTGCACTAGAGGGCCAAAAATGGGGAGGGGGGTCCTGAAAAGCTTGGCGTCTTACATAGATAGGCATCAAGATGAATCGAACAGTATATCAAATGTGGGGGTATTCTCATAACAGAAAGTCAGGAGGTATGTACAGATATATGTACAGACAGATTATACTGAAATTCCTAAGTAATTCTTATGAAAAGAATAAATGACATAAAGGTCAAAACAAACATAAAAGTATAAAATAACAGAAATGGATTCTACATAAAAAATCCATCTAAAATCTTAACAGTAATTAAATAAACTAAATCTTTAATTTTGAAAATAAATAAAAAAAGATGAAAATCTTAGAGAAGGGACCCAAGAACCAGAGTGGAATGTAATGCTCCAGCATTTAGACGTAGGTTTGTGAATGCCTTAAATAGGCACTCAGGTGCCAACCCGTTACTCCACCTGTAATATTAGGAAGCCACACCCCCTCAGCTAATTTAAAAGAGACAAAGGTAACAAGAGAAATAAAACAGAATAATTCTTATAGATAGGAATTAGCAGCTGTGCATTTATTGCCTCAAAATGTTAAGGGCTTATTGTCTTTTTTATTTGGTATTTTGCATTCTGCCATTGTTCATCCCTTTCTTGTCTTTAGAAAATAAATACATTCACTATTTTTAAATTTTTAATTTCATTTGCATTCATTCTGGGAGAAATTTGTTGAGAAGGCACACACTAGATAAGAACTGTATTTGAAATTAACATAACATAACACAATACAAATCCAAGGAGGTTCTGCTCAACCTTTATAATGCACTGGTGAGGCCACATCTGGAGTCCTGTGTGCAGCTTTGGCTACAAAAAGGACATAGCAGCGCTAGAAGATGTCAAGAGAAGAGCGACTAGGCTGATTCCAGGACTGCAGGGGATGAGTTATGAGGAAAGATTAAAAGAGCTGAGCCTCTTCAGTTTAAACAAAGGAAGATTAAGAGGACACATGATTGACGTGTTTATAGTTATGAATAGAATTAGTCCAGTGGATCAAGACTGTTATTTTAAAATGAGTTCAACAAGAACACGTGGACACAGTTAGAGGTTGTTAAAGGTAAATTTCACTCAAACATTAGGACGTTTTTTTTCACACAGAGAACCATAGACACTTAGAATAAGCTACCAAGTAGCATGGTAGACAGTATGACTTTAGAAGCTTTCAAAACTTGACTTGATGTTTTGTTAGAAGAATTAAGTGGATAGGACTGACGAGCTTTGTTGGGCTGAATGGCCTCATCTTGTCTAGATTACTCTAATGAAAAAAAAAGTGTTTCTATAGTAATATATGGAGGTGAGTAATTTGGAGTAGACAGTCCTGCTCTGGGTGAGCCAAGGTAGCTTTTCTTATTTGAATTAGAAGAATTAAGTGGATACGACTGGTGAGCTTTGTTGGGCTGAATGGCCTGTTCTTATCTAGATTGTTCTAATGTTCTAACACAAGATAACGTAGCATAACACAACATCATGTTTTCCATCCTTCATAATCAAATTCTATTTGAGGTCCGGATCCTATCCCAGCAGCAGTGATATTAGGAACAGCCCTTCCCAGTAAAATAGTCTTTCACAGGACCTTATAAATGACAACATTTTTTGGAAAAAAATCAAAAAGCAAATATGGTAAACAAAACCAAGTTTAGAGTCTGACCTAAGTTGTCACTGTGTGGGCTTCTGTTAATACTTTATTAAGGTTCTTTTGTGTCACCATGAGCATAAACTGAGGCTGATAGATGAGAAAGATTAATATAAAATTGATTTGTTTAGAAAATAAGTGAGGAAATGACCAAGACTGATACATTTAATAGCACAGTGCAGACTTTGAAGTGCTGGGGCTGTGTGTGTGGCATTATATGCAAAGCAGTAATTGGGCTGATTGTCATCTCAGAGTAAACAGCACATGACCCGAGGCACCACTGTTCAGTAGCAGCGTGGACCCTTGTGATCCTAGAAGGTACATTTGGCTTTAATTAGCTTGAAAGTAAGAAATGTTGAAGGAGGGAAGAGGAATTATGAGACTGGTGGCTAACCCCTAATGTATGACTAAATAAATAATAATTCCGCCTGTCTGCACTGTACTTGATTTTTGCATCTTATGTTTTGTAACTAATTACATTGAACATTCCAGTCCTGGTCAAAGCATAATCAAGCACAGCCCCAGAAGGCAAGAAAAAAGAGTTTTTCAGAGTAAAAATAAATGGTTAGGCTCTGTCTGTAAGAAACACGTTTCAGCACCGCAGCTGTTTTGTGTATTTTTTTCCTCGCATATTCTGTTTGTTTCATCCTAGGTAGATCTCACAGTTTTTCACTTCTGAGCTGGGTTTAGAGCTTCAGCATTTTCTCTGCAAGAAATCTGCTTGTTCACCCCATAATCCCGAGGGTGTTCTCACGGGTCTCAGGTTTCTAGCTACAGCATGCAGTCTGTTTTGATGGGACAAGTTAAACTTATCCAGCGACGACTCTCAACATAATCGCCTGTTTTCTAAAGACATATCATATTCATAGTGTCTTATGAAAATACTGATAGTCTGTAAAGGGTTTATTTTAACAGTCTGATCTTGTTTTTTTCTTTTTTTGGGAACATAATGTTTGACACATGGGCAGGTGTGTAGTGCACAAGGCCTGATTAGGAGCCCGGAGGAACTTGAGATAGGCTGACTTTTCGCAACATTTTATCAAAAGAAAAAGGATTTTGATAAGGTGTTAACTTTTTCTTTAAAATACAAACACTGCCACCACTCTGAGAACTGTTTTCATACTGACTGGAGCAGTTTATGCAGGTGCCATATATGACTGTTATCACTCAGTTTTGTTTGAAACTGCCTTTGTCCTTGAAACAAATTTTGGCCCCGTCAGTCCTGTTCATTTCAAATTTTATTTTCCCTAAAGTCAAGATTATTTTTGCTAGAGTATTTATTTGAAACAGTCCAATAAATCACAGAAAGAGCAACATGCAGTTGAACAATCAGACACATTCCCTTACAAAACAAACCCAATACACCATTGTCATTAACATGAATTCATATGATGTGCTAAAGCTGGAAATATAATCTCAATAAAAATAAGTGTTTGGTTTCAGTTCACACATTTAATTACAAAAAATAGAAAAATGAGCATTTACTTAGAGTTGGAAATTTTAGATACTGTAAATGTTTCCTCTTTATTCCATAGGAAATTCAAATGGAGTGTGTGGTTGTAATTTTACTGATTAATTACGCTGGAGCTATTGCTTGTAATTCACCCCTTTCATCACAAAGGAACTGAAATGCAATTTATGCAATTTATTACACAGATATTTCTTAAAGGAATACTCCTTCCAAAAATGATATTTTTTATATTTTACTCACTCTATGTAGTTTGTAAAGGTGGCCAAGAATAATTTTTAATCTCATGTTTTTGAGGAAATAGAATGTAATTAAATAGAATTAAAAACCTACCACTCTCGCTCACTCATTGCCTGAGAGTCCTGTTTTCAATTCAAAAGTGTGACCTCCAAGTGTTAAGGGGTTTCCTGTCTGTGCACTACTTTAATTTTCCAACTTTATTAATCTACTCTGTATATATAAAATCCTAAGCCTAAAAGTGCAATGATTTTATGTCTCGTTTTATGTCACGCTTTAAATTGGGCTTATTTTAAAACCTACATATATATGTTTGGTATCATTCTTTTCAGAAATTTATCGAACTTTAATGTGACGTTGTTAGAATTTCAGATTCTTATTCTGTTTTTAAATTATAAACTAAAAAATATCAAGAAATCACGTCCCACGAGACAAGACTTTGTGTCAAGAGATTTAACCACGCCCGGGGTTGGAAATAAAAGACAAAGAGTAGGACAGCTGCTGTACAGACTTTTGAATGTTTGAAGCACCGTGAAAGATGCAGATCACGTGGCATGGCAGTAGCAGCAAACCAGCAGCTGATCGAGCAAAGAGGAGGTAAAAAAAAAAAAACTGTATTTGTTTCCCATTGTATCACCGTTTAAGAGGGGGTTTCGGAGGAGCGACCGCATCTCCTTGGGGTGCGTTCAGCCCCCCTCTTCATAATGTGAGCTGGCAAGTGTAGTGAGCAGGGGGGAACCCCATAGTTTAACAATATTTTAGCAAAAAATACTTGCGTTTTATATGTTGAGAACATATGACTAGACAACATGTGGATTATTAGACAAGAATAGCATGTGATTTTTCTGTGAACGTTTTGATATGTTTTACTGTTGTTCAGCGTTGGTCACTGAAGGCTCCTGTTCTATCAGAAACTTTGCTATACATGTTCTCCATGAAACCATTAGGCTAAAACTCTTTCATGGCCGCCACTACAAACTACATGGTGTAAGTAACATTTAAAAATAAATTTTTGGCAGTAATATTCCTTTAATGACCATTTTTGGTATGTCTGTTTTATCGAATATAAACTAGAAAAGGAATTTTTGGTGGTAGTTTATGCACTGTATTAGAAAGGCTCTGTAAAATGAGTGTAGATAAAACAACTTTATTACACAGGAATTTAAAAGAAAAAAATAAACATTTGTTCTTCATCCAAGAATCTTTGATTGTTTGGGTATTTGTTGCAGTTCACACATTTTATTACATAAGAATAACAAAATAAGTCTTTAATTATAATTTGTCCTTTTTATGATGAAGAACTGCAGGGCAAGTGTTTGCTTACAAAGCATTCACTTTATTAAAAAGATAAATATCCCATATTATTGTATGGGAGGAGAAAGCTTTAACACTTGCTTGCATCTTAAACTCCATCCATCCATCCATTTTCCAACCTGCTGAATCCGAACACAGGGTCACGGGGGTCTGCTGGAGCCAATCCCAGCCAACACAGGGCACAAGGCAGGAACCAATCCCGGGCAGGGTGCCGAACCACCGCAGGACACACACAAACACACCAAGCACACACTAGGGTCAATTTAGAATCGGCAATCCACCTAACCTGCATGTCTTTGGACTGTGGGAGGAAACCGGAGCGCCTGGAGGAAACCCACGCAAACACGGGGAGAACATGCAAACTCCACGCAGGGAGAACCCGGGAAGCGAACCAAGGTCACCTAACTGCGAGGCAGCAGCGCTACCACTGCGCCACCGTGCCACCCCCATCTTAAACTACTTTATTAAAATTTAATGACCATTTGTAGCTCATCCACTGTGTCATATGTTATCTGCAAAATGGTTACAGTTAGACACATTTACTATATAAAGGAATACTCTACCCAAAAGTTAATTTTTTTTATTTGTAACTTTCCCATATGTTTGTAGTGATACTTAACAGAAAAATTTGTAATCTCTCGTTTTCATGGAGAGCGAAGATAACAATGTTTCTGACGGAACGGGAGTCCCTATGGAGTCTATAAGCTCATTCACAAAAAGGTTACTCTTTTGGACTCCCCCTCATTCACTGGTTAAGAGCCATGCATTCAATTCAAAAGGCTTCCATTCCATCAGAAACTGTGTTATCTTCATTCTCCATGAAAACATGAGATTAACATTTTTTTCTCGGCTGTCATTGCAAGCCATTTGAGGAAAGTAACAAATCTATGTATAAAAGAATAAAAACATGTTTACCGGTATTTTAAAAAATATATATTTTTGGGTAAAGAAATATTTGCTTGTAGCTTGAGCAATTTATTGAAAAAAATTGTAACATTAAGTGTTACTTATAGCTTTTTATTTTCTAAGAACTGCAAAACAAACGATTGCTTACAGGACATTTGCAGTATTTCAAAAAAATATAAAAAAAACACAAATAATTGTTTGTAGTTTAATTAAGTAAAAAAATAACATTAACAATTATAATATACTAGCTGTGTAAGCCTGTGCTGTAAAAAGCCTGGGGTCCTAGAAACTATTGAAATCGTCAGAAAAAAAATTGAAATGTAGAGATGTCAGGTAATTGAAAGAAAATACTCTGGGCCTCTCTCTCCTAGGAGGTTTTGTTTTGCCGACGTGCTTGCCTCATTCGTGTATTAGCGGCGGGAGTAAAAGTAAAAGGGATACCGTTTTGTTGATGTTAGCAGCTCAGCGACTTTGTCTTTCTTCGGAGGTTTTGTTTTGCTGCATCGCTTGTATGCTAAGTGAGTTTCTGTTTCCTCGGAGGCGGAGTCTTTACCCTGACTCCACCTCTCACTTCTGGGCTGAACAGACAGACACACGTACTTCCACAGGTAGGCATTTATATATAAGAAAATATAATAAATTTCAGCAACAAACACTTAACATTTGAGCACAATGGCTTATATATATAGTAGTCAAACGGAAGTGAAACCCAAGTTCAGGGATAAAATGTTGGGAAACCAACCTGGCTGTCCCATTTAATTCTTTAAACAAAACAAAAATGAACTCATGATGGTGCTGTAAAACAGAAAATACAGGCAGTAGCCTTCTCTTTAACAATGCCATTGCTCGAATGAGTGGGTCCTTATTTCTTGTGAAACTCCGACCTCTGGGTTAGCTCGACTCAAAATGAGACACTTCCTTCCAGGGATAATAATAATAATAATAATAATATATTTTATTTATATAGCGACTTTCCCATGCCTGGAAGGGCATCTTCTTGGAGCTATAAAGACAGATATAGGTGACAAGGTTAGCGACAGCACCCCCTCTCACTTCTGGGAGGTACTACACACCTCAGCTGAACCTGGAAGGCAACTCACCAACATACATATACACATATATTGTCATGCATGCGCATTGGAGGACTTCCTCGCAGGCTCTGTCAGAGTAAGTAATAACCTGCTGGGATTAGAGGGGGCTCTATCGCTAACACTGTCATACCTTCTTTCTACACAGTGCCAGAAAGCAGCCCAGTGAAGGCAACTGACCCCACCCCTTCTGATTCAGCTGCCATAACACCGGGCCTCTCAGAAGGAGGCCTCATTATTGGCACGAGCAACCCATCAAACGGAGCTCTGCTACTAGAGTGACCTTAGCTCTAAAAGTCAAGCCTGAAACCTCTCTTCTTTTGAAACCCGCATAACAGGAAGAAATACATGCTGAAGAGCTTTATATTTTGTTTTGTATTTTTGTGTCTTCAGACAATAAATTGAACGACCCCATTGGCACCCCAAATTTTTTTATCGCATGCAACTGTCATTCTTGATGTATACTGTATATATTGTGAGATTTTTGAGACCCTGACCTGTGCTGTGTGCCGAGACTCTGTCGCTTGTGCAACTGCAAGTTCGCAGGCTGACCACATAACACATCTGTCGTCCGATGATTGTTGTGGGGAACATTTAAAACCAGCCACCGACCTGGCCTTGCGTTCACTTTCTGTCTCAATCACCTTCCTTTTGCGATGCAATTTTCCCAGCATCATACCAACTTTTTAATGCCCAGTTACTACTCCTCCCACCTTCACCGTTTCCAATGAAAATATAAAAGTGTGGAAACTTTTTGAACGTCCCTCGTATATATATTGTAAATTAAAGACAATGTCAAAGGTTTGGGGGATCCCCCCCGTATACTGTAGATGTCAGGCAAGTGAAAATACGTCCTTACAGACTGAAGCCCAAAACAGAACTGAGTATAACAAAGAGCAGGCGGTATATATGGTCGGCAGAAGGAAATGACGTCATGAGTATGTGGCATTCTGGAACCGGAAGTGACATCATGAGGTGACGGGATCTGGTGGGCCAGAGCCGGAAGTGATTGTTAGGCCGAGTGCTCTTCTGTTGTTCTGTAGAGAGAAAGGAGAAAGAGTTAGAGGACCCCTGGTCCAGCGGGCAAACACACTTATTTGAGCCTGTAAACTGTCTCCTAATCGCACATGTGTGACAATATAGTTGGACTCCGCCAGGGCTGCCCTTTGTCACCGATTCTGTTCATAACTTTTATGGACAGAATTTCTAGGCGCAGCCAGGGCGTTGAGGGGGTCCGGTTTGGTGGGCTCAGGATTGGGTCACTGCTTTTTGCAGATGATGTTGTCCTGTTTGCTTCATCAGGCCGTGATCTTCAGCTCTCTCTGGATCGGTTCGCAGCCGAGTGTGAAGCGGCTGGGATGAGAATCAGCACCTCCAAATCCGAGACCATGGTCCTCAGCCGGAAAAGGGTGGAGTGCCCTCTCAGGGTTGGTAGCGAGATCCTGCCCCAAGTGGAGGAGTTCAAGTATCTCGGGGTCTTGTTCACGAGTGAGGGAAGAATGGAGCGTGAGATCGACAGGCGGATCGGTGCGGCATCCGCAGTAATGCAGGCGCTGCATCGGTCTGTCGTGGTGAAAAAGGAGCTGAGCCGCAAGGCGAAGCTCTCAATTTACCAGTCGATCTATGTTCCTACCCTCACCTATGGTCATGAGCTATGGGTAGTGACCGAAAGAACGAGATCGCGAATACAAGCGGCTGAAATGAGTTTCCTCCGCAGGGTGTCTGGGCTTTCCCTTAAAAATAGGGTGAGAAGCTCAGTCTTCCGGGAGGAGCTCAGAGTAGAGCCGCTGCTCCTCCGCATCGAGAGGAGTCAGATGAGGTGGCTCGGGCATCTGATCAGGATTCCTCCTGGACGCCTCCCTGGTGAGGTGTTCCGGGCACGTCTAACCGGGAGGAGGCCCTGGGGAAGACCCAGGACACATTGGAGGGACTATGTCTCTCGACTGGCCTGGGAACGCCTTGGGATTCTCCCGGAAGAGCTAGAAGAAGTGGCCGGGGAGAGGGAAGTCTGGGCATCTCTGCTCAAGCTGCTGCCCCCGCGACCCGACCTCGGATAAGCGGGAGACAATGGATGGATGGATGGATATATATATATATATATATATATATATATATATATATATATATATATATATATATATATATATATATATATATATATATATATGGTAATATTTAAACCAACAGGATGAAAGGGAACTACAATGAAAAGTGTTATATACAGTAGCTATGGCTTAATGAAGTCTCTTAGAACAACATGTTTTAGAAACTCCATTCTTTCTTCATGGCAGGATATTCAAAGACCTTTAACACAATAAATAACTTACAACATTATACAATAACTCTATTATCTACTATTTATTCAAGATACAGTGGACAGCAAGATAATCATGAGTTTTAAGAAAAGGAGCCCCCTTAGGCATGTAATAGGTCAAGAAACCAGAGATTTGAATCCCAAAACTGATTACGGTTATATTAAAGCCCCTGATCTAATTGGAGCAATTAAAACGCACATTGGAAATCCCCCCAAATCTAATTAGCTCAAATCCATAATAAATCTACACTACTCCTTGGAAGCTTTACTTTTCTGTTCCCTTTATAAATCTTAGTTTGGATGCCTGAAAGTTTCTACAATTTTTTAGCTTTGAAAAATACATTGAGAATGCTATATTCTGAAACTGAATGGTATTTAAGGCCATGTTGTTTTATTTTTTTATAGGAGCTTAAAATATTTATAGTTTACTTATTGCTTAGACTGCTATTTTAAACTTTTGCATCAGTGCTTCATAATGCAATGTTTTTTGTTATACTGTTGCTTGTATTTCACTCATTTTGTTAAGCAGGACCAGAAAACAGAGCTTATAGCTCATACACTTTGTTAAATTCTACTTTGATTACTCAGAATAAATTCTTTACTTTTAGAATGGCAATTTGTAGTTCATCAACTGGGTCTGAAATTAAAAATGAGAGTTCTCTTGTAGTTCACTCACTTTATTACACAATAGCTGTGAAACAAGCATTGTATACAGAAACTGAAAATGAGCCTTTATTTGTAGTTTCTACATTTTATTGTATTGGGATTACTAGACAGGATGAAGCAATTGAATGCAGTGATTCTATACTACATTTAGAGCTTTTTTCCTTGAGAAATATTATGTGAGACACATTTTCAAAAAGATACACCAATACAGACAAACACATGAGATAAACAGGCCTCCAGCTGGCCGCTATGAGGACATCACCCCTGTTTCTTTATTTTCAGCTAAACAAACAGCTAGCCCGAGTCATATGATGGATTCATCCTTCCTGTGTGGCCCAAAGGGTCGTGACTTTAGTCGAATTAATGATATCATTTAGTGGCAGTGCTGCAGACTGCAGGGCAGCTAAATGTTTGATAAGTTTTAAAAATGGAAACAAAGCGGGCCTATCACTGCCATACGTGCCTCGTCTTTTCCTCTGCTGACAGTTCAAGATGAACAACTGTCTAGGACGAGCCAGATAAAAGCACCACTCCCATACTCCCAAACACACGCTCCATTGTCTGCCGTGACTGCACTGCGTGGAGCCGAACCAAGCAGGAACTCCTCAGTGCAGCTGCTTTGTGTCCCTTGCTGTGAGACAGATAAGATTAAGGTTAATTATCATCAAATAAACAAATTGGGTCATTCCTCCTGGATGACTCATACTTCCTGCCCTTTTTTCTGCAGTCTTTGCCTCCAGAGAAATGGAAAAGCATTTAAAAAAATCCTATTAAGTGCAATTCACAGATGATTCTGTGTTATTGAGTGAATAGTTTATTTTATTTAACTTTAATAACTATTGAAGTTAGAAACAGACTTGTAGTGACATATGGGATAAGGTCTTTGAAGGTAATCCAAAAGTACAAAAGATCAGTCCCACCATGACTTTACTTACATTAAGTTTAATTCAGATTCTAAAAATGCAAACAGTATATGCACAAGTACTTCTGAATTAGATCTACAAATACACGGTGTCTTAGTAAGGTGTTTACTAAAGTAAGGAAACATGACGAACATCTCAGTCAATTCCCTGTTCAAAATTCATTTAACCTATTATCAATATTATTATTATCATTGTTCGCTATTAACAGATGCCCTTATCATAGGGTGCAGGGTTTATTCCAGTTTATTCCAATATATATATACTTACATGGGTGCACACAGGGGACAGTTTAAGGGCTCTGGTGATGGCGCCAGGGGTTGGCGCTGAATAATAATGGTCTCAGAGGATTGACAGCTTTTCCATCATTAATGTCACTTCCAGTGTCCGTCCACCGGGACCCGTCTCTTCTTGCTGGTAGCACACATAACTGGAAGCTCCGCCATCTTCGAGTCAGTCAGAACTAGACTCCCATCTGAAAACACATTCCTCTCATGCTCAAAATTGCATTTTTGCTTATTTTTGAATTTCAGTTATATGGGGTTTGCCTACAGGTGCCCCAACCCTTCTTATTTGTGTCATCTTATTCTTACCACATATGTGTATATATAGTCACGCACGTGCACTTGGGAGACAGTTTAAGGGCTCAGGTGATGGTAATTCTCCACCAATCCAGGGGGTGGCACTATGTGATAATGTTCTCTCTTTTCCTCCCTCAGCAGACCCGAAAATTGACAACTCTCCTCAACCAACATCACTTCCAGTGTTTGTCCACCTGGACCCGTCTCTTCCTGCCTGGTTGCCGTATGACCCGCCATCTTGTGCAGTCACAGTAGTCCTCTGGTCTGCGAAGACTCGATTTTGCATTTTCACATGCTTTATTTTTAATTTAAAACATTTTCAGTTATACAGGGTTTGCCTTTGGGTGCCCCAACAATCTGACTGTCTATGTTTATCTCCTGAAACCTGACAATTTTCTGTAAATGTCCATGTGAGCTTCCTCCTGGTCCTCAGATATTCCTTCCAAACTCCAAAGATGTATACCTGTGGTTAATTGGAGTCTGGACTTGTATGTGTGTGTGTGTGTGTGCCCTCCATTTATCAGTGCCTTGTCCAAACAGTCCCATCCCAGTGCTAATATGATAAGCTCTACGCTTTATGACTCTGAACTGCTTTCAGCAGAAAATGTATGGAGGCATATTTAATCAAGAACCTATTTATTAATCTATATCCTATTGTATATGATTGCATTTGACCAGTTGGTGATGTCCATCATTTCTAATTAAGTTGCATCAAGCACTCTTCTACCCAAACCTAGCCGTAAATCCTTGAAGAAAATCTCGAAAGGATTTCACTGCATTATATGGCACCCCATTCACACACTCATCAGGACAATTTCAATGGTAAAAATCAACAAGAATAAATATCTTTTAATTTATTGAGACAACAAGGGTTATCAGAGGAATCTTTCATGAACACAGAGAAAACCTACAAAGCCCACAATGTAGCAAACTGATCCGGAGTGGACACATGTTCAGTTATGATGCTGTGCCATCTCATGTGTAATATTACAGCGAGGTCTCGCTGTCTGATTGGGTGAGCTGGTAAAAACTAAAAGTTGTCAATGGTGGTACCTCACAAAAATGTTAGAACAACAAGATGACAGATGATCACTGGCTTGAGTGCAGTATATAAAAACAAATGCATTAAATAAAGATTAAAATAGTGGTCAACAGCACTAGGAGTGCTTTGGGGTGGGAAAATCAAAGTGAAGACAGGCTAGGAGGAAAGCCCACCTCATGGAGTCGAAGCTTATCACATCGTATATATAAACGTCTACGCGTGGAAGTGTGTGTGTCTGTCTGTCTTGCCCAGAAGTGAGAAGCTACAGTATGAAGCTCAAAGAGCCAGCAAGGCGGCCTCAAGTTAATAAGTCGGAAAAAGAAAGAAGTACGAGGCTACAAGCTGAAAGAAAGCGATTCTGTCGCCAAAGTGAAATCGCAGAGGAAAGACACATGAGAGAGAAACTCGCTTAGCTGCTGATAGACAAGGGGGGCGAGCACGTCCGCAAAACAAAACTGCTGACTCTGCATTTCAGTTTTTATTCTGACGATTTCAATAGTTTCTAGAAGCCCGGCCTTTTTATAGTAGACTTTAAATATGTGACAAAATGGCATCACAACCAAGGTGGATTTCCTCATCATATCTACTACTGATCTGGGTCCACGACTTTCTCTTTGGGCAAACACTGAGTGGAAAATTTATAAGCCATTAACTAAAAGTCCCAGATTACACAGTGTAAGACTTATAAGTAATAAAAGTGAACCTTACTGTAAAATGGGGGACACCTATCAGAATAGCTAAAATGCTGCTTTAATCACAGTTCTAAATGTGTAAAAGTGAACAAAACAGTCAATCTAATATGCAAAGTCAGCTAATGAGAAAAGATACAGAAAGATCTGTGTGTTTTAATTTTGCTCTTAATTTTTAAACAAGACTTTTCTTTTACAGGAGCTTTTGCATGTTTGTTGAAATTGTGTTTTTTTTTTTTTTCATTAAGCCATTGGTTCCTAAGAATGTTACTGTTAGGAATGCTAAATATTCTCAGAACTCTGATCCAAGTGGAATTTCCCTTATGCACACCCAATGGCTTAAGATCCTGCTGCGATATGTGAAGATAGAAACAAACAGTGCGGCAGAAAATAAAAATAGGTGAGAGTCTGTACAGCAACATGAATATGCTATTAGAACTTAATATTTAAGGGGAGTTTGATGATGGCTAGACATTAGCTTCTTGGGTAAGCCCACCCTTTAAAAACACAGCATGAAAACAAATAAACCCAAAGTAATGAGTATCCTCTGGTCTCCCATGATCCTCCTCCCTATGAATCTATGAGTCCCAAATTAAATCAAGTGAGTCTGAGAATGTCATGTCATGTATTGTATAGCACATTTAGCGGGTTATCTTCCATTTATTTTTTCAGAGAATTATCCATATTACTAACCGAAAATGGTAAACCGGATGGCATGGACCCAGGTACACGGCGGTGGACGCAGGAGACGTACTGCGCAGGCGCTGACAGCGCGCGTCTCATAAACCAGCAGCGAAGTGTGATCCACCTCGCACGGAGTCACCGCTCAAAAACGAAAGAGCTCATGACGTGAATGAGAAATGAAGCAACAACGTGCCCATACCGACACGGACACACAAATAAGAGGATTCTGTGCTGCAGCCCAGATTCAAACGGAAGAGGCTACGGAGGCCCCACAGGTCCATAAAGATAGAACGGAAGGCGCAGGCGTCACCGCCATAATGTGAGTGGCATTACTGTGGAGTGAAGGCACAGGCATCACCGCCATATTGTGAGTGGCACTACTGCTGAGTGAACTTAGGAATAATGTGCTGCTTGGGATTGTACAAACCGCTGAAGATAGATAGATAGATAGATAGATAGATAGATAGATAGATAGATAGATAGATAGATAGATAGATAGATAGATAGATACTTTATTAATCCCGATGGGAAATTTACACCAAATTCATACACAATACAGCTCAACGATACAAACACGAGCCCGAATGGATAAGATCAATGAACGCAGGTGCCTACAACGCGCGTCTGACACTGCGGAAGCAAAGCGGGCACAAGTTCAAAACAAACGACCTCGACTGACAGATATACAAACACGAGCCTGCCTGGATACAATCAATGAACGCAGGCACCTACAACGCGCGTCTGAAATGCCGCGGGCAAAGCGGGCACGGCTCCAAAACGAACGAGCTCGACTAATGTATTTCGGGATACCCAACGCCGGGGGTAGGTGAGCGAAGCGAGCAGGGGGCGGAGCCCCCTTGTCTTCCAAATAATTGGATATAAATTGGAATTAATGGAATTTGTTGTAGCAATCTATTCAAGAGACACATTATTTATTTTGGAGTACCTCATAATGACAAGTAATTCACACAACCTACTAGACATTTTTTCTTCAATAATGGCTGTACCTGCACATTCTCTTTTGGAGTTTGATGGACTGAGATGGATGAACAGAAACTTTCTGCAGACAAGAATTAAAACTTTATTGACCAACATAGCTTATCACTTTACTGTTGGTTGGTTTGAGTATTTCAGCACGTCACAGCCGTCAAATTCTTTACAGACAGCAGTTAAAGTTTATTTTGAAATTACTTAACTTTTTCTTTTTCTGACCTCCATAAGCCAAATGACTACATCAACTATGCGTTTGCACTCATTACTGTCTGTGCCACACTCAAAGTACTCACAGACAATATTTTCCAGTCCATGACCAATTCTTTGTTGTGTGTCCTTGTTCAAAAACAGGTTTTTTCCAGCTAGCTGACACATTAGGCTATCTAGATAAGTAGCGGCTAACCAGTTAGTGAAAAATGAGCTCCGTTTCCTGTAAGAACTAGGTTGATGTGAGCCAACATTTTTCTTCTTAATCAAAATTTTTCATATAATCATGTAAACAACACTTACTCTTATGCAATATTATTATCTATTTATATGTAATTAGCCATAGTTTTTAGGCATTACAGAAGACACTTGAAATGTTATCTTTTTGGTGGCATGCTTTTTTATACTGTTCAGGCACAAACAATTTATTCATTAATTCAAAAATAAATTGAAAATGCAAAGGCAGATCAGAAAATGTAAAAATTAAATGAATATAAAAAAAGCAAATCCAAAAACTCAAAAAGCGATTCAGAAAACGCAAAAACAAACCGAATACACAAAAGCTAATCAGAAAGTGCAAAAACAAATTTGAAAGGCAAAAACAAATCAGAAAGCACAAAAACAGACTGAATACACAAAAGCAAATCCAAAATGTTAATTTTTGCATGATTTAATTTGTGCATTGCTTTATATCAGGGGTCCCCAGCTTTGGTCCTGGAGGGCCCCAGTGGCTGCAGGTTTTCATTCTAACCCTCTAACCCTAATTAGTGCTCTGTGTTTGCTGCTAATTAACTTCTTTTGAATGCATTTTAATTGACTTGCTCTTGAAGACTCAAACCCCTTAATTAGCAGCCAAACAATAATGAGATACAAAACATGACCTGCAAACTGTGTCCATCATACAATATCTGAAAATAAAGAAAGGAGAAGGTCTCAGGAATGTTGATCTGCTCAGGTCCCCAAAACATTTTAGCAGAGCTCTTAGAAAAAAGAAAATCAACAGTTTCAGAAATTAATCCTATTGCACAATCAACAAGAAGAATCAGCACCTAATTAAGTAGCTGGTTGGAGTGAAATTGGTTGAAGTTTGAGGCCCTGACTTGTGATCTTCTGTTGGCTCACACACTTCTTCACATTTCATTTCTCTTTGGGTGCCATTTAAGGAAAAAAATAAAGCAATTCAGAGGAACGATGAAGAAATTCAAGGAAACCAATCTTAAAAAAACAAGTCAATTAAAATTAATTCAAAAGAAGTTAATTAGCAGCAAAAACAAGGAAAAGAAAAGAGTTAGAATGAAAACCAGCAGCCACTGGGGCCCTCCAGGACCGGAGTTGGGGACCCCTGCTGTATATGTTGTTCATAGCACAGCTAAAATCATTTAAAGTTAATTAAAATTACTACAAGGTACAATTCTGTATTGGATTCAGAGTGTAACATAAGAGTCATCTGCCTTGTCACAATTTTAACAATGACGGCTAGCTGGTGAGGGTGTCTGATCTCCATATCCTAATCCAGTGAGCCCCACAATTTGCATTATTTAACATACTTGGCACACCAGCGTTTATTTGTGTTTGCATATCATACACAAAACAACATTTATTGATATGCAAATTACAATTATTCACTTACAAATTTTGTCAGCTTTATGGTGACTCTAACTTGTTCAAAAACTGCTTTCTCTAAGGCTCCCGACTGATCCAACAGCTTGATCTCAGAGCCGACATTAGCACATTCTACTTCAAAGCAGGGTTAATCGTTGAAATATTTGGTCATTGAGCTTTGCTTTGCTGTGTTTCACAAAACAAAGACACTTCAAAGCGAGTAACCGCCAAACTGTGCATGAATAACATTTACAAAGACAAACAAATGACATCTAACTCGGTCACTTTAATGTCAGTTTTCAAAGAATTTGCCTATGGGTTTCCAGACATTCCATCTTTTAATAATTGATTTCCTGGAGAAGAGTTGTTGTGCAGTCCCTCCTTTGTAAACTTTTTAATAATCCAGAGAAGGAGAAGGCTCTTCACTCGCTTCTTTGTGCTCAAGTACAAAATGCTGTGCACATGTGCACCTTGGAGGGAGAGGAAGGATGAATAGTAGGCTATCAACGATTATTTTATTTGAAAAAAGATTGAAAACGAAAAATCCTTTTCCAACCATTTTTATTTTGTTTCAGTTAGTTTTTTTGAGTGTGTAGCTTTAATTCCAGTTTAGATTTGGCTTTTTGCTCACCTTTTAGTTTCAGTTTTTTAAAATAACAAAACAGTATCATTTTAGTTATAGTTTTCATTACCAATAACAACCTTGGCTGAAACTGAGGCTGTATGCAAATTCTTACAGTTCAGGTTTGAAGGTAAAACTAGTGTGAGTGTGTGTGTGTGTGTGTGTGTACGTGTGTCTGTGTGTGTGTGTGTATGTGTCTGTGTGTGTGTGTGTGCGTATGTGTGTGTCCTGGCAAGTCTGACTTTAGCAGCCATTTATGTCATGGAAGAACATCTGGGTTTTGGCGCTAAACCACAGCAGGGAGGTTCCCTGTTCTGTACAGGACCCCTGATCAACAGATGACTGGGGGGGTCTGTCTAATCTTTAAACAGGGAACTGGAGCCAATAGAGGGTGTGTCAGGATAATAGCCCCCGGAGTTCCAAAAACTAAACTCTCTCCCAAAATGATATTCCTAGGAAGCTCCTAGAGTTAGGTCCTGGCCACAGATTAAAAGTAACTTCCGGTTGCTTATCGAATAAGCTGAGCGTCAGGAATGCAGTTAGAAGCAAAGGCTTAATGGATGGGAGGAAGAAAGGCCAGAAAAAGTATAGAAAGGTGGAAAATGTGTGAAGAAGCTCACATATACACTGAACAGTCTAACCTTGTGCCCTGTAGTGCACTGAAATTTGGAATGCAATCCATTCTAAGCTAACATGCTTAATTATGTACAGAGTGTTATTGTTATTGTTCAACAACAACAGCAACAATATGTATTTCTATAGCATGTTTTCATACAAATGATGTAGCTCAAAGTGCTTTACAGAATGAAGGAAAAGAAAAAAGACAAAATAAAATTAGGCAATACTAATTAACATAGAATACAAGTAAGGTCCAAGAGCCAGGGAGGACAGAAAAAACAAACAAATCTGCAGGGGGTCTGAGGATACGAGACTGCCCAGCTCCCTCTAGGCATTCTACCTAACATAAATGATCTCAATCAGTCCTCATGGTTATCAATGTAAGGGACTGCACGGTGCTTTGATCGGGTAGTAGTGGCGCAGATCAATTTTAAATGGCACAGGTAACCAATGAAGTGACATCAGAACTGGAGAGATGTGCTCGGATTTTCTTTTTCTAGTTAAGATTCTAGCAGCTGCATTCTGCACTCGCTGCAATCGATTGATGTCTTTTTCGGGTAGTCCTGAGAGGAGTGCGTTACAGTAATCCAGTCAACTGAAAACAAAAGCATGAACTAATTTCTCAGCATCATGCAAAGTTATAAGAGGTCTAACTTTTGCTGTATTTCTTAAGTGAAAAAAATGCTGTCCTAGTAATCTGAATAAACCAGGCTCTCATCTGGCTGAAGTGATTTTTGAATTTAACCTTTTTATTGTATTTGAAATGCTATTTAGTATATTTTGTTTAAAACTATGTTTTTGGTTTCATTATTTCTTTGTTTTATTTATTAAATTTTGTCTAGGTTATTAATAATTTTCCATTCTTGACTTATGCTATGTATGAGTGTGTTCTATGCCCTGTCCCCTTTATGTGGAGCCTTAGTGGGTGGGGCCACCTAATACTGCCTCTGAAGGACCCCTCCCCCAGCAGTATTCAAATGGCTGCTTTGGTATTGAGGTTTGTTCCTGTCTCTTGGATTGTGATTTTGATCTATTGGACTCTCTTGCAATGACCCCTAATTCTTGTATTGAAGGAACACTCCACCTAAAAATATTTTTTAAAATATTGCTTACCCCATGTAGTTTGTAGTGATGGCTGAGAAAAAATGTAACGTTTATGGTATAATAGAAGCAAACAGTAATGCTATACAATGACTAATGATGTGAAAATAGACATGTCACATAATCCACATGTCCAATTATCCAATTGTATGCTCAAAATGTGCAAAATCCATGCATTTTCGTGCTACATATTACTTCCAAAATTATCAGTGCACATCATAAACAGGAAAACACATTCCCATTGTACTGAGCTTTACATAGATTGTCGTTATGCAGCACTGGTCACTATTAGGTTCTATTATATCATAAATGTTTTTCTTTTGTTCTGCATGAAATCATGAAATTATTTTTTTTCTTGGCCATCACTGCAAACTACATGGGGTAAGTAACAAAAAAAAGTAAATCATTTTTGAGTGGAGTATTACCTGAAGGCATTATTCTGATTTACTGGGTTTTGATTTGATTGCTTTTAGGATTGCTTTTTAAGGTAACCTATTTTGATCTTTTTTGTCTGCACTTTTCTCGTTGGTCAGACACAGGTTCAAGGGATATGATATTCTCTGCAACTGACCCAACAAAAAAGAGGGCTATATGGAACATACCTATAGCACACATGGAGGACAAATATGCAATGACCATCCTTTACCTGAAATGAAGTGACTACTGCATCCTGCCACTGGTTCTGAGGAGGAGCTTCCCCCTGGAATGCCCTCAGAAACAGGGCGATGGGCATTTTGCTGGAGAGCCAACTCTTCTGCAGGGGTTAGGTCTGGACCGCGTGGACCTCCACCTGTTTTTTGCTTGTCTGCCTCCTTATTAGCTTTAAAATTAATGTTTTTTATATTATATATGATTCTTTATGTCAACAATTCTTTAAATAGTTATATACCAATATTTACCAGTTTGAAGTATATTCTTGTACTTCACTTTAACCTGTTCCCATGTTCTCCTTGTGCTCACGTTTGATCTGGAATTATGACATATTAAATAATAATTAATCTGACACATAGGAAATGAAACGCTGCATTCACTAAGTACAATGTACACTACTTAGCGTTTAATTTTTTCGGCCACTTTTTGCCAGCCGTCTTTTCTGGTCTGGGCTGCTTTTGCAGTGTTACCGCTTGTGTATATTAAATCTGGAAATTCTTCGTGTCCTTCGAATAAAAGGTCTTGCGCCGCGTGTGTGAAAAAAAAATGCGCCCGTTCTTTCGTCATTTTGTTACATCCTATCAAAGACTTGCTGATCATGTTTTCTAGACTCAATATATATGGGCTTTTCACTCAGCGCGGGCACGCGCATTCATCTCGTATGATTAGATCCAGCTACACTAATCTAATACACATCTGCGTTTGAAAAACCGACTTATCTGGATGAGTTTCACTGGCATTAACTCATTCAAGATGAGGCACCTGATCTCGGATGGTTTAAGCGACGTATGAAAAATACCCCCCAGGTCTGGCTTTTGCTTTTGAGGCCTGTAATCGTTTTTTGACTTTAGGAACAGGTATGGGCATAGCAGTTATATATCATGCACTTGTCAGAATAATATATATATACATCCAATAAGGCAAGATTGTAGATGTTCTTTTTTTGATACAATTTTATGATAAATCTGAATGCTTCAGACTGAAGTGCCAAAGGTTGTATTTTATTTGGAATTCTTAGCCATCCCTGAGCGTTTCTGTAATTAACAGAACTTAGCTTGAAATGACTTCTTAATTAATGCAGGTATACTTACTTTTGCACACATCTCTTCTGCATGCTGAATAATTAATGACAAAGTAAAACCAGTTCTGTGCTGTGTGTTCCCATGGTTAATTTTACCTGCCTGTAGGACGTGGTAGGAGTAGACAGTTTATTATGTTCTAATGTGTGAGCCTACAGAACTAAATGATTGTATATAATGGTGGCCACTGCTGACGCTTTTCTTTTAAACAGTAATTTGGCTGTTGGTTCCCTGAAGTTTTTTAGATTTAAATGACCATAACATTACAAATATTATAATTGCATCTGCAGGTTAAAAAGGCTAGCTGTGGTGTATACATGTTTTATGATTCGGCTTATTATTGCAAATTATTTCTTCTAAAATTAATTTTTCCTCAGTCTTTTTTATAGATGTCCTTGACAGTTTTTAACTATGGAGACAATATTCTTAACATTAACGTCACTTCTTTGTCAATATTTAAGATAGTTTAAAATTATTTATACTTTATCGTGACACCATCTAGTTTTGGCATGGGCACTGTCATGTTGTGCTACTGTTGTCATGGTGGTTGCTAGGAGCGTGGCTTTACAGTCGCATCACTAACACGATGTTATAAAAGCCTACATGTAGTTCAGAAGAGACATCCTACATTGTTTGGATTGCTCTAAAAAACCTTTGCCACTGCCTTTTGCGATATAATTTATCGGTCTTTGATCTTGTTTCTGTTTTTTGACTTTGTACTTGCCTAACATACATTTCTGTTTTGGTTTCATCCTCTTGCAAGCTTTTAACAACTCTATCTCCCAATGATCCTGACTTTCCAATCTGCCTCATAGCAGAGCAACATGTCATCCTCTTGCTACCCTTCTATATTTATTTTAGTTCTCCTTTAATTCTTTTTCATTTTATGATCAGGGGAGTATTTTTCATACGTTGCTTAAATCATCCGAGATCAGGTGCCTCATCTTGGATAAGTTAATGCTGGTGACACTCATCCGGGATAGGTCGGTTTTTCAAACGCAGCCGTTTGAAAAGAATTTCCTCCAGGAGCAATAAAGGATCTTGCCGATCATGCAAAACCCTCTTCGTATAATTTGCGCACCAATATCAATTGGTCGCTCATTCATGAACGGCGAAGCCATGACTGGATGACTTCCACGCACCGTCACTGATTACGTGTGTAAACTAATCCTTGTTTACGTAGAACAAACCTGCTCCGAGCAGGTTTGAGGATTAGGATGTGTTGCTATGACAACACCTCCAGCAAGAGTTTCGAAAAACTGACAGATCCAGGATCATGCCAAATCGTCAACAATTACATCCGGCTAAATGACTAATCCACGTACGAAAAATACCCCCCAGGAGTGGTATGCTGGTGCAGTGGATAGAGATGCTGTCTCATAGTCTACTCACTCTAAATGTGAAACTGGTGAGTTCTCCTCCAGACTTTGTGTTGTTTTCCCCAAGGACTCTGTTTTTCCTCTGGTTTTCAAAAGACATGAAGCTCAGATTGATTGGTGACTCTAAATTAGCCAATATTATTGAGTATGGAGGTGTGCAGGATTGTGTTAAGTGATGGACAGGCTCTCCATCCTAAAGCTACACCTCCTGCAACCCTATAATTAGAATACAAATATTCAGGGAACACATATAGAGTAATATCAAAGTGAAAAAAAGGACAAGATGCAGATTAAAGCATAAAAAGGTTACTATTTACTGGCTTCCCGTATGCCATGTCATGTCATTTGATAATTAGATGACAACTGTTACCAGCTTGTTTAACCAGCTCACTTGTTTGTGCCCAATGCCTGCCAATTTAGATAATTACAAAGACACATTATTCACACTGGTAAGGTTTAGTGGCTGGGAGTAAAGGTCACTTAACCCAATACGTTCACCCAGTATGGTCCAAATAAAATAAAGACTGGTTGTTTCATTTTAGCGTGACATACCGATTAGTTCTGCTGAAATATTGTTTTGTCTTGGTAAAGTAATATATTACTCTACTTTCCCCTTTTGTATTATTAATATGTAGCCTTTGTCAGAATGCCTCAAATCTCATAGACTTACCACTGTTTATAAGGTATTATAGTATATAATTTCCCTTCTACATTTATAACCTTAGGCAATTAGGTGTAGTAAAAGACAAGCAGGAGTTAAGTTACAATTTAAACAATATATTACTGATAATATTCATAAATAATAATATACAAAGTACATTTGAATATTGGCAACCATACAACCTGATAAATGGTGATGTGTAGTTTCAGGCGGCACACAGACTTGTTAGTTACTTAAAATGTCTCTAGTTAAGGCATCGTTTGTGGTCAGCTTTCTTCAGAACAAGCCGCATGCCTGTCTCAATATGGCTGCCGACCTGTGCTCTTCATTGTGTTGTCCTTTTCAGTTCATGTTGTGTGAGATGGTCTTTCTTCAGTTTGGTAAGAGAGGGAGGGTGGGGGGTAGGAGGGGTAAAGCATGCAAATTTCTAGGTTTTCTGTCCAACCCCTAGTGCCAATAGGGCGTCATGGTACTGAAAGGCTTCTGCTACAAGACAGTTCCAAACAGCCATACTTCATACTAATGGGGGACAGAATACCCTCACACCTGCCCTCCAAACCATGTGTTAAGGTAAAGCTTGGCAGTTAGGCAGCCTGGCTTTCCTGTGGGGGTTGACTGAGAGACTCCAGCAGAGAACTATTAGCCAAATTTGTTCGAGGCACTTCCACCAACCCTGTCATAAAATTCACTTTCCTGACTTAGTCCTAGGGGGGTAAACATGAATTCTTCTCTCTAATGTAACACTAATATTACATTACTGTGTCTAAGTTACAAATAAAGACATACAAAATATTTATCAACTTGTATGCAAAATTTCACACCACAACAAATATGAATCTAGTATTCTGGATTCAAATCCCGCACTGGCTGTTGTCTTTGTGTATTTTGCATGTTTTCCCCATTTCTATGTGTGTTTTTCTTGGGTGTACCCCAGTTGTATTCCCAAAGGTTACACTAAATGGCGATTCCCAACTGGCCATGCGTGTGTGTGTGTGTGTGTGTGTGTGAGTGAACTCAGTTCAACATTATTTAGATTTTTGAATTGGTGCCTCCTCCATTATTTTAAACGTTCTTTCCATTTGTTTTTCTATTCTGTGCTTTAATAGTTGTCTCCTGTCAGAGATTATCCCACAAATTCTTTCCAGTCCTGGACATCTGGACCAAAGATGAATATCTTGAGCAGTAATTTATAGTAATCTTCTCCTGCCTTCCTATAATTTTAAAATCACTTAATTTAGTTACAAAGGTCATCTCATCCTTGAGTCTGAAAACACACCATGAGGTAGTCAGTTCCATATTCCTCCTTGTTCCCTGTAGACCCTGCTGGTTATATTATAAAATTGCCATTTTACCTTTTCCTTTTCTCATAACAGCTCTCATTTTGTGATCCTGTTAATGAGGGTCTTGATGCTATGCCCTCCCCTCTGGTTTAGAACTGGTTTGCCTTTGGTTTCAACACCTGTTTAGCTAATCCCAAAGCAGCAGCGGGGTTTCTGTTTTTATCTGTTTATTTGTTATTTGTTTTCTTCCCTTTGAATATCACTCCAGTGTGTGGTGTATTTTCAATAACCTCAGCATTTCTGATAGAAGCTCACTTTACTGTTAAACACTACATACCTATACATTATATAGCTATGGTATTAACTATAGCAGTGGTTCCTAATCTCGATCCTTGGTAGCCTCTGTGGCTGCAGGGTTTTGTTCCAACCAGATTCACAATCGGTGATAATAATTGATAATAACTGATCTCATTTAATTTTTTCTCTTCTCTTATTCCACATTTAGAAAAGCACAAGAGTATTGTTTTTAAATTTATAAGACATTTATAAATATTTCTGTTTTTCTAAAGCTATAAATGCTTAACTCTCTTTATTGTTTTCCTATTATTTTCCTTTATTTTCCTGTGTAGTTTGCTCCCTTCATTTAACCGTAATAGTGAAAATTAACAACAAGCAGAGCAGACACCCAGGGTGATGAAAGCTGCAATTACTTCAGACCCACTAATTGGTAAATAATCAATTAATTAACCAGAACACCTGGAAAAGCAGAAAGAAAATTAAGATGGAAATGCTTTTAACAATTAAAAAAACCCTACATATTCCCCATATAATTGCTTAGTACATTTTAATTAAAATCTGACAAATTTTGATTTCAAAAGCTTTGAAACTGGTAAATAATGACTCATTAATTAGGCTAGGAGTCCAATGAAAAACGGAAATTAGTTGGAACAAAAACCTGCAGCCATAGGGGTTCCCCGGGACGAGTTTGAGAAGCACTGCACTATAATAACACACAGGTTTATTTGTTAATCGAATGACGAAAAGCTTCTAACTCCTGCTTTAAAATCCCGACCTGGGCTTACACATTCTTCCAATATCTGTATGGACCTTTCTCTTGGCACTCATGCTTTATACCCACATTGGCACTCTAAGTCAGCCTCATGTAAGTGTGAGTGCAGTTACATGCAGGAATGGGCTGTGGGCCCCATTCAGTGTTGCCGTGCCCCTGACACCACTGGCATAGGCTTCAGCATCCATGACACTGAAATGAACTGAGCTTCTAGTTTCATTAGGGCTATTATCCCTTTTGTTCAATTATCATTTATTTGGCGATAATATTAACCTGTTGCAGGTATAAACTGAACGGGGCATCTCCAAATCCAAATAATGCTTAAAGGGTCAGAGTAAATATAAGAAAATAGTTTTATTTAAAAATAATAACAGAAGAGGGTCCAAGGTACTGGAGGCAAATGGTGGCATACTAATAGGAAAAAAGAAGCAGCTACAGTCATTGAGCAGTCTAATAGCAATCTTAGCAAACAATGGTTGCCAGCCAGCAGCCATATCACCCACCTGCACTTCAGGACATGTAACCCACCTGAAGCCTGCATGTTTGGGCTCTGCCAGTACTTAGATGGAAAACCATCTACTGTAGGAAAAGCTTGGGTTGTTGCTAGAAGAGTGATGAAGCTATCGGGGGGTGCTTAACCTGTGGTCTGTGTGTGAATCCCAATGCCCTAGTGCAGTGTCAGGGACAGTATGCAAAAAAAAAGGTTCCATTCCTTGGATGAGACATAAAACCAAGGTTCTCCCTCTCTGTGGTCAATAAAGATCAATGGGCATCTTTTGATAAGAGAAGGGCATTTCCTGATGTCCTGGCTATATTGGCCACGGTGGTTTAGTCATATTGGCCCCCTAATCATCCCCTGTCCTTACTGGCTGACTATTCATCACCTAATAGTTAATGTGTAGTGAGCAAACCAGCGCAAGAATGGCTGCAGTTGAATCATTCAGGTGGACGCCACACATTTTTGGTGGCTGTAGTGGCTCCCCACTGTCTATGTATAGCACTTTGAGTATGTTACAAAAACACTATGTAAATGTAATTAATTATTATTAAGTCTGTGTATCTGGTGAGATTTCCTTGCATAACTTTTTGTGCCTCTTACGTTTCCTCCTCTTCACTCTTTATGCTCTTCTCCTTTCTCCGGTTTCTCTTTGTCCAGCTCAAAGGTTCACTGACTGCAAAAACTTTTAAAGCAAATGACCAAGAACAACTTAGGGGGAAAGCCCAAAGGTCACTTCCTGGGTCAGGATTATCTCAACTAACTCCTTTGGGGGAACCCTTTGAAAACTATCCTGCAAGATCTCCTTTAAAGGGATATGCCAACCTCAGGTTGCCTGGTCTTCCAATAATTCCTACAGGTTTTTGACTGTTCTTTTGCATGACCCCTTTGAAATTAAAATCTTCATCCTCTGTTTAGTTAAAGTGTTTTGCCCGCATTTTTTATGTCTAGGTACCATATGAAATAGTTAATGGGTCCTCCTGATGCCACTTACATTAGGTCTACTCCAAATTAATATTTTCCTTTATTCCCCACTTTCCTTGATGTACCTAGTAGTAAGAGCGGCGTTCGGGGGTGGCAAGTGGGGCAACTGCCTCAGGCTCTGCGCCTAATGGGGCCCCACTTTTGAGGTCTACATGTCCCATTTGAGCGGATTTGTCAAGTTATATTCTTCAGTTATATTTTGATAAAGTCCATGTGTTATCTTCAAAAATTTAGCTAAATACTGTAATGAGAAAATCCAGTGTATGTTAACATTATTTTTATTAAATTTGCGCAAAAGTTTATACAGTCCACACATACCGGAAATAATGTTTCACGTAAATGGCCCTGCATGGGGTTGGTCAGCCCTAGGCCCCGTACACCCCTAAGGCCGCTGCTGCCTAGTAGGAATTATCATCTGTTATGTTTCAGTCAGGGTTTATTCCCTATGTGCGTTCTGCTTTATAGATATTATAATTATTTTTGAATTATTGTTATTGATGTATTTATGTGTTATGTGTGTTAGGTTGCTTATTATTTGTTATTGGTGTACTATATCTTTAAGTTTTCTGCCATTCCTTGTGTTTTGTGTGTGGAAGCTTATAAAACCAGTCCTCCATTTTAGGCCTATTTAGGCAAAGGCCTACCGATGGTAGTTGGAGACTGTCTGTCTGGTTTAAGGCCATTTCCAAACAGGCCAAAGATGGACCTGGCCTGCTTAGTGAATCATTTAGGAGGCCTTATACTGACTTTTGTCAAGTTTTTTGTCACAATTTTACATTATCGTACTTACAAGCATTGCCTTATAGTATATATCTTCCTGGTAGTGGTCCTCAGTAATTGGCAATTGTGCTTTCAGTTCATGTCACACCAGAGTCACAAAGTGATGACGTTTATCCTCGATGAGGTTGGTTAAATGGAAAATACATCATGGGGTGGATAAAATGGAGGAGGAGGAGGATTAAGGCAGATAAAGAGACAAATAGAGTTTTAAATAAGAGTATGCAAACTGAATTCCCTTGCATACCAAGCTATTTTTTTAAAACCCTAGTCCATCTGGATGATGTCAGCCTAAAACCAGTTATTTATTAATTATTAATTTATTAATTAATAAGTGTGACAAACACTGCCACCTGGAAAAGTCCAACTGCCATGTTAAGGGAATGGATGCATGCACAGTGCACCTTGAATTTGATGTACAAAATAACTGTTCCATGCAACTGTGCAAGGCACTGGAGTCAAGACTACGCATAATTGTTTTCCTCTAGACTTATAAAACTCTTCTACACATTAATAAGTATTTTATTGGTTCATTGGTTTGTGCATTTTCAGAGAACAGAGGACAATTTTGAAATCTGACTGTTGTAAAGATGGGACCAGCTAGAGACAAGGGCATCACAGTGAGACAGGGAAGCATACTTTAATAGCAAAGAACCAGGCGGCACATGGTCACGGATGGGATAGCGGGACCCAGGTTGCCCATTCAAAATTTAGTCAGTAGAAGAATAAGGAATGTTCTTCCTAAAAGTTGGAGTTCAGCATGCACCTCTTATTTAGAAGATGGATGCGATGAATGGACAGCTGAAGTGTTGCTTTGATCATGCTGCCCCCTGAAGACAAGTGGATACCGGGGGCCACTGCAGGGGGTTCCTGTAGCAAAAACCCCCTGGTATCCACAGCTACATAGGACTGGACTTGGTCTGAAGTTATTGTAGATTGGAGCTTAAAGCTGCCTCAAGGTAAGAGTACCTGAGTCAAGAGTCTCAGTGAAGGGTTATAGAGAAACATCAGTAGCAAGAGGAAGAGAGCCGAGTCTAGGAGGAAAGAGAGAGACAGAGATAGAAAGAGAGATGAGCAGACAGAAGGCAAGAAATGGGTTGTTTTGTGCTTATCAGCATGTCAACAGGAAGGCCCAGAGAGGATGTAGGGTAATTGTTTTTGTTTTTTTATTTGCATTTTGTGTCACTGCCAGTTTTTCCTTTTCTGTTTACTTATTTTCAATCAATGCATTTGGTGTTATTCTGGCCTCTTTTTATCACACTCTGTCAGGCTGATCTGGGTGTGTTATGTTTTCAGCCAGTTTTGGCATGGTTGTTATCACCGCATCCTGCATACCAAGGACTTGCTCCACGCATGAATTGACAAAATACTTTGATTATCAGTTAAATGATCAAGCGTGGCAAAGCCTGACTTGCAGAAGTTCATTATCCTCGTGAAAACAACATATGTGACACACGCTGCTTATTTAGAATTGAGAGATTATCACCGTGTTTCCTTTTAAAGGAATATGTGACACAGCCACAGTGTTTATGTCAACTGCAAATAAACAAAAAGCAGAGTCATTGAGTATGTAGATATTTGAACTAAAGTGGAGTACAGTTTTTATTGCCTCCCCAACACAGTAGTCTTTCATTGTCTGGGAAACAGGGCTATGAAGACTTAGAGATTATCCCACAGACATTGGACATTAAGTAGGGAAAAATTCTAGATATGAGAACAGTGAAAATTATTTAAAGAGTAAGATTTTAACCTTAATGGAAAGTCCACATCACATTGTTTTCTTAATAAGTAAGGATGCAATGAAATACACAGTCATCAGGGTTATGTGTGGGTAATGTTACTACTTATTCCTTGGCTGATGCCCTTACCCAAGCGATTTGCAACATTTCAGAGATACAATTGGTTCTTTTGTTTGTCCAATTGGAATGACTTGCTCATGGTCATATAGCATCAGTAGCGGAATTTGAACCCACAACCTCAGGGTCTGAAGTCCAAAGCCAAAAACATTAAGCCAGACTGTAGCAGCAGAATAAAGTAAAGTAAATCACATCACATGAAATACTTAATCCTGTTTAATCCACTTCAAGTTCATAGCCCTAAGTGCAATGCAGAAAACAGTCCTGGACAGAGTGCCAGTCCATTAGAGACAATTCCAAATTGGCACTCATTTACATGTCTTTGGGGAAATTGGAGGAAAATAGGAGAACTTGGAGAAAAACCCTCACAAACATGGGAAGAAAGTTCAGGTGCAGAATTCAAACTGATGACAGTGAGCTTGTGAAACATCACTGCTGCCAAAATGCTTTTATTGAATCTTCTCAAATAAAAGCAACATAATAAACATAAAATCTCCTCTGTGGGCAAGACTGGCCACCTCTGTGTCAAAAGCCATCTTTCATTTCTTTCTTCTATTTCTGTCACTCATACAGTATATGGTTATCATACCTGTCCCCTCCATACACTTAGCACATCTTTTTGTCTGCACTTAAATCTCATAAGACTTTTTTATGAATGTCTGGAGTCAGCAATGACTGCACATTGCCGAATCAAATGTTTTCCCCAGATTATACAATGCCCATATAAAAACTTTCACCAGATTTGGTTGACAACTCCATTTTTGCAGGTTCTATCTTGGCTCCCATACTGTTCATGAGGACTCTATGTCCTTTTTAGAAAGACAATTTGGGACTCACCAACCTTTCAGATCTTTCAATGAAGCATCCACTGAATCAGTCTAGTTGTCTCACTTATCATTGAACATAATTTTAGCCTATGTGCCTCACATATCCATTGTTTCTTTCTTGTTAATCTCTCCTTAACTTCTTATTTTTTTCATTTAGGAATTTATTTGCACTGTTCTTACCCTGCTGAGGGTCACCAAGGCAATATATTGAGCTGCACTGACCAGACCACCCTATCCTTCAACTTATTCCAAACTCTCCTCAGAACATTCAGGATGCTCCAAGGACAGTTGAGAGGTACTGTACACCATAATCCTTCCAGCATGTCCAGGGTCTGTCTCTGGGTCTTTCCTAAGTGGACTGTGGTAAGTGACTGGTGATATCATAACTACATGCTTATACCACCTCAACTGGCTCCACTTGATCTGGAGGATCAGTGCTTCTACTCAGATGTCTTTGTTGAGAAACAGCTGACTCCATCAGTAAGAGTGAGCCCAGCAACCCTGCTCGAGAATCTCATTGTTTGTACTCACGATATTATATTTTCTGTCACTTTTTTCATAATTTTCATAATTTCTTAATGTCAATTAATTATTTCAGTAGGTTTAACTGAAACACTTTTGACAATGTAAGCCAATAAAGAATTATTATTTTTTCAATATTATTCTAAGTCATCTCAGTCATTAATTTACCCAAGAGCGTCTGAGTAATCTAGGTTAGTGTGATGTTGCTACTCCTAGACGTGAGCTTGTTACAGAGCCTTGATTAGTTAGTGTCCTCTGACATTCATTTCAGGGGTGTTAAGGAGGGGTTAATTGAACAAATCACCTGCCACTCCCAAAATAAACTCCACCAAGGACACGGCTGATTTGAATTAATGAGGCCGTATTCTGAGGCGGCACAAAGTGTCACCACAGCTTCAACTGATTCCTGCATCTATTATGAGGGCCATACGCAGATCACAACCACAGTTTACAGTACACTGGCTGACAAAAAACTGAAAAAGAAGCTGTTTATCTGTATGTGCACGAAAGAGAAGAATTGATTATTTGGATCATTTTTATGAAAATAAATGAAAGGGAAATGTTCCAAGAAATAATTCCTCTTTTTAGCAAACTGTATTTTATTTCTGGATACAGTATAAGCAGATTTTTATGCAAATATAACTTGAACTGTGAAAGGCATTGGATGACACTGTGAAATGCTCAGCACTATGGAAATTCCAAGTTTATCACTTTGTGTGAAGAACATTAAGTGTACAGTATAATACAGTAAGTGTAAGAACAATAAACTATAAACCAAAAGGGGCACATTTTACGTCAGGCTTTTATTCAGGAAGTGGTCATCTCTGGTGGCACAGTGGATAGCCCAGCTGCCTCATGGATGCAACATCCTTGGTTCAAATGTCACATCTGGTCAGTGTTGTTATGTTTCAGCCAGGGTATGTTTATTTTTTATTGCTATTTCTGTTGTTTTTGAATCATTATTTCTCACATGTTTTTATTATTTAATTTTTGGTAATATTGTTAAGTTTATGAATTATTTAACACTAGCTGTGCTACCCATCTAGTACAGGTTGAAATCTAAGTAATCAATGTAGACCTTAGCATTAACATTTGCAGTGGACCATTGGAATGTATTTTGTAATGCGTGTAGCAATAAAATGCATTGCATTTGTCATTCCAACAGATGGCACATCAAAACCATTAACACTACTGTTATGAATCCCATACCAAATGGCATATAAATGTGACATGGAGATTGCATATGTTATTTTAAAAGATGGTTCATCACAAATATTTGTTGTAATAAAATGCATTATTACAAACATTTATGCACCACCTGTTAGGATGACAAATGAAATGCACATGTCTCAGTTATAGTATGCCATTTGGTATAGGAGTCATAAAAAATATGTTAATGTATATGATGTGCCATCTGTTGGGATGACAAACACAATACATTTGTCTCTGTTATATTCCATTTGGTATCGGATTTATAAAAATAGTGTTAATGATTGTGGTGCACCATCCATTGGAAAAACAAATGTGATACATATGTCTCTGTTACATGCCATTTGGTATGCAATTCATAAAAAATATGTTAATGTTTGTGGTGCAAATACAATACAAATGTCCCTGTTATATGCCACTTGGTTTGGGATTCGTAAAAGTAGTGTTAATGTTTGTGATGCACCACCTGTTAGGATGACAAATGCAATGCACATCTCTTGGTTATGTACCATTTGGTATGGGATTCATAAAAAAGATGTTAATGTTTGTGGTGCACCATCCGTTGGAAAAACAAATGTGATGTATATGTCTCTGTTATATGCCATTTGGTATAGAATTAATAAAAATAGTGTTCATTTTTAAATGTGCCATCTGCTGGAATACCAGGGGCATAGCAACTAAAGAGACATCTAGATACACAGACACTTTTCATTTCATTAGGGTGGATTTCTGCATTATTTATTTATGTTTGCCTGTGTTTCTTATTTTCAGTGGGTGGAACCCCACCATTATGTCACTGCAGGGGGACCACTCTCAACCTTTATATGTTATGTCTCTTACAGGTTCATTGTGATGACAATGGAGTGCATTTTCTCTTGCGAGTTTTGTTTTCTTCAGATTTTCCTTTTCTGGCATTGCCTTTTTAGAAATCCCTTTGTTCATTATTTCTTCTTTTTTCATTCTTGGTCAATACATTCTTTAAATTTGCTTTGTCCTTTTAAGCCAGAGGTGTTACGGTTTGCCTCTCCCTTGAAGGGCAATTTTGTGTATTTTGTGAATGTAAAGTAGTTTGAATATTGTAAGCCTGTACCCCATTTTGGGCATTTTGAAGCCTATTTTGGGGTCAGACTCACTAAAGTTCTGGTCTGACTTTTTTGGAAACCTGCTCCCCATTTTTGCCACTTTGTTTGCTGAATACAGGATCACTGTGTTATGTTTGCAATATGTACATTTTACGACAGTGTGTTCTTGTTTGCCGTAAAGCATTTGGGGTTAGAGGGTGAGTTTCTGGCAGGATTAGGGGTTCGGAAATAAACACCTTTTTGAGACAAACGGCACCTGTACGCTCTTGTATTGCATGCAACATTTTGGCGACAAGCATGGCTGAATTTTCACTTCCACCACCTTCTCCCTTTCTTTCCCTGCTTGGAGAGCCTCCAGTGCCTTGGTCCCGCTGGCTGGAGTCTTTTGAAACTTACCTCCTGACTCTTGATTTGCAAAATGTAAGTGATGTGAGCAAAAGAGCTTTTCTCCTACACTGTCTGGGAACGGAGGGACAGCGCGTGTTTAAGACTTTGGGGAACGCAGCCACATACTCTGCTGCTGTGACTATCCTGGAGAAGCACTTCTCCTGCTTTCAAAGTGTTATCCTCCACCAAATCTTATTTTGTAAACGGCGATAGCAGGCAGGCAAATCGGTTCCCCAAAATGTGGCCAACTTAAGGGGTTTAGTCAGTGTATGCAAGTTCGGGGACATGCAAGATGAATTTATTAGGGATCAATTGGCTGAGCACACTAACAATCCAAAAGTCCGCGAGAAGCTCTTGCTAGAATCAGATGATTTAAGTCTATCACAAGGCAATCCACATTGCATTTCAGATTGAGTCTGCTGTGGAGTTCACCGCCAAACTCGACACATCTACTGCTTCCTCAGCAGTGACAGGAGACACGGCTCAAGCACTGCAGCGCACAGAAGACTCGGACAACTGGAACGAGAATCCCAGCGTGCAGCTTACGCGACAGCTTCCTCCAAGACCCCAACGTTTTTGCGGAAATTGTGGCTCTAAATCACACTCTACGAGAGCGCAGAGCTGGCCTGCCAGGGGTCAGATATGCCAGCACTGCAACAAAGCCAATCACTTCGCGAAAGTTTGTTGTTCTGCTCTGGCATCGTCAAAGCCTGTGACGATTCATAATGTGACATCTAGGCATACATCTTTTAAAATCTGCACAATAGAACTAGACAACGTATGCCTTCCGCTTTTGCTAGATACTGGGGCAACAATGTCTCTGTTAAATCTAAAGACTAAGAAGCAGTTTTTCCCAGATCTCCGGCTATCTGCTCCAGTCACCACTCTCTGTGGCTATGCCAGCTCTAAGATTGACATTGTGGGTTCAGTTGAGCTGTCAGTATGCTATGGTTCTAAGTTTCTTCCTCAATTCACATTCCATGTCTCCTGCCGTGGTGCCAACCTCTTAGGCCTGGATCTTTTTAACAGCCTTGGTTTTACCCTTGTTGACACTAGTGGATCTGTAATTTTTAATGTCTGCTCCCCTTGGTAACAGAAGTGGCCATCACTTTTTGATAGACTTGGCTGTCTCTCTGCCTTTCATCACCAGCCTTTGCTAGATCTCACTGTGCCTCCTGTCATCCAGCCACCACACCGCATCCCACTGGCTTTCCGTGACGGGGTATCTGCTGAGCTGCAACGGCTCCTAGAGGCTGGAATTATAGAACCTATTAATGCTGCCCCATGGATTTCCAATTTGGTTGTTGCAAAAAAAAAGTCAGGGGGACTACAAATTTGTGTCGATCTACGGGCAGTTAACAAGGCAGTAATTCCTGACAAATACCCTCTGCCAACATCAGAGGAGCTAACTACACAATTTTAAGGATATCTGCAGGTGCCACTCCACCCCAGCAGTCGAGACCTGACTGAATTTGTCACTCACATTGGGGTTTTCCGATATACTAGAATGCCATTTGGACTCAGTTCAGGCCCGAGCTGCTTTCAGAAGATAATGTCAACCATCTTGGCAGGGATTCCTGGTGTTGTCATTTATCTTGATGATATAGTTGTGCATGGTCCCACAACCTCTACCTATGACACTCAAAAGAGTGTTTTCAGCACTGTCCAAGCATAATCTCACTCTTAATGGTGATAAATGTGTGTTTTCTGCACCTTCAATTGAATTTGTGGGTTTCTGACTGTCTGCAGATGGTTTAACCCCACTCCAGTCTAACACGGAGGCAATTCAGAGAATTTCAGAGCCCACATCAGTAGCACAGGTTGCTTCATTTTTAGGTATGACTGCATACTATCTACGTTTTCTGCCACAATACTCCTCCACTACTGCACCCTTACGTCAACTTTTGAAAAAAGATGCTCCCTGGGCATGGACTCCAGCCTGCACAGAGGCGTTTCAGTTACTAAAGGCTCAGCTTGTTTCACCGCCTGTGCTGGCACACTTTGACCTCAATAGTCCCAGCTTAGTCACTTGTGATGCATCTGGAGCTGCTCTTGGGGCTATAGTGTCTCAGATTCAGGAGGGGACTTCTAGAGCTCTTAGCCCAGGTGAACAGAAATACTCAGTCAGTGAGCGAGAGACACTGGCATGTATCTATCTGGGCTTGCGAACGGTGACACGTGTATCTGTATGGCCGTGCATTTACACTCAGAACTGACCACCAAGCTCTCACTGCACTGCTTTCTATATCTGGTTCTGGCCACAGGCCACTAAGACTGCACGGCTGGTCAGAGCATCTCCAGCAATACAATTTTAGATTCCAGTATACCCCCAGGCGCCACAATGTGGTGGCTGACCTACTGTCTCGGTTCTCAGCTCCTCCAGCCATGACTCCTTTCCCTGATTCTGCTGAGCCTGAACTTGTTCGGCTTCTTCAAACAACTCTGGAGGCCACAGTGTCACTCCAGGAGATGCAACAGGCCTCAGAGCAAGACCCTGTGCTCACTCAGCTTCGTACTTTTATCAGGCCTACTCAAGTACCGGCTGAGGTGACACCATTCCATCGTCAAGGATGAACTCACGTGCTGGAATGAAAGCTGTGTTGCTCGTGGTCTCTGCACAGTAGTTCCAAGGTCTCTCCAAGCATGTGTCCTGGCTATGGCACATGAGGGCCATTTAGGTATTGTCCGTGTTAAGCAACAATGTTGCAACCTTGTGTGGTGGCCAGGGATTGATGCTGATATTGAAGCTTTGGTCAAGGAATGCCCTGCTTGCCTTGTTAGCGGTAAAATGGGTCCTCCATCCACACCACCATTGCAGCTAGTTCAGTGGCCTGTCAAGCCTTGTGAACACATACAGCTAGACATCTGCGGCGAGTTACATGGCGTTCCACATCATCAGCGTTTTCTTATTGTGGCATACAACCTACATTCTAAGTGGCCAGAAGCAGCCTCAGTTGGATCAGTTACAACCAGAGCTGTGATCGAGTTTTTGGAGTCCATTTTTGCTCGCAGGGGCTTGCCAGTGGCTGTTTCAACAGATAATGGTCCACAATTTACTTCTGTTGAATTTACAAGCTTTTTGATGAACAAAGGAATTCGACACCATCGCACAGCATTCTACCACCCTTAGGCCAATGGGTTGTAGAGCGTCTAAGTAAAACTTTAAAAAATGTCATTATAGCACATTTGGCAGATGGATGCACATTTCTTTCGTCACTTCTCCAGACACTTCACTGCAGAGCTACACAGCACTCAACAACACGCAGTTCACCTGCAGCTCTTATGATTGGTCGCAAACTTCAGCTTCCACTGGATTGTCTGCGTGTCCAACCAGCTTTTCCCACTGCAATGCATACACACAACAGTGTGTCCAAGAGCCAGAATAAAACGAAGCAACATTTTGATAGGTCACACCGGGTCAAATGCCAGGTTTTGAGGCCACATCGAGAACATAAGTTGAAATCTTTTTGGCCTTCTCCCTTAAAAGTAATAAGCCAACTAGGACCTGCCACATTTTGTCTGTCTGATGGTTCCCAATGGCATGCAAGCCACCTCCACAAGGTACCTGCACCACCAGTGCCAAGCTGTGACTCTTCAGGTTTTACAGCAGAGTGGTTCGATTCAGCTGCAGGATCATCAGTCCCTTATGCAGACTGAGGACCCTGAGGTGTTGCAACCTCCCGAATGAAACCATCTCCAGACCTGAACACGTCAGAACTCGGCCAGCCAGATTCAAAGATTTCCTTACTGATTTTCACAGTTAAGGAGACTTTAGAATGACATTTGGGTTTTGGAAGAAGCACACAAAAGAGAAAAAAAAGACTTCTGTACAATTTCAGTTACTTCTGAAAGTACAAGCCTTATGTTATGTTTTTCTGGGAGTCACTGTATTTGGTGGGGGAGGGGGGAAATGTTATGTTTGCAATATGTACATTTTACGACAGTGCGCTCTTGTTTGCCGTAAAGTGTTTGGGGTTAGAGGGTGAGTTTCTGGTGGGATTAGGGTTTCAGAAATACACGCCTTTCTGAGACAAACTGCACCTGTATGCTCTCGTATTGTATGCAACACACTGCAAGTGTCTGTGCAGAGTCTCACATTTTTCTCATGTCTGCTGATTAACAGCTCTAAATTGCCAAACATGAGTGAGTGGGCCCTATGGCACATTGGCACCTGGTCCATGGTTGGTTCCTACTTTACATGCATGATGTTGATGGGATGATGAATGGGTTTAAGTGAATTTGTGAATGTTATGTTGCCTCTCTCAATAATCTACTAAGTGTAGAGCCCAGTGATTTAGGCACAATTTTATTATATTCTTTTGTTTTTATATATGTTTTTATGTTATTATAGGGAATTTTTGTAAGACATATTAATTTTAACAGACCTGTAAATATATAATATATATAAATATTTTATTATCATGTTCTGGACCATATTGCATTTCGTTTGGCCCCTGAAACCCAACATAACTGAGCCCCATTGCTGATTGAGGTTAGACTCAACACAGAGGTGGCATCAATAGAAATTTGAGTAGTTGAGTGGGGGCATAGGACCTCATACGTGTCCCCATATATATAGATGCTGACTTAATGACTATTGTATAGGCAAGAAGTGACTTGTGCCCACCTCAAGTGACTGAACACCAGACATGCTACTGCATTCCAATCCTGCCGGCAGAGAGTTGCAGTACAGTGATCCCCCGCTCTATCGCGGTTCAGCTACTACGCCCCCGCTATATCGCAGAAAAATTCAATAAGTACATCCTACCTGTAGTGTACTGTTTAGCCAATTCATAACAAAGCATACGGTTTTCAGCAGAGAAAGAGTTTCGCGTTACAGCACCCAGATAATTTCTTACAAAGCCCGTTATTAGCTGAAAGAGGAGACTCAACCAATCAGAGCAGATTTTATTCTCTTGGGCTCTGATTAGCTGCTGCTAACGTGGTGTAATCTCGCAAGAACAGTGAGCGTGGGTCCACGACAAATCACGTATCGCATATCTTGCTTGTGGTCTGACTTTTCTGAGCAAACTTTTGTGAGCTTTTAGTTTGTTTTAAGCCCTACGAGGGCTCCCAAGCGTCCTGCATCTTGTAAGCCTTCTGGTAGCAGTGAGCCTAAGCGCCAGAGGAAGACCTTGACCATACAGGAGAAGGTAAAACTGATGATGATTATTATTATGTTACTCATATCTTTAGCCTGACATCTGTGTATCATATGTGTATCCAAAGTGTGTTTTAATAAGTTTACATGTGTTTAAAGCATGTGAGAGGGGTATTTTAAGGCTTAAACTATAAAAAAAATGTGGTCTTTCTATATTGCGGATTTTCACCTGTCGCGGGTGGGTCTGGAACGTAACTTCCGCAATAGGCGGGGGATCACTGTATCCCAGATGCGATAAGAGTTGTGCTACATACTCTGTTACAGTAGATGTGATCTGATCTTGCAGATATTGCACAGAGTAAATCTGCAAGACCAAGAGACCATAGCAACATGACCAGTGAAGGACAGCTGGTCATTGAACAGCACACCAAGGTTGCAGGTGTTAGCGATAGGCTGAACAGAGATGGGGTGCTGAACAGAAGGACGAGCTGGGATAACAAGAAGGCCCGTCTTTGCCAGGCTGAGCTGGAGATGTTGCTTCTTCATCCAGTTTCCAATATTAGTCAGAAAAGCGGAGATACTAGCGGATACCATGAGATCTTTTAGAGGGAATGACAGGTAGACCTGCTTATCATCAGCATAGGGAAAGGAATTTCTAGGTAGTGTTGAGAAACTTTTTCAGCTTTCTTTTTATGATTTCGATCTTATGTCTGCCTATTTATTAACCATTCATCTGCCTATTCCTAAGAAAGACTGTTATCTTGTGGTCTTTAAAACACCTTTACAAAAAAAGCTAAGTGCTTTAGTCTCAAGTTTTGTTTTTCATCTGAACCAAAAGACAAGTTTTGAGAGCTTGATGAAATAACAGGCCAAAATGTTATTGGGTGATATGTGAGAATAGCCCATTTTCTGGCAAAGACAATTCCTTCCCTGGCCGTGGCTGATGCTGGGCAAGAAAAGAGGAAAAAAACTGTGAAACCCTCTAACCTAGTACTGAGAGGCCTAATTATGCTCAAAGATCCAAGAAAGTGTGACAGAGACCTTCTAAAAGAAACTCAAGAATCCAGAGTAATGTGGAAGAGTGTGACAGTGCGGGTCGGCCTCACGCCACCAGGTCCTACCGGGTGCCTCTAGAACCCACCACCACCACCAATAACATTTCTGAGGGATGAGCCGAGCAAATGAGGACACCACATAAAGCAAGGGGAAACTGAAACTGCTCAGTGCTTTTATTAAAATCAATTCAACAAAACAAGCTGTCCAAAAAGTCTAATGCTCCAAACTTCAATAAATAAATAATCCAATAAAAGAAAGGTGATGTGGAAGTTGAAATGCAATAAATAGAAAATCCACAGTGCAGGAAACTCATTTAAAATCCTTGATGTCTTCCTTTCATATTGACACCTCTCCAGCTTATCCTGTTTGGATCTGGCAGCCCAGAGAGACGTCAACCAGCAGGTGCAGACACCCATCTCATTTGGTCCATGTCCCCATTGCCAACCCCAATGCATCCATGGGCAACCACCAAGCCCTGTTCCACCAGAACCACTACCGATCCTAGGTCCACCCAGCCCGGGCGCTCTGTACTCGCACCGCTGCCGTCTCAATGGCTCCTCCCAGTGAGAATACACTTGCGAGCATGATGCGACCCTTCAGCCCCCTCCTGAGGGATGGCCACTCGCTCCTCCTTGGGGATTCACTCCCGTCCACCTGCTTCTGTTCTCTACACCAGCTTTCTTGATCTTTCCTGCCTGCTTCTTCTCCCATCCTTTAACCTTTGCTTCCTTTCTTGTCTCTTTCTTTTCCTTATCTTGTGCTCCCCTTTTATATGCTGGGGAAGCGGTTGCAGGTGTGATCACCTGATTGCTACCCCGGGCTGATATTAAGACAATCGTGCCAGCAAGACAGTGAGTGCTCAGCCGTCCACCCAGAGACGAGGCGTCTTCACAGGAGATCACTCGCACCTGCTCCTCTCCCCAGCATTTATTATTTATTTATTAAACCTGCTATACCACAAAGAGGCAGGCTAAACCTAATGCTAGGACTGAGTCACAAGGTGCCACACTGCACACACGATCCTAGAATGTACTGCTAAGTGGATATATCAAATATCAAAAAACCAAAAAAGTAAAGTTGCGAAAAGTTTCAGAGGCAGACATATTTGTTCCTGCACACAGTGATGCTGGGCCAAGTTCCAGACATCTATACCCACCATGGGGCCTTGTAAAGGAATAGAATTGCAAAATGAATAAATGATTTTAATTCATTTTTTTCCTTTATCTGCTTTTCTTCATTCCTTTCCCTTTATTTCTTGCAATATCCCATTTCAGACTTAATTGGTTTAGTCGCCACAGCACAGTATCTCCCTTGATTTATTTTCATTAGCACTTTTCATACCTTGTAGCTGTTTTGCGTGCCCGCTGAAGTACTTCTGCATTCTGATCCATGCCACCCCTTTCAATGCCTTAATTACTGGCTTTTTTCAAGACCTTCTTAAATGTCATTTCTGATGCTGCAACTAAATCTCAACAAGCTAATCAGGTTTTATTTTTTTATCTTTGTATACATTTTTATGTCACATGCATGATTATATCTTCTTGTACCACATTTATGTTCTTGAAGTGAAATGCAGCACTGAGGTACAGAGATGATGACAAGTGCTGTAGACAATTGATTTCTCCTTTCAAAAGAAGCCCCATGTATCTTTAAATTGAAGCAGCTGCACAGCATTTATATAATAAGCAGGCGTATTGATGCAAGATATTGAAGAGTCTGCATTGAAATTCTTATAAAAAAATCAGCAGCCAAATAGAGAGAGGGCACTGTGATGGTGAGAAAATGACAATGACAGCGCGTTCGAGGCAAACCCATTGAAAAGGTCAATGCATTAATTAGTGCAGTAACATTGTCTGAATTAACATTGTCAGTGTTTCTTTCCAAAACACTAAGACATGTTGCCTCTAACCAAGTCTCTTCCTTTCTTCTACTAAATAGACTGCTTGATCCTAATCAGTCAGGCTTCTAAAAGGGCCATTCTACTGAGATGGCACTATTTACCATTGTAGACATGTTATGACAGGCCAGAGCTACCAACATGTCATTTGTGCTTATTCTGATAGGTCTCTCCTCTGCTTCTGATAAAATCAACCACCAGATCTTCCTTGCCACCCTCTCTGACCTTGGCATCACTGTGACTTGGGCAGATGCTATCATGTTTCCTGGAATGAAGAGATGTCAAGGTTGCACCAGGTGAGCACGGGGGAGCCCTGAGCTCCATCCTCTTCTCCCTATACACCTTGTCACACACGTGCGAGTAGGAGGGAGCTGTATGGACCAAGTGAAGGTAATTACTTGCCAGGTCAGGGGGCGGCGGGGTCTGCAGACCAAACACAGAAAAACCTGCCTGATTTAACCTTGAAGACATCACTTCCGGTTCTCCTGTGCCCAGAGGCATGTTACTCCTGGTTCTGGTGCCCAGAGGCACATCACTTCCGGTCCTGGCACCTAGAAGCATGTCACTTCCAGTTTTTGCACCTAGAACCACATCACTTCCAGTTCTGGCACCTAGAACCATGTCATGTTTTCAGAGCACTACTTGCTTGATTCTTTTACCCTTTTGCAGCCAGGGACAATATAGGAGTGGCTACCCCAAACCTTCTTTGTATGTTAAGACTAATTTTTTCACAACCTCTTCATTAGGCTCTATGATCCAGTCCCAGTTATACCTGTCATTCTCTCACCATGTCTCACTGATATTGTAACCTTAATGAAAGAACACCATCTCCAGCTCAGCCTGGCAAATACGGACCTTCTTATTATCCCAACTTGTCTTTCTGTTCAGCACCCCATCTCTGTTTAGCTTGGTTCATTACCACTAATACCTACCAAGTCACTACAAAGCCTTATGGAGGCAATTGATGACCAGCTGTCCTTCAAGGGCCATGTTGCTATAGTCTCTCAGTATTACACATTCACTCTGTACAATATCCACAAGATCAGACCGTATCTGATGGAGTATGCAGCAGAACTCCTGAGCCAAGCTCTGATCTTGTCACAGCTGGACTACTGCATTTCTCTGTTGGTAAGAACACCAGCATGTAGCACCAAGCCACTGCAGATGATTCAAAATGCAGCAACACATGTGGTGTTGAACCAGCCAAGGAGGGTACATGTCATTTCTCTCTTCGGATCACTATACTGGCTTCCTGTTACATCATGTATTACGCTCAAATTCCTGATGCTTTCCTACAGAGTAATCAGTGGGTCTTCACCTACTATGTATACTGTATATGGACACACTTGTGAGGTCCTACGCTCCTTCTCAACCACTCAGGTCTGCTGTTGAAAGACATTTAGTGATGCCACCTTTGTGTGATATCAAATCTCAGTCCACACTCTCTTCATGTGGCTGGTAGAACGAGCTTCCCACCTCTGTTAGAACCTATGACTCCTTCAATGTGTTCAAGAAGCATTTGAATCCTGTCTCATTTGGTAAATTTCTCAGATTTTTTTAAAATCTGGGAATTGTAACTAGCTTATATTTTGCTTTGAGTGCTTCACTTGTGGTGATAAATTTTGTTCCATCGTCCTCTAACACTTGTTCCAAACAGACCACCAGACTGATGTTACTCGACTATGTTGAACTCTTTTCATATGTAGCCTTGGATAAAGTGTCTGCTAATCAAATAAATGTAAATAATGAATAGTGGGCCCACCTACCAGGAAAGTAAGCAGATGGCTCAGTGTCAGAACTGATTTTCTGGCTGTTGTATAACCAGTGCAGAGGTGTCACAGCTCCATAGTATGGGGTTCAAATACTGACTTATTCACTTCCGGTGTGGCGTTTGCTTGTTCTCCATTTGCCTCCATGGGTATTTCTCCAGGTGTTCCATCATTCTAACTACATTTCAAAAGGGTGCATACTAGGTAAGAATAAATCCAGGTTTCTGACTTGTGCCTTGTGTTGCTGAAATAGGCACCGGCTCCCTGTGGTTGTGCATTGGACAACTGGGTTATCAAATACAAGTATATGTATAGTGAAGGAATGACACAAAAATAAAATAAAATGAGTAGGAAAACCAGTATAGAAACCCCATTTATTAGCCAAAGAGCAACAGCTGTAGTTGAAGTTCCAACTAAAAGTGAAGAACAAGTGTCTTTTTTGGCTGGTGGTACAAATTCCTGTTGGGGTGTCTTTTTACAATGGAGGACCATAAGGAACAGAAGCACAGATGGGGCTAGAGGTGTGGCTATGGGACATCATTTTGGTCTTTGTCTTCAGTTCTGGGGGCAGAAATGCAACACATATACTATAAGTAACTGCGACATCAGAAATCCTAGAACAGACCAGCATATTGATTTTTTAAAATATTATTAATGTATGGTTACAGCTAATCACAGAGAACAGTGACTCCAGGCCAAATTACCTGAAGAAAATCCTCTGAGACACAGGGAGGTCCTGTAAGCTCCAAACAGACAGTGGCCACATCAAGTACTGAACATGAATCATTATACAAAGGTAAGTCTTTAATTAGGCACACTTTTGTGATAATTTTGATATGTTAATAATAATGTGCATTATATACATATTAATATATATATTAATGCAAGGTGCATTCTTGAGAGGTCCGTAAACCCATAGTAAATGTGAAAGAAATGAAAGATATAAAAAAATTAGATTAAAGAAAAAAAAACAAAGAAAAAGGATAAACACAAGAAGGTACAAAAATAAATAATAAACAGAAGCAAAATTGTTCACAGGTTTTGTAACTTTATCAGTAGGGTTCCTAGAACCCCACCTAATAAGCTAATTGAACTTTCTTTCTACTATCTTCCAAATGTTTCTCATAACCTGTGGCCCCTAATCCTCCAAATCCAGCCATACCGCCAAAATGGGTGTTTAGGCCAAATGTTTCCAAGGTCATGACCAGCCCCTGGAACATCTGTGGCCATTTTTCTTTATCTCCCTAAAGCAGCCCTGATGTCCCGAGTCTGAGCTGCCACTTTTAGGGCCAGGCAATTCTCCAGTCCACTGCCCATTTCAAAGAGTGGCAGCTGGCCGTGTACAGTATATGTGACTCCAGTAGTGGGAGTTATGTAGCATGAGCTTGGGCATGAGTGACCACAGCCCAAAACACAGCTCCCTTGCTAAGGATTCAATCTCTAATCAAGAGAATGTATTTTTTATTGGCCTGAATTTTGTTAATTATTTTGCATTGCTAGTAATATTCCTATTTAGTTCTAATAGTTTGTTAATGAACCAATCTAAATTTAGAATGGTCTGTTTGTGGCTCTTTTGTGCTGTATAGACAAAATCATAATATCAATAATACTCAAGCCAGCACAAATTCCTCCATCTTTCTGGAATAGATCATGAATGATCTGCGCCACCACCACCTAATCAAAACACCGTGATGTCCCTCCATTGATGGATTAAAGACCAGAAGTCCACGTGACCGTCATCATCAAGTCCTTCCATGAGAACTCTGAATACCATGAGGACTGATTGAGGTCATTTATGTTAGGTAGAATGCCTAGAGTGGGCCGGGTCTTCTCATGGCCTGGAACCCCTGCAGATTTTATTTTTTCTCCAGGTGTCTGGAGTTTTTTTGTTTTTTCTCTCCATCTGACCTTACTTTTATTCTATCTTAATTGGTGTTCTCTTATTTTAATTCTTATTTTGTTTTTTTTTTCTCTTTCTTCATCATGTAAAGCACTTTGAGCTACATTATTTGTATGAAAATGTGCTATATAAATAAATGTTGTTGTTGTATCTGAAGCCCCACTACAACAGCGTGCTGTTCCACAGGATTCCTTCAGCATTTCTCTTTTCAAACATGCAAGCCAGCATTAAAAAACAAGGTAAGTATGTCTTCATTTAGTGCAATGTTTGTATATTATAATATCATTATGGAAGAGTTTTAATAATAATATCATCATGGGAGGGTTTTAATGGTTTAATTTCTTAAAGAAAACACATACATACGTACAACATACATAATGCTATTTGATTACACACTGACTCTCCACAACCCTGTTATGTGAAAAGAATGATGGACAAATGTACACAAATGTGTGTACAAGCAATACTGGTCAGTGTACCTGTATCTCAATAGACTTTCAGTTTATCAGCATAATAAATTCATCACGGACAGTACTCAGCTAAAGAGAGCTACAAGGGAATGATGTATGTTAGTTCATGACATATTCACATAAAAGACAAGAATCATAAAGGTTGTATTTTTATAAAATTAATCTGAAATGCTTTTTCATAAACAAGACTAAGAGTTTTCTTTTCAACTCTGTTGTAAAAGGATGAAAATGATTGCCACAGTCAATCAGCTTACAGAATGTACCCAGACGGACCTCATTTTGCTTTAAAAGAGAAATGTCAGCAAAAATGCAATGTCACCCTCATTATTCATTCTTTGTTTTTGCATAGATGTTCAATTTCATTTGGGGTCATATGGATTCCAGTCACAATAAGTCATTAAAAAATGAGAGTTCAATGCTGAACATTCATAGAATATGCTTTCAGCATTACTGTGCACACTTTATAGTGAAGATCAAAGGACAATTAAAAGACTTCAGTGAAGTCAGGAGTGAAGAGTTGCAGCACTCCCTGCTTGGTGTTTACTCTCATGCATGGCTTAATGCAAGTTTATTTTCCTCCCCATTTACTTTAAAATCATATGAAAATAAAAATAATGGCAAATTTTCCAGTCCGTTTCTTCTTATTTAATTAAAACATTGTAATTCTTTCCTCTTTCTAAACCCCAACTTTTCATTTGGACTTGTGCATTCATCTCAGTCAACAACAATATGCTTTGCCACATGAAGTTGTCTTCTAAAATTAAGCATTTTCTATAAATTTAAAACAAAAAAACCTTGCCCATTTTATAATAGAACCTATGGGGCATGGGACCCTCGGAAAACAAAAGCATAAAAACTTACCAAATATGTCCATTTTACAAATCAAGAAAGTTATCAAACATTGATCTGTGTCTGGAGATTGCACACACATTGTAAAACAGCTTATACATGTAATTTTTGAACAAAAAACACCAAAATTATGAGATTCCGTCATTTCAAAAGAAAACCGGCTATTCACATTACTTTAGCGCTTGTCTACCTCCGCAATAACTTTTCATCCCCAAGGTTCTGGTTTTATCGCAAAAGACAAAATCACAGTAAACATTTTTTGCTACGTGCTTTGTATTGTGTTCATTTACTTCCATATTTACTGTATGTGTGAATTCCTCCCACAACATCACACAAGCAAATAGAAAACACATCCTTGAAAATAGTACCAGGAATATACGATAAAGTGATTACTTCTAAAACAACTTTGTTGTCACAAACATGCATCTAAAGCAAGGAAGGCATGCTTTCTTATATCAAAACATTTGAGGCTTCAAGGTGGTGTAAAAGAAGTAGTCTCAACACACAAAAAAAGGTTTGGGGCAGCCACCTGTTTATTGTCCCTGGCTGCAAAAGGGCAAAGAGATAAGCAGTCATGTGCTCTGGTTGAGTTCCAAACTGAAATGATCTGGTTAGAAAAAGATGGTGGCTTTATAAACCGAAAGCAGAAGTGAAGTCATCTAGCCAGAACCGGAAGTGGCGTCAGTCTGGGACCCAGAACTGGAAGTAACACTGAATCAGGTAGGTTTTCCCGTATTTGGCCTGCAGAGATAACAAAGGTAGGTTTAGTGCACCCTGCCACACCCCTGCCTGGCGGGTAATTACCTCCACTTGGTCCACTCAGCTCCCTCCTAATCACATGTGTGTGACAGTGGACATATTTGGTAAGTTTTAAGGCTTTTATTTTCAGGTGGGGCTCTGTGCCCCACAGCTTTCATTATAAAATGCCAGGTCAGGCAAATAATTTTTTTAAGGAGAAGGTTAGGAGCACACACTGATACAACGCATTGCCACACCCACCACATGACAAACCAACTCGGGATCCCAGATTTGGATGCGAGTGCAGCCATGCAATGGGTGACACCTCAGCACCACACTAGTTCAGCTGGAATGGAACCAGTGTGAGGTTTTTTTATGGTGACTGGAGTGCAAATTCTGCCACCAACCCCCAGGTTTTTCCCTGCACGTTGAAGAACCTACATGCAGGGTAGGATGCAGATTAACGTCATACCCAGGACGAATTTTTTTAAATTTATAGAAAACTTTAGAACACAATTTACACTGATACAGTGATCCCCCGCCTATCGCGGAAGTTACATTCCAGACCCACCCGCGACAGGTAAAAATCCGCGATATAGAAAGACCACATTTCTTTTATAGTTTAAGCCTTAAAATACCCCTCCCACATGCTTTAAACACATGTAAACTTATTAAAACACACTTTGGATACACATATGATACACGGATGTCGGGCTAAAGATATGAGTAACATAATAATAATCATCATCAGTTTTACCTTCTCCTGTATGGTCAAGGTCTTCTTCTGGCGCTTTGGCTCACTGCTATCAGAAGGCTTACAAGATGCAGGACGCTTGGGAGCCCTCGTAGGACTTAAAACAAACAAAAAGCTCACGAAAGTTGGACCACAAGCAAGGTACACAATACGCGATTTGTCGGGGACCCACGCTCAGTGTTCTTGCGAGATTACACCACGTTAGCAGCAGCTAATCAGAGCCCAAGAGAATAAAATCCGCTCTAATTGGTTGAGTCTCCTCTTTCAGCCAATAACGGGCTTTGTAAGAAATTATCTGGGTGCTGTAACGCGAAACTCTTTGTCTGCTGAAACCAATACGCTTTGTTATGAATTGGCTGCAAAGTACACTACAGGTAGGATGTACTTATTGAATTTTTCTGCGCTATAGCGGGGTGTGATAGCTGAACCGTGACAGAGCGGGGGATCACTGTATGCAATGTTTGTGAAGAAATAATGATTTGAAAAACACTGAACTTATCCTTCAAGTCAAAATAGCATTTATCCCTTATACTGTACATGACCACTGAGATTTAAATCGGCTCTTACCACTAGCTTAGAATGTTTCTATAAAGAAGCCGTCCCAACTCATCTGAGAGTGAGTGTTCTTGTCCCTTTGGGAACATTTGTTTTATTGCAACAGCTTCTTACAAGTTGCAAACATATGGAAGAAAAAGTGAACAAAAACACACATGAATTAAAATTCTGTTCTAATAAAAACAAACTAAAAACATAAAATAATAATAAAAAATGTAACTTATTAGACAAGAAGCCTGAGCCCAAAATTGTCGAGAAAAATAGACTCAAACCCGGTACAAAAAACTCTAATTCGTCAAGTTCTATTCTACATTAGAGGTCTTTATAACTATGTGCCACATTTGCACATTAATTTGTTCCGTTTATTGTCTACTAATATGAAGACATTTATGTTATTTGAGCATTGTGTTTGTGCTCTTTAACTTCCCCTAATGGGCTTTGTATTTTTCTTGTTGTTTTAAATGTTATCATTGTGTCTTCATTATGGGGAAGGCTTGTAAAAGGACAGTGTTAGCTAAGACCAGGAGGCATTACAAGCTTGTCTAATTTCTACTCAGTCATAACTTGTCAAAGGAAGCTTGGTGGCCATCCTGTCTCTGTCTAACTGTGCACCTATAAAGGAAGACTGCCAGTGAAGAGAAAGGTACCCAGTAACTTTGGGTTTTGCTTCCTGAAGGCCTTTGGGTGTATCCTATAGATTTTGGCCTGCTGATCACAAAAATCACCTTTAAGTTTTCCCATCATGTACCATTTTAAATGCCTACTTGTGTGTGTTTTCCTGTCATGTTATATACAGTCACATGAAAAAGTTTGGGAACCCCTCTCAGCCTACATAATAATTTACTCTACTTTCAACAAAAAAGATAACAGTAGTATGTCTTTCATTTCCTAGGAACATCTGAGTACTGGGGTGTTTTCTGAACAAAGATTTTTAGTGAAGCAGTATTTAGATGTATGAAATTAAATCAAATATGAAAAACTGTCTGTGCAAAAATGTGGGTCCTCTTGTAATTTTGCTGATTTGAATGCATGTAACTGCTCAGTACTGATTATTTGCAACACCAAATTGGTTGGATCAGCTCATTAAACCTTAAATTTCATAGACAGGTGTGTCCAATCATGAGATATAAAGGTATTTAAGGTGGTCAATTGCAAGTTGTGCTTCCCTTTGACTCTCCTCTGAAGAGTGACAGCATGGAATCCTCAAAGCAACTCTCAAAAGATCTGAAAACAAAGATTGTTAAGTATCATGGTTTATTTCAGAGGATTAAACTGTCAGTTTCAACTGTAAGGAATGTAATCAGGAAATGGAAGGCCACAGGCACAGTTGCTGTTAAACCCAGTAGGTCCGGCAGGCCAAGAAAAATACAGGAGCGGCATATGCGCAGGATTGTGAGAATGGTTACAGACAACCCACAGATCACCTCCAAATGCCTGCAAGAAACATCTTGCTGCAGATGGTGAATCTGTACATCGTTCTACAATTCAGCGCAATTTGCACAAAGAACATCTGTATGGCAGGGTGATGAGAAAGAGGCCCTTTCTGCACTCACGCCACAAACAGAGTTGCTTGTTGTATGTAAATGCTCATTTAGACAAGCCAGATTCATTTTGGAACAAAGTGCTTTGGACTGATGAGACAAAAATTGAGTTATTTGGTCATAACAAAAAGCGCTTTGCATGGTGGACCGCATTCCAAGAAAACACCGCATTCCAAGAAAAACATCTGCTACCTACTGTCAAAGTTGGTGGAGGTTCCATCATGCTGTGGGGCTGTGTGGCTAGTTCAGGGACTGAGGCCCTTGTTAAAGTTGAGGGTCGGATGAATTCAACCCAATATCAACAACTTGATCTAGCTCCACCAACATCTCTTCCAACAGCAACCCAGGCAGGCTTTCCCTAGTTGATATGACTTCCAAGTACTGACTGGTGGGCTCAGGTGGATTACCTGTTCTGAAATGCAGGTGAAGTCAGCCACCTTCAATGTGAAACATCCACCTGGATGATGTGATTTCAGCCATTTTTGCACCAGTATGCTCATGACACGTAAGGTGGTAAAGGAGTGAAAAAGAGAGACTGTTTACCGATTAGAGACAGGGGCTATGATGAACAAGCAGTGATTGGCAATTTAGCTAGGACACTAGGGTGCACCCTGCACTTTTTGAAGAATGTCCAGCAATCTTTTATGACCACAGAGACACCTCCGTGCTAACTTTCGATTTCCAAACAGAAAAGTAATAGGGGTACCTTGTTGGGGCTCGGTCCTGTAGAATTGCATCTGCAACATCTGTCCTCAACTTTCTAGTGGCTAATGCAGTCTAATGTACAGTATTTGAAAATGTCAGCAGGGACCTGTGTTATTTCAACTTTTCAGTGTTTTAATGCCTGGTGTTCTATGTGGAGCGGAATGTTTGTAGGATAAAAGCTGGTACCAAGTCTTGTTAACTGCAGTTTGTGATTCAGCCAGCATCTGTCGGACATTAAGGTGTGCTACGTACATTTTTTACACTGGTGATCATTTTTATATTATGCACCTGTGATAAGGGCGGCACGGTGGCGCAGTGGTAGCGATGCTGCCTCAAAGTACAGAGACCTGGGTTCGCTTCCCGGGTCCTCCCTGCGTGGAGTTTACATGTTCTCCCCGTGTCTGCATGGGTTTCCTCCGGATGCTCCAGTTTCCTCCCACAGTCCAAAGACATGCAGGTTAGGTGCATTGGTGATTCTAAATTGTCCCTAGTGTGGGTGGGTGTGTATCTCCTGCGGTGGGTTGGCGCCCTGCCCGGTATTTGTTCCTGCCTTGCACCCTGTGCTGGCTGGGATTGGCTCCTGCAGACCCCCGTGACCCTGTGTTAGGAAAATGACTGACTGACTGCACCTGTGATAAACCATTTACAAAAGCTTAATTGTGTGCCTGCCTTTGCTGTCTTAACTGTATAATTATCAGCTATGAGAAATTATAACTCCAGATGCAGTTTACTTGTAAATGGGAATAATTTTTTAACTTCTACTGGTGATTTTAATATCTTTTATCAACACTTATATTAATAACCATTGTAATACTCAGGTAGTAATTCTATGTGTGTCCAAAGGGAGCACTACTGGACAAACAACATGCTTTACAAATCCCTAAATTAAAGTGTTCAGATCAGTGGGGGCTCATATTTAAGTATTTACTTAAATACTTAAATCCACAAACCACACCACAAGTGCAGAAGTAATTAATGCCACTAAGGGGAACTCTGTATGGAGGGCTCTGTTACCTTCTTATTTCACTCAGAAGTGATATCAAGGATACCTTGAAGCAGTAATGGGCCTGGGCTGCAAAGTTCCTCTTGGTTTCCAGTCTGGAAGTCCTGGGGCCTCATGTATAAACGGTGCGTACGCACAGAAATGTTGCGTCAGAACGTTTACACATTCAAATCGTGATGTATAAAACCTACACTTGGCGTAAAGCCACGCACTTTTCTACGGTACCTCATACCCTATCGTACGCAAGTTCTCTGCTCGGTTTTGCAGACTGGCGGCCCAGCGTCAAAGCAGTGCTACTGTTCCTGTATGGTTACCCTTTCTTAGATCCACATCCACGACGGTGGCTTTATCACCCTAATTAACCACATATCGTTCATAAATTTAATGCATTTGATTGTAATTAACCTGTAACAATATAATGGTCCACAGAATGGTCAAACTATTCTAAATACCATAACTGCTTTAGCGTTGTTACTCTCATTGCACCTTCTTCCTCTTCTGTCAGCTACTCCCGTTAGAGGTTGCCACAGTGGATCATCTTTTTCAATATTACTCTCACTGCACCACTCAGAGTATTTATATCACTGTATCTGAGTGTGAATCACAGATCTACAGCAATCGGAAAGAGAATTATCGGTATACAGCACTCGCTGCCTCAGCCATTCGCTGTTTGAACTGCTCTCATCCGACCAACGCTTCATAGCCTTTCCTGTTCGGACCTTGCGGTTCACAAACAGTTTCATCCCAAGAACTCTAAACGCATTCAATCAGTCCATCGAGTGCTCCTTGTAGAACTGTTTGTACTTGCAAGTTACCGTGAGGTAATTGTACTTATGATACAGTTATAATATTGCACAACCTGAGCCATTTTATAAAGCGCGTATTTACATATGATGAAGATATCATTTTTAAGATGAAATGCAGCTAAATATGTTGATTATATTATACAGATAAAACTTTAACTTTAACTACACGGTGCCGCAGCGCTAGCGAGCTTGAGCTTCGTTCATGGATTGTTCCTGCCTCGCGCTGCATTCATACTGTGGCTGGCGCGACACTGGAAGGATAAATGGATAGAATAATTAAACATTACGAAGATATTTCGAAGTTTCTTAAAAGTTTTGAAGAATCTGCATTCTAAGCTTACAGATGGCTTAACGTCTATTACAGAGCTGATTGTGTGGCGATTGGGTATTTGGAGAAAGAAAAGTACGGACAGGAATTGGGGGTTAGTACGTTTGAAAAAGACAGTACTGCTACAATAAAGTATTTCATTGAAGGTCGCGCATGGCGCAGCAAGCATCTTGCTGTAAGACATGAACAATCACTGCGCCACAGTGTTCCCATGTTTAATAACATGCTTTAATTCATATCATCATGAAAATGATATCACGTATACTTCTCAGTATTTTAATTATTCAGAGAGCTGTAATATTACGAATGTAATGGATTCTGTGTCCTGTCGGAGGAAGAGCACGTAGTGATTCAGGCACATAGAGCACATATAAGATCAAATACACAACAAAGCATTTAATGTGCTACCTTAGTTACGATGGGATTTGAGAAACTAGTAAATTAAACAATTTTAAAATGATGTTTATGATGTTCTACTTTAATGACAAAATAAACTATGTGATTAAAGTGGAAATTTCGAGATTAAAGTTGACATTTCGTGCTTTTTTCACATTGTGTGCCTTTTTTTTTCACTGTACCCTAATAAGCTTTCATATAACACTCAGACGGTGGGCTATGAGTCGCCTTTTCACGCTGACTTTGATATGTGACAACTTCTTTTTTATTTCGGGCACTGTGCGACTTCGTGAACTTGAGCTTTCGAGTTTCTCCGACACGCTATGTCACTCGATCAACTTCCTTTTGTTGCTTATATAACTGTTTAAACCAACAAATAGTACATTTTTCTTTGCCTCCATTTGGTATTCGCTGAAATTCTTCTGTTTTTCCTCGTACTTATGCCATTGCCTTTTCACAGCTTAAGGGCTATTTATATTTATTTGCATATTCAAAGAGGCGTAATTCTGGGAGGAGTTGGGGCGGGACAGCAGGCACGTGCATGTGCGTTTATTTCCACGCTGAGTGGGATTTAAGAACGCGGAAGTTGGCGAACGCACAGATTCCTGCATCTGGATTTTTCTGTGCGTAAGCACATTTCGGTTTTTGTGCTTACGTCATGTTATAGTGCGAATTCTGACCACGGCGTTATGCATGAGGCCCCTGGTGTTGGGAGTTATTTGACAGCAAGTAGTGGCAGGTGGAGTAAAGAAGGACCAGAGAGGAGAGATGGAGACTGATTGTCTAAAGATGACTGTAGGAGTGTATATTAAAAATGGGTAACTGGACAAACAACTCTGCAAGATAAATATGGGAAGTTCTATTTTTGTTTAATAGATAGATAGATAGATAGATAGATAGATAGATAGATAGATAGATAGATAGATAGATAGATAGATAGATAGATAGATAGATAGAATTTGATTTTTTCCAATTTTAGATAATATATAACATATAATATCATAACACTGACTTAAAAGAGGTATTAGGATTCTTCCAGTTGAGTAAGGCAAGTCTACGTGCCAATAGTGTAGTAAAGCCAATCACAGTTTGTTTGTCCTTCTCCACTTTAAGCCCATCTGCGAGTCTGCCAAACACAGCTGTTAATGGATTAGGAGGGATTGTAACACAAAGGCTGCCTGATAGGCACTTAAAGATTTTGGTCCAGAATGATGTTAATGTGGTGCAGGCCCAAAACCTGTGGCCCAGTGAGGCTCGAGCTCGATTGCAACGTTCGCAGGTTGGATCTTGCCCAGGAAACATTTTGGACAATTTTAAACGAGAGAGATGTGCTTGATTTATTATTTTAAGTTGAATAATTGAATGCTTTGTGAATATGGAGCTTGAGTGAATTCTGTGCATTGCTACTTTCCACTCCTTTTCTGAGATGTTGAGTGAGAGATCCTTTTCCCACTCTACTCTGGGATCTTTGAAAGGGAGGGACTGTAAAATGTTTTTATATATATTACAGAAATGCTGCTTGCGTCCTCAAGACTGATCAATATTTCTTCCGGTATAGAGGTAGGTGGGAGGTGAGGAAAATTTGGTAGGTTTTGTTTAACAAAGTTTCTAATTTGAAGGTAGTGAAAGAAATGTGTTGCTGGAAAGTTAAATTAGGAGTGTAATTGTTTGTAGGATTCGAAGACATTGTCTATGTACAGATCTCTAAGTGATTTAATCCCGGATGTTTTCCAGACATTAAAAACTGCATACGTTTGAAATTACCCTTTTTCTGTTGTTACTTTGGTCTCTTTGGTTGTCACTGGGATTCAAGGTCACGAGAAAACCCTTAAGTCTACATCATCTATCCATGTATTAATTCATTATCAAGCTTATTCATCAAAGTTTAAGGTCATGGAAGCTGGAGAATACTTTGGCAGCAATGCGTGCAAAACTGAGCCAAAACTGGACATAACTGTTATGGTATTAGTCTCATGTATTAAGACACATATTTATTGTTCTACTAGATGTGCTTCCATCTGAGACAGGTTGAAATCTAAGTAATCAACATAGCGCTTGCAGTGCCATTTGGTATAGGATTCAAAAAAGCAGCATTAACGTTTGTGATACACCATCTATTAGAACGACAAATGCAATGCATTTTTTTACTAAAAATATGTGTGCCATCTATTGGACTGACAGAGACATAGCAACCGGACAGACACACAGACAGACACTTATCCTTTTATTAAGGTGGATACACCTTTGTGGTTAATTTACTGTTCTGTGTTCTGTATAAGTTTCAGAATCCATTATTAGAATCAAAGAATCTAATCAGCTGTGTCAAAAAACACTAAAGATCTACCAACCTGGTCTGTTATAATAGAAGTACAATTTAGAATCACCAATTAGTCTAAAACTGGAGTTCCCAGAAACAGAATACACAAAGGGTACAGACTCCAAATTTGTGGATGTGGAATTCAAGCTTAGAATGCTGGTTCCATGAGGAAACCAACAAGACAACATTTAATGTGTTGTAAATATGCCAGCAAGAAAATAATATCTGAAGTGCATTAAAGATCATTTTGCCAATGATTACAATTTCAAGCCGATATTCTAATGGTTTTGGGTACTGATGAAGGCCTTGTTAAGTGTTATACTAAGTTAACATGCTAAAAATGGGGCTGAAACCTTCTCACACCTTCTATTCCATGCTTTCATGTGGATTTCTTCCAGGGAATCCAGTCTTTTGACATAGTCTAAATGCAAAAAGTTCTTGAATGCCCACCGGTATTTGTATTCTTTATCCTTGCATATTTGCAATGCACTCATTTAAGGCACTCAACACAAACATTTGGAATAAGAAGTAGTGAGATGTGCAATTTACAGATGTAACTCAATGACACCATAATCAAGGTTTACCTCAAAACAGATTCCTCTTTCATTATTCAATGTGTATTATGTCATTTTATAATGTAACGCACCCATAATATACACCTGTAAATTATAGTCCACTGACTTTCACACCTTTCGTTGGAAGGAGTTGACAAAACCAGGAAAAGATCTAAAATGACACCATTATTTGCTTTGCAGGGATGCTTAATATTCTTACATACAGTAATTACGCTAGTCAAATTCTGGCTTATAAAATTCTCACCAAAGAAAACAAAGAGTTAAATAACATTTCTGCACAAGCAAATTCAAAGAAGAAGAAGAAGAAAAAAAAAAAGAAAACGGGCTGCTGCTCCGAGACTGAGGGGTGACATTTCAAGCTGTGCTGTTTTTTAGAGCTACTAGCCCAGCAGATTTATGGCAAAGGAGAGCATAACATCATGTGAGCTGCCAGCCGCTTGTTATTTATGTTTTATATGTTGCATCACTTGATGTTTTAACATGGTATGAATGCAGACTTTATTCATCAGCAGCTGTTCAGCTAAAGCCACCATAAATCCTATCACTAACAAACGTTTATGAAAAACATCTGCACAGTACATTCTACATCTTTGTTATTTTCATACAACCCATCACATGGGCCAAAGTACAAAATATTTTGGGGTTTAAGCATAAAATGCTTTGTGTTTTCTGACACCAGTCAATCTGCCTTTGCTATATTCACCATCTTAGTACAATAAGTGTAACTAATTGCTTTATACACGTTTATGGTGAACTTAGATTAATCTACTTTATATATCTTTGGCAATCCATGGGCACAATGCTTTGTCTACCTCTGGATCACATTGTGCTTTTTTGCTCAAGTCTGAGATAAAAGTTGCATATTTTGCACAAATCTGTGCAGACTAGCCTTGATTCTTATTTAGAATAATCTCTTGGAGTAAATTCACTTACTCGGATATCTTTGTAAAGTGGTACAGTATTCTGTAACTATCTAGTTGCTCCATAGATGGTAGTTTCTGTTCAGTGATGCTTATTCCCTGGCAATGTTAATATGGTGTTTGATATTTTAGTAAAGATTTTTTGTTTTTTAGGGAAGCTGTCAATTGCCAAGACTCTCTGAAAAATCCCTCTTAACAGACACTAGATTGCTCGATAGTCTGTGTTACATTCAAAACACACACACACACTCAAGATTAGGACAAAGATGAATGCAAGTCAGTCCTTGAGATTCACAGGTTTATGGTTCCTGGATCCGCCTATTCGCAGGTTTGTCATCAATAAAGATACAGACAGTGAAATAGCAGATGCCCTAAACTTACATTTTTCTGAGGTGTTCACAAGTGGATAACCTCCCAGAGGTAAACGGGACTGCTAAGGAGGTACTGAGGGATTTGGAAATTGTGGAGGGAGAAGTACTGCTCAGATTAAATAGGCTGAAATCAAACAAATCACCAGGACCAGATAATATTTAAGTTCTTAAGAAGGCTAGCGAGTACAGATATAAACCCGTGTTTAACTAACATGCTGTAATTTTATGAGGAGGCAACAAAAGGATATGATCAAAGTGGAGCATGTGATATTATTTATCTGGACTTTCAGAAAGCATTTGATAAGGTGCCACATGAGAGGTTGAGCATCAAACTAAAAGAAGTGGGAGTTCAGGGTGATGTTTTTAGATGGGTGCAGAATTGGCTCAGACACAGGAAGCAGAGGATTATGGTGTGAGCAACCCTATCAGAATTGGCTGATGTTAAGAGTGGTGTCCAACAGGAGTCAGTGATAGGGCTGCTGCTATTTTTAATATAAATAAATGATTTAGATAGGAATATAAGTAACAAGCTTGTTAAGTTTGCAGATGATACCAAGATAGGTGGATTAGCAGATAATTTGGAATCCGTTATATCAGTACAGAAGGACTTGGATAGCATACAGGCTTGGGCAGATTTCTGAAATTTAATGTCAGTAAATATAAAGTATTATACATAGGAATTAAAAATGTCAGGTTTTAATACACAATGGGCAGTTGGAAAATCGAGAGTACACCTCATGAGTAGGATTTAGGAATCACAGTGGACTCTAAGCTATCGACTTCCAGATAGAGTTCACAAGCCCAAGGAGGTTCTGCTCAAGCTTTATAACACACTGGTGAGGCCTCATCTGGAGTACTGTGTGCAGTTTTGGTCTCCAGGCTACAAAAAGGACATAGCAGCACATAGAAAATGTCCAGAGAAGAGCGACTACGCTGATTCCAGGGCTACAGGGGTTAAATTATGAGAAAAGATTAAAAGAGCTGAGCCTATACAGTTTAAGCAAAAGAAGATTAAGAGGTGACATGATTGAAGTGTTTAAAATTATGAAGGGAATTAGTACAGTGGATCGAGACTGTTATTTTAAAATGAGTTCATCAAGAACACGGGGACACAGTTGGAAACTTGTTAAAGGTAAATTTCACACAAACATTAGAAAGTTTTTCTTTACACAAAGAACGACAGACATTTGGAATAAGCTACCAAGTAGTGTGGTAGACAGTAAGACTTTAGGGACTTTCAAAACCCGACTTGATATTTTCTTGGAAGAAATAAGTGGATTGGACTGGTGAGCTTTGTTGGGCTGAATGGCCTGTTCTTCTCTAGATTGTTATAATGTTTCAATGTTCTAATTAAATAGAAATTATTTTGTGAGTTTGGCAACCTATTGTGGGAAACTGCAGACCTTGCTGTAGCCCCTGTATTTAAATGGACTGCAAATCCCAGCAACACTGGAAGTACTGTGACATTGAGCAGCTTCTGTGGTTGTTGCAGGAGCAGCTGGGTGCTAGCTTTAAAAGAGAGCCATAACAAACCAGCAGGATCGTTAATTGTTGGGTGTCTTTTTGTTTTAACACTTCACTGCACAACTGAATTAAAATTACACCCATCAAATTACATATTCTTGTCCTGTTCACACTTGTTTTTGCGATTTTTGTCTGGTTCCGAAAACACCTTTGTCTGGTAAGCACTCCTAGCTTCTACAAATCTTCACATACGTCGGCACAGGACAAAACGTTTCATAACTTTCAGAAAGCTGTTCGCAGGAGATTTCATTTCATGCTCTACATACTACACCACCATTCTCTGCATCTGCCAAACGGACTGTGTTGTGAATGTTTATCACCTTGTTCTTAGCGGTTTGTTGGTTTTCTTTTCTGCCTTTAATATTAATCATTTTTGTCATTTTCTAGCAGAAATATACACACAAATGAACTATAATACGTTTAATTCTGTAAAAAGGTACAGTTCACTAAAGTACTGTTGAAATATGCACTTTGACTAGGGGTCCCCATGATTTTTGTCTCGACAGTCAGTCTTACACACATGATTTGATTGCACAGTGATCGTTCTACCTTGCGTTTCACATAACTTTTTGCATCTTACTTAGTGCAATAAATTTAGAATATACATTAATCATGGGTCCAAAACATATTTGTGGATTTTCACCTTTTGGGGGTCCTGCATCCCTGACTCCATAAATCTTACTGTAATTACCTTTAACAATACACAAAGTATATATATATATATATATATATATATATATATATATATATATATATATATATATATATATATATATATACTGTATAATATTGTGACAATCTTACTGAAAGAGTCACACACGAGCTACTTTTCTAAGTAAGTCCAAAAAGCGGCATTTGTGTCCACCGCTGCTGCCAGTTGTGTGTCTTATGAGGGCATGTCCAGTGTAATCCAGTTGGCCTGTACCCCGCTTTATGTCCTGCTCGTTTCTCTAGCTATGCCCTTCCATTGCTTTTTCCTAAAATACTCCTCTTCTCTCTTGGTGAACTTTTCCACCCTTTTTGGTGCCAATACATCAGTATTTATCTCTCATGTCTGTCAGTTAGCTCTCTATCCCCGGGCTCCACTATTACCCTGCCTATCACTCTCCAGACATCTTTTCGCAGCATAGTATATTATGAACAGTATGGTGACAAAATGGTCAACAGTGATTTTTTACAGTTCTGGAATTGAATCCTATGCTCAGTGACCATCTTTGTAGAGTCTGCAAATTGCCTTCAAGGGTTTACTCCAGAGACCTTGGTTTTCCACCCAAGTCCCCAGCTATGTGCATATTAGGCTAAATGACAGACCTAAAGTGGCCCTATATGACTGTGAGTGTGGGTGCAGATGTATGTGTGTGTGATGAACTGGCACAATTAGCTCTTGGACACATTCCAGCAAGGGTAGGTTCCAGTCCCCAACAACCCTGACCTGAATTATGAAAATTTAAAATGATGCATTATTTTATGTCTAAGACATAAGAGGCAAGGTTCTTAGTAGGTACGTGACTAGTCTTGTGTTGTGTTTGGTTTAGAGCTCTTCCATTGTGTTTGCTAATTTTTGTAACCTTGTCACATAACACATATCCCAAACAGTCCCCCAGACTGATGTTCCCTTTATTGTGTCGCTTTGGATCAATACATCTCCAAAAGTGAACAAATGAACATGTAAATCTAAGACAATATGAAAAATCATGTATTTTTTAAAAATGAAAATGAATTAAAACTACTATATTCAAAAAAGTAAAAACAAAGAATGTTGCAGAAATGCAAGTGTTAGAAGGTTCATTGAGATTAGAATTGCTGGACAATTTGCTCCTTTTAACTAATAAAGAAAGGGAAAATGCATGTTAACTCAGATTAATATATAAAATTTGGAAAATGTATTCTTATCTGATTGTGCAACCATTCAAACTGAAGAATTGTCCCAATGTTATAAAAGAGTGGACATTCCCTGGGCCTTCCTGCTGCCTTTACCTTCATAGCTGCAGTGGACAGATTGGCCATCACATACCACCCTTCCATCCGTCTGGCTTAGTTTTATATGACAATTTTAACAACAATTACCTTTCTAAAATAATTTACATTACAATGCAAACAACACAACTTACATCAGGTCTCACACAGAGGGCCAAACAAGAGACAATCAGATCTCCACTAACAATTCATCCTGTGACTTTAGCCTCAACATCTCACAGATAAGCTGCATGCCAAATACAAGAGCATTTCTTTAGAAACAATCTAAATTTCTAGCAGTTATGACAGCACCCATTCTTTGGAGACATGAGTACAGTTGGGGTCAAGTTGTGAATGTGACATATGTACTGTAAGTCAGGGTGGGATTATACAGCTAAATGCTTTATTTAGCAAGTTTGAGTTTTATTTGGCTGGCATAACCAGTAAACAAGAATCCCTGCTCAGGCTTGCCCTCTCTGCAATAAATAAAAAAGGAAAACTTTGATCATGTAATGTTCCAACAGACGTAGACAGTAGAAAAAAGTAAAACATGCAGCAATGTACAACAATGTGTAGAAATGGAAAGAGTTCAGGAAAGTGCTTTAGGCTATAAATCTCTTTGCTGGGTTTAACAATATTTTATTATTCATATGATATTCAATATTTTCCCTTTTTAATATATTCATAAGAATGTTTTAGGATTTATGGCACATACTGTATATTTGGGAGTAAAAGCTGCCTTTGAACCTGCTGGTCTTGGCTCTGTTTCTGCAGGACTGTCTGCCAGTGGATGAAAGGTGAAGAGTGGAGCAGCAGGCAGGATGCTTAGCAGAATTCCAGGGTAGGTGTTAACTACAGCGTACAAGCATGAGATCACGGGGGGAGATATGTGGACATTTTTTTCTGGCTGAAGGGTTGTTGGCCTAAACATTAATAATTTCAGGGATGAGAAGCTTCTGTGATGATACAACATGAGAAAAATTTGGTGAACGCTAGAGATGAAGGAAGAAATATGGAGAGTAAAACTTAGCATACATTATGTGATTTTTGTACAATTTTAAGCCTGATCTGCCATCACTGACTGATTTTTTGAGTCAGCCCGAATTTTATCTTCATCAGCCAATGTTTCACGTGCAGTTTGAGACATGTTGCAGTGCCAAATTGCATCTTACAATTGGGCTGTCATCTGTCATATCAGAAATTTCATTCAACTCTCTTGTAGTGTGAGCAGTCTCACAAGGCAATTTTCTGAAATCACCATCAAATTTCCCAAATATTCATTGTGTAGCAACTGTACTGAATGTGCATTGTACATTGGGTGTTGCCGTTGTTGTGCTCATTTTCATGTTTTTGACTTCAGAAAGCTAACTAACATAGACCAACACAGGTCAGGTCAGGTTGGGGAGCATGCACTGGTACAGCGCTTTGATGCACCCACCACACAACGAAACAGCTCAGGATCCCGGTTAGCAACCCCTAAGGCAAACACCGCGTTCCAGTCCCACCCTCCAGAAATGACCATCTGTCTACCACAGCCAGGTGCTACATAGGCGTCCCCTTGGCCTAGTTCAGCTGCTCTGGTCCTCAACAATGAGGATCCTGCGAGACGGATCACCCTCTGGGAATCGTGACACATGGCCGTAGTGCCATAACTGACGCTCCCTCATAATGCAGATAATGTGCCTCATTCGGGACTCCGTGAGCAACTGCTCATTCGACACAAAGCTAAACCAGCGGTACCCTGGGATTCTCCAAAGAGAAACAGAACCAAAGGAGTCCAGTCTTCATCTTAGATCACTGGATAGCATCCATGTCTCGCAGCCATATAGCAAAACAGTAAGCACCAGGACTCTGAAGACTTAGACCTTCGTCCTTTTGCACAGATATCAGGGGCACCACACACCCCTTTCAAGCGACCTCATGACCTACCACACTCCCCCAATCCGTCTACTGACTTTATAGGAAGAGTCACCAGAGATGTGAATGTCGCTGCTGAGGTAAGTAAACCTCTCGACAAGGTTGACACTCTCTCTGCTGACAGACACACTGCTGATGGTTGTGACCATGAGGTCATTAAAGGCCTAGATCTTGGTTTTTATCCTGGATTCCTACAATCCCAGATGCTCATACTGCTCACTCAGTCTCTTGAGAGACCTGATCAGAGCCTCCATTATACCAACACACATGTAACAAAATAGCCAATGATAAAAGTATCTTAGGAAATGTTTACTGGAAGAACCTGAAATAACTGTATACAAAGTTAAATTACAAAGATTATGTACCTACAGTTCTCTCTGTTAAACAGACAGATCGTATCTGCACCTCCACAACCATCCAGATGTCCAATTACGACTTTTTCTTTATAGTTTTGGAGCACAGTAAGCAATGCAGCTGCGTTTTCTTTTGAAAGACGTTTTGTGGCCTTACGGTAGAGCTTTACTGAAAAATGTCAATGGGTAAAACTGTGTGCTGGGGCCATGTACACATAATAGTCTGAGCACCAACATCTTGGCATGTCAATCGGACCGAATGTGGTACAGTTTGACCACATATACAACTGGTGACTTTATCTTGCAGTGTGAGTGGTTGCTTGACCGCAATTTCTAAAAATCGCACTATGTATGCCCAGAATAAAGTAATTCGTTACAGAAAAGAAAAGTGAAATAGGATCTAATGTCCATCAGTTATCAAAAAGTGGAAGGAGAGATGTCTGCAGCTAAAGCAAATAATTAATAATAACAGAACTACTCTAACCCGGGCTAGAGAGATGGGGTCTATAGGGGAGGAGTGGTCATAAATGGCAGCAACTTGATGAGGGTCACTCCAGGAGGCAGGAGAAGAAGGTTTAAATGTTGTGTCTTCCAAACTCAGCCTACCATTTACTAAGCTAAACAGGCAATGAGAGTATGTTTGTCACCGGACAACATGTTCATAATCCATCATTGGCACATTCTATGGCCCTGAGCAAACACTTGTCAATATTTATGAGAAACGGATGGTTTTTTTGGAAAAGAAATGTAATAATCTTTGGCATGACTCACACTGGGAAGCATTGTCGACTGAATATATTCTAAACAAATCAGCTTAATATGCTACAGATGAGCTCTAACTTCACCCCTGACTGAAATGAATTTAACCTAAGAAAAATAAAAAAATTGACAAATGAGAAGGAGACCATTCAGGGCATCAAGCCCGTCTGCTTAGCTATTAGCTAAGATGTCCCAATATCTCATCCAGATTCTTAATTTAATTTATACTTTGAGGATTCCATGATAAATGCTGTTTGGCCCTAGAGACTTGTCTGTTGAAGGCCTGTCAGAGAATACTGAAGCCCTCGAGGAGAGTGTAAATGACCTAAAATGGCCTGTTAATTGCCACGTGTGAAAGGGATGGGGTAATCAGGGATAATTAGTGTCTGAGTCTGCTCAGTTGGGTGAGCTCACTTTTGCAAAGAGGAACAGGAGGTGTCAGATGGAAAAGAATCCCAGAGGAGCTGAAAAATAGATTCTGGAAGTGCTTCAAGCAGCCATTTGGAGTTAGCTAGACTGCAGGTACAGGTATAGGTACAGGACCTGTCTTTCTTTCCTGAGTATTTCACACAGTTTTGTGAACATTACCTCCTAATAATGAAGCAGAGAAATCCAAGGATGGGGCTAGTCATGTTTTAGTTATTAATATTAACAATTATGAACTGGGTAGACACACCTTGTGTTTCTAAGCCTTTTATGCCACAGTAGAAAATCTTCCACTGTACCAATCCCCCACTGTGCTAGAAAAATCATTCAGACCAGGACTGCAGGTACTCGCTGTTGACTAATCCTTATGATAAAGGGGTCTTACTAACCCCTACACAAGATGAGCACGACCCAGCATAAACAACACAAATGACAGTTACCTGTCCAAGTAATATCAATCCAAACAATATGTACCTTCAGTCTGTAATCAGATTAAGTTCAGTTGAACACGGTATGGAATAAGGAGAAGTCCCCTAGATAAAAACAACATTTTATTCCTATCGGCTCTTCTATAGTCTTCAAGCGGCCCAATCACCCAGGAAAACCCTTCCTAGCTTGTCTCACTGCAACCAATAAACAAATCATCTCTGGATCGTGCAGAACAGGTCTCCATCCTAGTAAGTTGTGTTTCCTCCAGCCGAAAAAGTTTCTTTGTCCCCACAATTGCTGAGGTTCTCTGAGTTTGAAAATCCTATTTTTTAAACAACTTTCTGCCCTTCCAATTGGCCAGTCCAGAGTACATCTCATCTCTTGAAGGTGCAGATTTTACCTCCACTTTGGGCAAGTCAACATAGTCAAATAAGAAGACAATTAATAAGGAGAGACAACGACCCCAAAGACAGCACTGATGTGGCTACTGCTACAGCACAAAACAAGCCCCTCTAACACATCACTCTTTACAATGTCCAAGTTATTCTCTGCAGCTATGAGAATTTTTTGGATTTCTTCCTTGTCAAAAACACCACGAAAAACTTTATCATCTTGTCCTACAAAGTCACACCGTGCACCTTCTGTTCATTGTTCGAGGTTCATCCTCATGACACTTAATCAGAGCCATGTCCTATATAAGCATCTCCCCACTACACTGACCCCTAAATGTGGTTTATCAGCTTGGACGATGTATATATTCATCTCTGGCCCTCTTATAGAGCGCTTGTGCAAGTTAATGCTTATTTTGATTGTGTTTTGGAAGGCCTCATGTCCCATATAAAAATCTTAATTTTAAGATGAAATATCTACACTGGCTATTAATACACAGCGGGATAGTTTTCTTTTTAAATCCATGTACTTTCTTTAAATGTATGGACCCCTTTACTTATTCCATGAACTTGAACGTTACACAAGATAACACATCAGAAAAACTGCTTGTATTGCCTAAGGTACAGGCTGGCTGAATTAATTTACATTTATCGCTGATCTTTGGCATCACTTGAAACTCGATTTCTGAAATTCCCTTTTTGCTGTAGTGTCTTCTTGGTACATTAATTCTTGAATCTCTTGTGATTTGAATCTGTGCTTCATTTTTGATTTTCTAATTGCTTGACCATTTTTCATTTACATACTGATCAAGGAAGAGCGTGATGATACAACTACTGCTACTGCTTGATCCGTTTTTGGCTCCCCATTTTTTACAACTCAACTTTTTCAATGTCTCTTTTGTTAGTGTAACATCTTACTGATTTACATTTAGATATGCATTTATATTTATCTGCTTAGCAGATGCTAATATCCAAAACGACTTACAAAAGAGGTCAACATAATTGAGTAAACATCAATCTGGGGGACAGTTTGGAGGCAAGTGTTACAGTACGAGGTTAGAGAATTGGTTATCACAAGTGAAGAGCTCAGAACAAAATACAATCCTGTTACAATTCCTAAATTATAAGAACCTAACAGCTAACATCTGTTAGACAGAAGTTCACCAAACAAGAGGGGCTTCAGACTCTTCTTAAACACATTGAGTTACTCAGTAGTTTGGATGGAGGTGGGCAGCTCATGCCACCAGCTAGAACAACAGGTACAGCACCATATCATCAGCATAGCACAGTTAAGAGAAACCATGGGACTGGATGACAGAGCCTAGTAAGTTGGCTGATAAAGAGAAGACGAGAGGAATCATCACCAAATCTTGGGGAACACTCATGCTGGCCTCGTACACCCTTGACATCTCTCCTTGCCAAGACACATGGAAAAATCTGCAATCGGCATTCTCAGTGATGCCAAGGTCAGAGAGGTTGGCAAAGTGGATCTGGTGGTAGACCACCTTGAAGGCAGAACATAGATCTAGTAGGATGAGGATGGATGACATGTTGGTAGCTCTACCCAGCCGAAACATGTCTGCAACAATAAATAGAGCCATCTCAGTGGAATGGCCCCTTTAGAAGCGTAACAGATTTTAATCAATGAGTCTGTTCTGTAGAAGAAAGAAAGAAACTTGGTTACGTTCAGCAAGTTCCAGTGTTTTAGACAGAAAGGAGAGGAGAGAGACCGGGTCTCTCAGGTGGGTCAAGTGTGGGCTTCTTGGGAAGGAGAATAATTAGGGCCTGTTTCAACAATATAGGAAAAGTGTCTGTGCTACATGAGGTGTTGATGACATCTATAACTGATGAAATGGAAGAGATAGCCTGTAGGAAATGTGAAGGGATTTACTAACCTAAGTTGTCCGTCTCCTGTTTTGGTTGAACACTGTGATTAATGTCCAGTGGTAAGTAACAGATTAGAGCCAGAACTGAAGGTAAAAGGACATTTTTGAAGTTGAAGTCCCTAATAACTGGCACAAAGTTTACATTTAGAATAACATCATGGCATATTTTGTATAATTTTACATGTTATTTCATCCATAATACATGTGAGTCAAATTTCCTATAGCTTATTATATTGAAAATCAAAACATAAATGTCCAAGTGTATACACCTCATAAGCATAAATTCATGTGTTAAATGTTTTCAATCTCAGTGAAGTATTCAAAGAAAGATGCAAAATTAAGTTTTCTTTCTTATACAGTAAATCTACCGAATAACTCTTGGGCTTGGCGCCACACTGAAGGGAAAATACCTGGGCAATATTTCATATAAAACTCTGTATATGAGGTAAGATGTTTTTACACACGCTGGATTCATAAATCAGCAGTGCTGAAAAGGAAAGACCGATTATTGTAACCTGAGTAATTAAAATAAAAACTGCTCCCTGTTTGGTGGCAAACCAATTATGACCACGCTATACCAAATGGAAAGACTAAGCAACCCAGACAGCCGTTATTAAATAGAATCTGTCAATGTTTATTCTCTCCCATAAATGTTAGTATTGTGCCAAATAAACACTGTGCTTCCTCTCTTTCTCTGTCTCTCCCTGTCTGTCTCTGGTGCCAGAAGGTTGCTGAAAACTGAAGGGAAAGCGGCATTCCCCACAAGGACTAGTATGAATGACATACCTAGCTGGAGAATGCAGAAGGTCACACATCTGCAGACTTACACAAAAAATAAGAGACACACCTCCAGATCAAAACCACATGTGCCCCAAACAAAAATCTCTTCTTATGATCAAAACAGCAAAACAAACATCATGATGTATTTAGAAACACATTGAGCAATTAAAAAAGACTTGTCTAGAAATTTGCTTTTGACAAAAATAACACAGAATTTGCTGTAAACAAGAGCCAGACCGAGAAAAGGAATGCCAAGGCAGGTGAAGGCAGATCTGTGTCAGATGCCCAATGTCATATTACTTGTGTTTCTGCCATTGGGTCTTGTCTGGGTGTAAGAGTAACTTCTCATGAGGTGCAAGAAGGTGTGATGAGCAGATTTAGAAACTCACCCTGCTCCTTTATCCACGAATGAGCACAAAAAATCCAAGGATGATTTCCTATGATCCTACATAAACAACTGCTAGTAAGGAACATTTTGGTCAGGAGGGTCTCTTAAAGTATAAGGGTTTAGTTCACCCTTTAAGTAGTGGGATGTGACTGGCCCGGTGTTTACTACTGACTTTAGTATTTTTTTTTTTTGCATTCACTGTATTACTCATAATGTGCCACATTCTGAACACGAATATAATCAAAAAACTGGTTAAGTTTGTAGATGATACCAAACTAAGAGGAAGGGCAGATAATGTAAAATCTGCAGAATCCCTTCAGAGAAAACTGGCCAACACACTGGATTGGGCAGATTTGTGGGTGATGGAATGTAATGTACAGTAAATGTAAAGGAATGCATTTAGGAATTAAAAATGTTAGATCTGAATACACAATGGAGGATCTGTAGTACTAGGGTGTCGTACCGTGTTAGCCATTATGAATGTAGTGAGAAGTCAAGCAAAATGACACCTTTTATTGGCCAACTAGAAAGATTACAATATGCAAGCTTTTGAGGCAACTCAGGCCCCTTTGTCACGCAAGAGTTGCCTCAAATGCTTGCATATTGTAATCTTTCTAGTTGGCCAATAAAATGTGTCATTTTGCTTGACTTCTCACAACAATGGAAGATCTGAAACTCACAAGTACCCTTATGAGATGGATTTAGGTGTCATTGTGGACTCATCACTATCTACATCCACTGTGATGGATTGCCGGCTTCCTATTCCGGCTCTCACCCCCAGGCCGCCAGGAGGAGCTCTCCCGACAGCATGGACGGACCCCGAATTCCAACAGGGCCTCATGGACTATGTAGTTTTTATGCACAGCCCTGCTGCATACCTTGGGGACCACTGGGAGTCGCTGTTGGGAGGCCCGGGGTCTCATATATGCCCTATAACCCGGAAGTGCGGCATAATCCCGGGACAGGAAGAAACGACGTGCTTCCGGGGTGAAGATAAGGACTGTTTACCCTGACCCGGAAGGAATAAGGTATTGTGGACTGTTGGGCAGGAATACCTCCGGGTCAGGGTGTATAAAAGGACTCTGGGAAAGCCCAGACACTGAGCTGAGCTGGGAGGTAGGGTGGCGAAGTGTCTGGGAGTGGAGGACTGGTTTGTGATTAGTGTTTTGATAGTTATATGAATAGTGTGGAGTGGAGGGTGCTTGGTGCACTGTATTATAACAAAATAAATAATTGTTATACTTTTACCTGGTGTTTGGAGTGGTACCTGAGGATTCAAGGGGTGGATCGAGACCTCAACTGCTACACCACACAATGTACAGAAGCGATCAAGAAAGCTAAGAGGATGTTTGGTTATATGAGGCTAAATCAAAAAGTAAAGGCAATAGAAGATGATGCAATAGAACACTTTTGTGATGGCTTATGGGTAGTCTGATCACACACAGTGCAGTACTCTGCTGGTAGTCTAGTTGAAGCCAAGTTTAAATGAACATAGACACTCAGCTATGGGATTGCACTGTTGTTGGGCAACGTACCATACTGATATTTCTTTCGACAGAGTGAAACCTGCTGAAATTCACCAAAGGATGTTGGCTTACTGCAGATCAGTAAGCTTTTTGGGTACCTGTCTTGCGCAAACTTTACAATACCCCAAGTCATCATGCAGTATGGCATGCACAGATCCATAGCTGATATGCTAATGTGTAGCAAAAGTGGACCGAAGATCTTCTCTGATGAAGGCATTTGTTATGTTGTGCGTTTGGTGTTGATGGTAGACCAGATCTGGCTTTATTGGTTACACTTGTTCTTCCCTCTTTAAACCTTTCTACCCGTACATAAAGTTTTCATTGCATCATGCTGTTTTCACTTCCCTTCTGAGCCAACATCCTTTACAGAATTCATGCAGGCTTTACTCCCTGTGATCAAAGAGCTCTCACTATGGTATTTCATTCAAAAATGGTGCAATTCCACAGTGGAGCATCCATATTTATGTGATCTTGGCTTCAGCTAGACTTACAGCAGAGCACTACACTGTACGAGTTCAAACTGCTCATAAGCAATCACAAATGTGTTGTATTGCATGAACTTCTATCCATTGTGATTACTGTGTAATTTTCAAATTGTCTTTACTTTCGAATTTACCCTCATATATCAAGATATGTACAGTAGATTACAAGTCAAGGGAGGTTAGGGTTAAGCTTTATTACACACTAGTGAGGCCTTACTTGGAGTACTGTGTTTCAAGTTTTTGTCTCCATATTACAAAAAAGACATAGCAGCACTAGAGAAAGTCCAGAAAGAATGACTAGGCTGATTCCAGGACTATGAGGTATGAGATATAAGGAGAGACTGAAGGAGTTGAACCTTTTCAGTTTAAATTAAAGGAGACTAAAATGGGATATGAATGAAGAGTTCAAATTATGAAAGTAATTAGTACAATAGAGCGCTGTTGTTACTGTAAAATAAACTCTGCAACAAGACTACAGCAACGCGATTGGAAATTTGTTAAAGGCAGATTTTATACTAACATTAGAAAGTTATTCTTCATACAAAGAACAACAGAATATTAGAACAATCTAGACGAGAACCAGTCATTTAGCCCAACAAACCTTGCCAGTCCTATCCACTTAATTCTTGCAAATAACATCAAGTCCAGTTTTGAAAGTCCCTAAAGTTCTACTGTCTACCACACTACTTGGTAGCTTATTCTAAGTGTCTGTGGTTCTCTGCATAAAGAAAAACATCCCAATGTTTGTGGGAAATTTACCCATAACAGGTGTCCAACTGTGTCCACGTGTTCTTGATGAGCTCATTTTAAAGAAACAGTCTTGATCCACTGGACTAATTCAATTAATAATTTTAAACACTTCATGTCTCTTCTTAATCTCTGTTTGCTTAGACTGAAAAGGTTCAACTTGTTCAATCTTTCCTCATAACTTATATCGTGCAGTCCTGGAATCAGCCTAGTTGCTCTTCTCTGGACCTTTTCTAGTGCTGCTAATGTCCTTTTTGTAGCCTGGAGACCAAAACTTCACAAATGCCTCACCAGTGCATTATAAAGCTTGGGCATAACCTCTTGATGTTTTTTTTTTGTTTATGACAAAGAACCACAGTTGCATGCAAGGAATAAATTGCCAAGTAGAGGGGTGGAAAATAGGACTCTAGGTACCTTCAGGTCTCAACTTAATGTTGTTTTGGATAATCTAGGTTGATAGAATAAATGAACTTGCCTGGTTGAATGGCCTATTCTCATTCCAGTTGTTTTTAATAGCTCTCCCAGCATTTTGATAGTTCCTTCTGACTAACAGTGACAAAAGTCCTTTTTTGAACTGAGAAAATAACTGTTTTGATAGTCATGCTGGAATCTTTTCTTGCTGAATGGATAAAATGTTACATATCAGTTTTTGAAACCATTGGCCACACGCCAGGGCCTGTGACAATATCCCCACTTGGATATAAGGTAAGGCATGCAACATACCAACGTGGTAAAGGTGGAAAAGTAATAGACATCTAAGGATGAACCAAAATGAACAGCCAGAAGAAAGCAAGGTCAAATGCTGAAGATCTGAGCTTGGCACACTATTCTCCTTCCCCTTATTTTCTAACTTTTAAAGTCTGTAAGATGCTACTCAAACATGCAAATCTCACTATATCAAATACTAGCTGTAGTAGTAAAACAGGACAAACTTTAAAAATCAAAAATTAAAAAAAAATGTAATAATTTGTATTGTTAAGAATTTAAATCGATAGCTTTCGTATCTTAGGGCCTCTTGATATATACAATATTTTTGGTTTTGCTATCGGGGCGAGAATGTAGCTGTGATCTCTTTGCCAAAAATGTAAAAAGTTTGCAAGGTATCTGTGGCCAAGCAGAAGGTCGGTACACTCCAACGTCAAACGCTGGCACTGTATCTGATCGTGTTCAGCTCTGACGGGAGAACGTCCCCCATGTGGGGAGAAGAGCATGTGGCCGTGATATCTCTGCCAATTAGCAGCTACCCTCTAAAACACACATTGCTGTGATCGCTTTCTCTAAAAACGCCAAACGTTACTCTTTAACAATCTCTGGATGATAATGTCTTCTGAACAAACAGGTATGGCCAGCTAAGCGGAGGCAAGGTACGCTCCAACAGGTGACGAGATGTAGAGTGACTCGAACAGAGCCTATCTCTCAGATTCACGTGAATAAATTGGTGCCGCAACCAAACTATGATACTTAACGTGATGAGAGAAGTCGCAAAATCAAACTGGAATGTTCAAGCAAATTATAGAAAAAAACACGATCTAAATCCTTTAAGTAGTTCTCTCGTAAAAAGCGGAGAGACATACAGACAGACATTAGATTTTATACATACTGTATAGAGACGTGCATTGTTGGCACCCTGCCCGGGATTGGTTCCTGCCTTGTGCCCTGTGTTGGCTGGGATTGGCTCCAGCAGACCTCCGTGACCCTGTGTTCGGATTCAGCGGGTTGGAAAATGGATGGACGGATGGTGACGTGCATTGTGCATTGCGCAAATGGGTTAAGTGCCCCAAAGAGGGAAATGTAACGTGACTGCTTTTTGTTACCCTCATGGGACCAGTTGTTAACAAGTGTGAACCTTCTCACAATACGATTTTTCTTACTGTTATCAATAACTGTACAAAAAGAACAGAAGTTTCATTTAACTCACTGTAGAAATAATTTGTGACACATACTGTATGAGTCTGTAGTGGCAGTCCTGAGTCCCAACAGATCCTTGTATTACCCATCTTCTTTTGATTTCCTTACCCTGACTCGGTTTATGTAAGACATGTACGTAACTTTGTTATTGGCTAAATACTGACTGACTTTGTCACCAGCTGATAATCTGAGAATTAAACACTTTATTTTAAGAGGTTACCTCTAAAAAATGTTGCTGTCATTGCAGTTAAGAAACACTTTCCGTGGTGAACGTTTGTGCTATTTACTGTTTTCACAGTGTTTTATACAGGAATATGAACTCCAAGTAAATCCAGGCTCATTTTTGACTACCCATCACATTTCCCAAAAAGGCATTTAACTTTCCATTAACTCATCTAAAGAGACTGCATCTTGGCTAGTGCTGTCATGGTGTAAATATGCCTTCATATCGGTATGCTTTTGTCAGTTGTGATTCATGGGATCCAGAGAACCGTTTCTAAGTTTTTTCCTCCTTTCAGCCGTTGTCTGTTTGCTCAAATGCTTTGCATTTCCTTCTAGTTGAAGTTTGTTGGTTTCCTGCCAGGTACTTTCAGCAGGATGTCATTTGAATAGCCAGATAAGATCATCCTAGCCTTTACTCTGATATCTCCACAATCAGTAAAAACAAATCAGAAAGGTAAACTGATTTTTAAAATATGGAATCATGTAAGTGCTACATATAAAGACAATTCTTTCTTGGGTGTTTCCTCCATTAGTGATATATTAAACGTTGTACATAGTGTACGTGTATCAGCAGATGAAGTGAACTTTTGAAATGATGTACTTCCACGTATGAGGTGTGTGGATACCCCAAATATATCCTAGAACCTTAATGGGAAATGTAGGAGCCAACCCTAGACAAAACACCAGTGCTTTGCAGATTTCACTTTTAAATAACACCCATAATGACAAAAATTGACAATGTGTTTAACTTTATAAAATGAAATACTTTAAAAATAGTCTTACACAACACTAACTAATGGCATAAGCTAAGCAGGAAGCTGATTCAAGATTTTAAAAAAACATTACCCCCGACTCAATGTATGGAAAGGAATAAAAAGTTACAAGCATACATTCATATTTCAAATCATATCAGCCATTAACATTAAAAAATGCTGCGTGTCAAAATAAGTTGTTCATTTTCTGAATCTGCTTAATCCAGCTTTGGGGCTCTGGGGATCCTGAGGTTATGTTAGTAACAGCAGACACCAAACCAGGGCAGTCTGCCAGTCCAGGCATACTCACTCACACACCCACACTGCGCCATTGCGTGTGTTGCCTTAACTTAACTTGCACATCTTTAAGATAGGGTTTAACCTCAAAGGACCTGGAAAAATAGAAAAGACATCAACATGAAGTAAGCACATTGACACCACCCATAAGGAAACATGGTCACTAACAGCTTCTGTCCTTTCACATGCAGACCAGAGGACGAGATCCACAATGACCACTGACATTACTCTGAACAAATCCAAATCCAAATGTGATATCATCTACTGTTGAATTATGCTCTGTACTTGTAATATTCTATTGCAATTGTACTGTATTGAGGATTACTTGTGTATTGTTCTGTGTATTGTATTGTATTGTATTGTATTGACCACTTTTTTTTGACACCCACTACACGCCCAACCTACCTGGAAAGGGGTCTCTCTTTGATCTGCCTTTTCCAAGGTTTCTTCCATTTTTTTCCCTACTAGGGTTTTTTCGGGGAGTTTTTCTTTGTCTTCTTAGAGAGTCAATGCCATACGGGGCTGTCAAAAGGCAGGGCATGTTAAAGCCCAGTGTCATTTTGGGCTATACAAAAATAAATTGTATTGTATTGAACTTCTGGTTTAGCCCAGGAATCCCACTTTTTCTGCCCAGAGGGCTATTTAAACAAGGATATCAGCAGAAGTTTGATTTCAGAAGCTAATGGAGCTTTACTACAGAAAGCCTTTTCTAAACTCATTTGCCTTTTTAACTTTTGTTTTTTACTTACCTGACATTAAATGGGGTCCTGGCTGTTCCCAACCCTTTATCATCTTCCTATTGAACTTTATTTAAAACAGACCTGGGGTGAAAGTACACATTCCATACTCACAGCAATTAAGATGGGTATAAACATAGTCTTCAGGAACGGTAAGCCAGTTGGACTAAACACCATGCCACCAAAAATATAATATGAATACATTTACTACAGTAAAATAAATAATACATTGTCAGCAGTAGGGGGCACCACCAAGCCACCAAACCCCAGACACATAAGATCCAACATAACTCCAGGTTCAAATAAAGAATTTTTTAAGCCATGCAGCTCAGTTATGTCAATTAATATGGCTGAAATACAGATTTAAATACACAGTCCTCTCAACTCTCTCTTCTTCTCTTTTCCAGTGAGTTTTGCCTGCTGCCTCCCAACTCTGACTCCTAGAGTATAGCGGTGGGCTCCTTTTAAGCTGGACCCAGGAGTTCTTCTGGTAGCACGTTGTGGCTTGTTGGACACACTTCTGGGTCATATAAAACCAGTGAGGTCCTCCTCTGGCAGCGCCGTCTATTGTCACCCAAGGACCCCTACAGGGCTGCAATTCCCATGCAGTCCTGCAGGTGTCTGATCTGGGACTACTTGTGAGGAACACTGCCACCTATTAATTTGGGGGATGAACTCCCGACTTCCAGTTCTTACCAGTCCATTCTTCCTTCCAGCATCCCAGCCGGGATGGGAATTTAGATTTACATTTACTTATTTGGTTGACACCTTTATCCAAAGTGACTTACAATATTTATGATAAAATTGGTTGCACTTCTTTTGGTTTTTCCAATTGGAGCACATGCAAGCCAAGTAACTTGCTCATGGTCACACAGTATCAGTAGCAGGATTTGAACCCACACCCTCAGGGTTTGAAATCCAAACAAGAAATCCTCCTCCATCCTGGCTGGGATGCCCATCCACTCTTTTAGGCAATTACAGCATTTAAATCCATTCCATCTTCCATATTTTGGAAATATTTCACAAAGATATATGGATAGATGTTACAAAGATGGTGACGGGGTTATCCAGAGAAGATAAGGGATTTTTGAGTTTATTAATTGTAAAGGTTTATCTCAGGCTGTTTGAAGTGTTTGGTATCAGCTCTACAGCTAACTGAAAATAAGATGATAACCTGAACTTGAAGTAAAATCGTATAACTTGAGTAATTAACACTAGAATCCCTGAAGCCTGTGAAAAAACTCGTAATCCGGGCCACCTTAAATTCCTTCGCACCTCTCCATTAGCGTCTTTTGTTTTGTAAATGTGTCAATCAGCACAAGCAGCAAGCAGCCTGCTATCTCATCCTCTCCACCGCCGCAGCTCAACTCATGGAAAAGTTCTCTCAGCTCAAGTCAGTTTATCTGCATGTGAGGTGCCTGGATTTGTATAGGGTAAATAATATACTTGTACTTTGTCAGCATGCCTGTGTCGATCAAACACAGGAAGCTCTGCAGTCTACTTGTGACTTTACACTGTAGGAAGATAAGCAAATAAATCAAGGTAAATAGGTAAATAACATTCGATATGGATTTTATATCAGTAACATATACAGTAAATGTTTTGCATATAAACACCATCACAAAACATAATCACAAAAAGAACTTTGCACTATACCTTTGTGAGCTCTGTAAGCCCTGCTGTTTCGTTGAAGGACATGTGTGTGTCAGATTCACTAGCATGACGACACCAGACCTCTTGCTATGTCCAAACAGTGTCATCTTTCGCCTTTATGCCTGGTGCAGCTGTGTTGCTCTTATTTGAGAGTGGATGTTTCTTGAGAGGACGGCTTCTGTTCTCTTTCTCTGATGTAGAACCCTCATCCACCTCTATTACGTGAATGTGACTGAGTGTTTATTTGATATTTGGTCTTCACACATTATACACTTCATGTCAAAATTTTGTCATTTTGTCATTAGTAGTATAAGATGAAAAAAGTATCTGTTTTAGTTATGTGTTCAACATTTCTTGCCTCACATTTCCTGTCATCCTACATTTATGTAGATCATTGTAGACACAGAACACAAACAAACTGCACGTGTCCCAAATAACAATATATTATTTACCCTATACAATTCCTGGCACCTCATACCCAGATAAACAGACTTGAGCTGGAAGAAGTTTTTCCCTGAATTCAGCTGCATCAGTGGGTAGGATGGGATAGCAGTCTGCTTGCTGCTTGTGGTGATCAACACATTTGCAAAACAATGGGGAGGTGCGAAGGAATTTAAGGTGGCCTAGGATTATGAGTGTTTTTGTAGGCTTCAGGGATTCTAGTATTAAATCACTACACGTTTTTCCACTTCAGTTTAGATGCCATTTCTAGATCCTCAGGTTTTTTCCAATACCTTATTGAGGCCATTCACTCAATTCGGGTCAGTTTATTTTTGAATAGTACTCTTCAATGAGGTCAGGCTCAGTGCTCTGTAACAAATTCAAAGGTAAAATGCAATTATAAACTTCATATATTGCTAATTACATAATGAGTACATATAAAGACAAAGATTTGTTTATAACAGGCAGGAAAACAAACCTGTTAGATATTGATGAACATAAACGGGACCTAACCATAGCTATCCATTAATTAATTGTTGAACTAAGGTCAGTTGACAGCAGAAAAGAGGAAAACCAAAACTCCAGTCAGCTGCATCCGTGGAGAAAATAAATGTCCGGGGGTTCCATGGTCAATTGTAAGAGAGAAGGTAAAAGACAAAGTCAGACACAGTCAGAATCCTGGAAACCTCGGCCAAATGGCCACCCAGCCCTTACTAGGCATTTTGTATTGCAAATTTGTGCTGGGCAGCCTCATATAATAACTGAATCTATCCTTCCATTGGATCCAGTTCTCCCAGTATCTCAGATGTCTTTCCATTGCTGGGAAAACAGCTTGTGAGGTAGGGTCTATTGTAAGAATAAAGAGACAAAATGTCATACAAAGGGTTGGGGCATCAAGAGCAACCCAGTTTAATGATGGCAGTCTCTTGTAAATATTAAAGCACAAGCTGTGTGAGGCACAGCTGACTTTATCTTTGATTGATTTTTTTAAAGATCAGAGACCTGAAAATGCAGGCAGGGAGGCTGATTTTGTGTTGATGTCAAGGATCCTCTGGTTGGTTAGCTTCTTCTGGGTTGAGGGCTGAAAAACAAAAGAGTTTAGCTGCTGTGCAATGCTCAGATCTTTACTTACTGAGTACCCCTCAAATTGGTACTGTAAGAGATGAAAATTTAGAGTGTACTTGCAGACTACAAGAATAAATAAATACAAGCATAAATACAACTACTGTGTCAAAACCATTAGCTTTGAAATCCCCAAACTATATAATGACCTACCCTGCTAATATTAGACAAGCCCTATTGGCTTCAGAATTTAAAATGAATATAAATAACCACCAGTAATCTGTACCACTTTAATGAAACTGGAGGACCATGGGGAGTGAGCAGAAATATGAGTTTCAGATATCTAATAAATGTCACTTTTATTCTCTCTTTGGATTAAAGTAGAAGGTTACAACATGTAATTCAATGCCATCCATTATGTCAACGACTCCCACCTTACAATCAAACTGAGCAGATCTAGTGTAATGACTGGAAAGCTGTACATCAGAGCAGACCCTGTTTTGCAAAGAAAACTTTGCTAATTATTTCCACTTGGAAACAACAGAGGCTACTTAACATGACGGATACTTTAAATGGCTCTTAGGTTCTGAGCAAGGCATTTCCTATTGAGTAACTGCGAATGTGCTTGGCTCAGAATGGATGTCTGAACTCTTAAAAAAGTGAAATCAATTAACTGGTCAATCAGTACTTGTAGACTGGTGTAGATAGTGAGTGCTGCCATAATCCTGCCATAATGTACTTTATATTAAACTAGCCATGCCCCACAGCTCTGACCGCATAGTAGTGAAACAGGACAGTGAGGATGGCCCTGCCTGAATTAGCTAATGAACTATGATTCTTAACGCTATGAGAGAAGTTGTAAAATCAACAGGAATGGGCAAGAAAATTATAGAAAAAAACCCGATCTAAATCTGTTAAGTAGTTCTCTCGTTCACTAGCTAAGCAGAGGTAAGGAACACGACCAGAGGCTGGTGCGTGAGTGAGGTGGGCCCCACACCCCTCCCCTCATCTCGCTGCGTGTCTGTCAGATTTGTGCAAATAAATCGGTACCGCAAGCAAACTATGATACTTAGTGTGATGAGAGAGGTCGCAAAATCAACCGAAATATTTAAGCAAATTACAGAAAAAAACCAACCTAAACAATTAAGTAGTTCTCTCGTGAAAGTGGACAGACATACAGACAGACAGACGCTGTATTTTATATATATAGAGATGGAAAAAATGCACTACATGCCCTTCACAGTAGAAACAGATAAACAGGTCAACTAAAGAGGCACATAGCTTTGGCAGGGGGCAGTATGGCTGTAATGCTGATGCCTCGCAGTAGGAGGACCAGGGTTTGCATCCTGTGTCCACCCTGCATGGAGTTTGCATGTTCTGTCCATGTCTACGTAGGTTTTCCCCGGGTACTCCCCTTTCCTTCCAAAGTCCAAAGCCATGTGAGTTAGGTGAATCGGTGACGTTAAATTGGCCTTGGTGTGTGTGTGTGTGTGTGTGTGTGTGTGTGTGTGTGTGTGTCCAGGGTCTGTTCCTGACTTACGCCATATGCTAGATGGGATAGGCTCCAGCCACCCCGTACAACACAATACAATACAATACAATTTATTTTTGTATAGCCCAAAATCACACAAGAAGTGCCGCAATGGGCTTTAACAGGCCCTGCCTCTTGACAGACCCCCAGCCTTGACTCTCTAAGAAGACAAGGAAAAAGGATAAGGACAAGCCTGGTCTGGATTAAGTGGGTCATTTTTGGCAGGCCAAATTATTTTTTGCACATATGTCCAAATGAATTTAAGAATGTTTTATGTAGTGCTCATAAAAGCTCTCACCTTTTGAAATTTTTCACATTTTATTTACCTTGAATCGCAATGGATTTAACATGGCTCTTTTGACATTGATCAATGCGAGTGAGTGAGTGAGTGAAAACACAACTCTGCAAAGCTATCGAAATATATTACAAATATACAATACAGAATAATTGATCACATACGTATTCACCTCCTTTAATATCCATCCATCCATCCATTTTCCATTTTCCAACCCGCTGAATCCGTGTCATATTCACCTCCTTTAATATGACACACATAAATCACCAGTGGTGTAGCCAATTGGCTTTAGAAGTCACCAAATTTGTTTAATGGAGATCACCTATCTGTAGTTAAGGGGTTTCCATTTATTGTTGTACAAACTCAATTCTGTATTTGGAAAGTCCAACTTGTGGTGAGTCAGTATGGTGGCCTAACCTACACAATGAAGACAAAAGAACACTCCAACCAACTCCACAAACAGGTGACTGAAAAGCACAATTCAAATTGTGCAAGAAAAAGATTAGTTATGGTGGCAGTATCATACTTTGGGGATGCTCATCTGCCAGCAGGCTTGGCAAGGCTTGTGAAGGTAGAGGGTAATATGAATACAGCAAAATACTGGGAAATCCTGAAGGAAACACTGATTCAGTCCATAAGAAACCTGCAACTTGAGAGAAGATTGGCTTTCCAGCAAGACAGCAACCCCAAGAATTAAACCAAAGTTACATGGGAATGACTTACAAAGTTAATGATCTGGAGTGAACGAGTCAGAGTTCTGATCTCAATCTCATTGACAATTTATGGCTCGACTTGATAAAGGCTGTTCACTCCTAAACCCCCATGACTCCAGGAAAATGTGAAAACTTCCAAGGAGGTGACTACTTTTTAAATTCACTTTACATGTTCTTATGAGGAAGATTATCAGAATTTTATGTTTTGGAACCATTGAAAATTTGCTAAAGTAATGTTAATATGCTTTTGGCTTTCTTCTAATTCTGCTTTTTAAGTAGATAAACACAGACTTTATATATTTACTGCAAATGCCCATGGCTTAACAACACATGCAACCATATTTTACATTATTTATTTATTTATTTTTGTTGAAATCTTCAGCCTTCTCTGATCCAAGTTACGTAAGATACAGATGGAGCTCTGTTTCATTCTGTGGGTCACGGCTTTAGGTCTCAGCAGGTGAAAGCGTGACAGAACACGCAATCACTCATCTGCTGTTAGTCATTTATTGACAGGAGCCCTGTTAGGTACACTGATCATTCCTACACTTCCCACCATTTATTCCATCAACCTAGTATGTCTGCACAACAGCTGCAAAGCAGTCAGGTTTGTGTCATGTTTCCAAGATTCATTTTAATTCTTCTAATATTTCTTTCATACTTTGCTTTATTTGAATTTATTGTGAATAATGTGCTGGTTTCTAGAGATGGTGCAATGGCCCCTATGTAGAGTGATGTGTTAGACCCTATCTTAATTAATAGGAAGGGATGGGGACAGAGCTGCCCCTTCCTATACGCAGACCACACATTGCATGTGGGCCCATGATCAGAGGACCAATGTGGGGGTGGGCCCATTGGGGGTTTGTAGACGTCTGCAATTTGTTAGCTCTGCTGGACAGACAATCAAGTTCTGTCCTTGTCTTCAGCTAGTGTGAGAAGGACTCTCATCAGGGTCAACCCACACAAAGCTGCTGGACCAGATAACATACCTGGACGTGTGCTTAGAGCTTGTGCTGACCAGCTGACTGATGTCCTAGTGGACATCTTCAACATCTCCCTGAGCCAAGCTGTTGTGCCACAATGTTTTAAAAACACCACCATCAGATCTGTCCCAAAGACAGCTACAGCCTCGGAACTCAATGACTACCGCCCAGTGGCACTCACTCCAATCATTATGAAGTGCTTTGAGCAGTTAGTTTTGAGTCACATAAAGAATCAACTGCCCCCCAAACTGGACCCTCTACAGTTTGCATATCAATCAAATCGATCAACTGACGATGCAATTTCAATGGTATTCCACCTGATCCTGTCACATCTGGATCACCGCAATGCACATGTAAGAATGCTGTTCATTGATTTCAGCTCAGCATTCAATACTATCATTCCCAGGCAGTTGATCAGTAAGCTGGATCTGCTCGGACTCAACACCTCCACCTGCAACTGGATTCTGGACTTTCTCACTGAAAGACCTCAAACAGTACAGATTGGGAATATAAGATCTAACACCATCACACTGAGCACAGGTGCCCCCCAGGGTTGTGTGCTGAGCCCGCTACTCTTCACGCTGTTGACCCATGATTGCACCTCCAACTCTGACACAAACCACATTATCAAGTTCGCCGATGACACTACAGTAGTGGGACTCATTGAGAACGACGATGATGTGGCGTACAGAGAAGAGGTGGAACGGTTGGCACTTTAGTGTAAAGACAATAATCTGTCTCTTAATGTTGAAAAGACAAAAGAGTTGATTGTTGACTTCAGGAAGACAAAGGCTGTCCATCTCCCACTCAACATTGATGGCGTCACAGTAGAGAGAGTGAAGAGCACCAAGTTCCTCGGTGTTCATATCACAGAGGACCTGTCCTGGACCAAAAACACCAACTATCTTACAAAAAGAGTCCAGCAGCGTCTTTACTTCCTGTGACGACTGAAGAAGGTGCACCTCCCTAAACCCATACTTACCACCTTCTACAGAGGCACCATAGAGAGTGTCCTGACCAGCTGTATTACAGTTTGGTATGGAAACTGCCATGCCTCCGACCGCAAAGCCCTTCAGAAGATTGTGCGGACTGCTGAGTGCATCATTGGCAGCTCTCTACCCAGTCTGCAGGAGATCTACACCTCACGCTGCCTTCATAAAGCCACTAGCATCATGGCTGACCCCCACCACCCCTCCCACCAATTGTTTACTCCTCTTCCATCTGGAAGACGACTCTGCAGCATCAGGAGCAGGTCTGCGAGATTGTGCAATAGTTTCTTTCCCCAAGCAGTCCGGCTCCTGAACACCATGCTGCCCTCCTCCACACTGGACTCTTTACTCCACACACTCTCTGGATTACATAATACTACTTAATTCTCTATATGTTTTTTAGTTATATATATATATCTTGTGTACTGCACCTTTTGACTCTGGAGGACGATATTTCGTCCCACTGTGTACTGTAAGTATATTGTTAGGATGACAATAAAGCTCTACTTGACTTGACTTGACTTGAGTTGGAATGCATGCTTTTGGTTCTTGGTTTACTTGATTTGAGTCAGATAACTCATCCCACAACCCTAATCTTAAACCATCGTGTAACCGAGTGTATTTAAAGTGTAATGTAGTATAATGTAAAACAACAACCTTCTCAACAGAGCGGAGCTCTGGAGGACCACAGCTTGACTCTGCAGTTTCATGAATTGTCAAATTAAGGCTGTTAACAGTCACCTTCACCTCAACACCAGTCAGAAGCGCAGAAAAGAAAAAAATGAAAGCATTAAGAAGCAGCTCATGATGCACTTGTAGTGTATTTGGAAAATTAAATTTGTCCTAAGTTCCAGTAAGCTAGCTAACGTTACCTCAAATGCTACTACACTAAAGCTAATGGGGGAGCATTATGTGTAATAGTTTTGATATTGAGTGTTTAACACTAGAATCCCTGAAGCCTACAAAAAAAGTCATAATCCACCTTAACTTCCTTTGCACCTTTCCATCAGTGTATTTTGTTTTGTTAATGGATATTATTTGATGTTACAATAACTAGGTGACACATAGTTTGGATTAGTTATTACTTCCATATTAACCTAAGGACCTCTACATATTGTTAACAGCTGTTAACGTTACTTGACATATGAAGTGCTTTGAGGACACGTTTGTAAGTTTCACCAACAAAGAGTCGGCTCTCGTGCTTACTAGTTAGTGATTGGCTGAATTTTGGAAAAGGCACCAGTCAAGCAACTTTGACGTACACAATGAATAATTAGCTCAGAAACTCAATTGTTGATTAATTTTATTGGCAGCTAACTTTCTGTTTTACTTAATGTCTTCTTACTTTCCACTGTTGTTGGAAGGACAAAATAAAGCTTAGATAATTTATAAGTGTGGGTAATACATTCACATCATCCATCCATCCATCCATTTTCCAACCCACTGAATCCGAACACAGGGTCACGGGGGTCTGCTGGAGCCAATCCCAGCCAACACAGGGCAGGAACCAATCCCGGGCAGGGTGCCAACCCACCGCTGGACACACACAAACACACACTATGGCCAATTTAGAATCGCCAATCCACCTAACCTGCATGTCTTTGGACTGTGGGAGGAAACCCACGCAGACACTGGGAGAACATGCAAACTCCACGCCGGGAGGACCCGGGAAGCGAACCCAGGTCCCCAGGTCTCCCAACTGCGAGGCAGCAGCGCTACCCACTGCACCACCGTGCCACCCCATTCACATCATCATTTTTAAAATATCTAAATATTCAATTTTATCTTGACCCTTGTGAAGCCCAGGGACGCTCCAGCTGCCCCAACCCCTGCACAGACAGGCAGAGACACAAGTGCAGCACACAACACACTTTATAACTGATGGGTTGCAGTCTTTCTTGCTCCCCACAGTGCCACAATACAAGTAGGCAAAGCATAATAAAGAAGTCCTTTTCCTTTCCTCTCTTTCTCTCTCTTTTCACCACATCCACTCCTCTCCCAGCAAGCTTCGTCCACCTCCTCCCGACTCTGGCTCCCCGAGTAGTGGTGTCCGGCTCCTTTTATAGGACACCCAGAAGGACTCCAGGATTCCAACGAGCTTCTTCCGGCAGCACTTCTGGGTGTGTTGGGAGTGCTGCTAAATAGGGCTCGGCAAAGAACCACGAGCCCCAGAAGTGTTGAGCTTCCATGCTCCAAATCCGTGCTACAAGCCAGGGGGGCTGCCCTCTAGTGTTCTGGGGGAGATAGTGTCCAGAATAAGCTTTCTCCCCCGGTCCTTCCATTGTCAGGGCATCCCCGCTGGATAAGGTCCTCGGTGGTCTGCCACACCCTGTATTTATTGCACTAAATAAGTTTATTAAGTATGTTCAGTAGCAATAATAATAGTTTTTATTATTGTTATTTGTAGTAGTATTTTATAATTAGTAGTAGTAGTAGTAGTATTACTTGTAGTAGTTGTAGTTGTTGTTGTTGTATTTCATATTATTATTAAGATAGTTTTTTTGTTGTTGTTCTATCACATGATTCTGTTGGCTAACAAAAAGTAACAGCACATTGACATCCTGGACCTTTATTATTATTATTATTATCATCATTATTATTATTAACTAGGCCTTTCTTTATAAAGTATACAAATCTATTGGTATATCATTGCCATTAAATACCATTTAAATCCTTCTCTATGGTTGCCCACCTGAATGCCGCGACCCTTCCACTTACCTGTTTTTCAGAACTTAAGCTCATCAGGACATACTTGAGGCCATCCATGGCACAACAACAAATAAGCAGCTTGCCTGTTGTCAGCATCACCTCAGACCTTGCAGAGAAGCTGTCGGGTGATGACCCCAAAGATGGCTTTGTCCTTCAGAAAATGTAGACGTGTGATGTTGTGTTATGCAACAAAAAGACAGAAGAAACCTCTAAACATTCACTTTCACATTTTGATTATTTAAAAAAAAGTATTTGTATTTGATGTTAAAAGTTATAGTTAAGTTTGTGATGCGTGCTACTAAGGTAGTGGATTCAGGGAGTGGTGTGGTGGGGGAGAGGACAAGAAGATTCTGCTTAATAATAATAATAATAATAATAATAATACATTGTATTTATATAGCACCTTTCCCATGCTTAGGGCCGCCAGTTTTACTAGGGCTGGCACCGGATGGAGGGGGGTCCTTTTCTAAAGATGAAAGAAAGACCATCTCTTGTAGTAAGAACTGTTATGTGTTTCAGGTTGCTGAATGATGAAGTCATAAACTTGTGATTCTTCTCTTGTCCCATTAATATATTTAGGTTTGAGTTTCTGGTGTGCATGTTCAATCTCTGCTACTTTTATTAGCCCTTTGAGGGCAAAATATTTTTTGCAAAAAACAGTTTCTGAAAAGCAATGGTTTCACACAGAAATCGACATAAAACATCTGTTGCTGCATGCTGTGGCAGCCAGTTTGACAAGAATGTGTGGCAGGCTTGCTGCCAAGCTGTCTTCACATGGCTGAGGCAGCAGCAGCAGTAATCATGGTCGCAGTGCATTGCAATCTGGTTTCTACCTCTTATCATTGTTAAGTGGCACTCCTCCCTGGAGAACATTGACGTAGGCATATCAGCTACATGAACCCGTTCAGCACCATGATTAGCTGGGGACCAATCAACTGAAGCTGGAATCTCACATTCGTTTTCGATCACTTGTATCAAAATCAGAGTTAGAAAAGTCAAAGTCCAGTTCAGAAATAACAGGCAAAACGTCATCCACGCAGTAGTTTGCTTTATGCATTCACTTTGATCTCTTGCGAAATGTCAGTGCTATTTTTGCTGTTGTTTGCGTCTTGCTACTCACAAGAGTGCAGGGAATTTTGGTCAAAGCAACGAAGCTAACTTTTCTTCTAGCAACGAGAGTTCAACTAAAACATAACAGTTGGTTTTGTCACAGTGTACAGTTGATTACCATCATCAACTCCTCATTTTGATAAAAGTCGACATCAACCCTGAAAGAGTTAAAGCTATTTTACAGATGGCTCACTGTTTTGATGAGTAAAGACAAGTTTAACTTCAGCTAAATGTGACTTTGCAAGAATTGCCAGTTCATTTAAAGTACTGACCTTCAATGTTTAACAGGGAATTTTAGCATTTTTAAGTACCTGATATGGGACTGCATAGTTCAATGAAAAATAGCCAGGCGGCACAGTGGCGCAGTGGGTAGCGCTGCTGCCTCGCAGTTGGAAGACCTGGGGACCTGGGTTTGCTTCCTGGGTCCTCCCTGTGTGGAGTTTTCATGTTCTCCCCGTGTCTGCGGGGATTTCCTCCGGGTGCTCCGGTTTCCTCCCACAGTCCAAAGACATGCAGGTTAGGTGGATTGGTGATTCTAAATTGGCCCTAGTGTGTGCTTGGTGTGTGGGTGTGATTGTGTGTGTCCTGCGGTGGGTTGGCACCCTGCCTGGGATTGGTTCCTGCCTTGTGCCCTGTGTTGGCTGGGATTGCTTCCAGCAGACCCCCGTGACCCTGTGTTCGGATTCAGCGGGTTGGAAAATGGATGGATGGATGAACAGGTAGCCACAACATTCATTGAGGAGCCTTAGCTTTGATAATGTATTCTATAGGATCATACTTCCAAAGTCACTTATGGGTCATATAGAAGCTTTCATTCCTGCCCTGCTATAGTATGGGAGCTCTCTGTGTATAACAATAGTAATCTGTCTAGATTCTTCTCTCTGTGGACATCAATGCCTGTTGGACTATTTCATTTGTTCTGTGGCCAAGATTGCAGCTCAATTCAAATACTGCTTGTTAGGTTCTGAGCATAATTACTATTATGCTTAATATCCACTCTGTGCCTATGCATACATTAATTTTTATTGTATTTTATTTATGTTTCTCTTATTAGGTGACTTAAGTGATCAGCTACCCTGTGAGCACAGCAGTTGCTGTCGATGTGGCCCTTATTTTTCTGTGCATAATTATAGGCATTAGTTTGTGATGTGACATTTGCCATTTCATTAAAGGATGAGTGTCACATTAACAACATCTCACAAATTTGTTAAAAGGTAATGTACATCTAGTAAATGAAATATTTCTCTTGAGGATTTTTTTTTATTCAGAATTTCAAGAATTCCACTTTGGATTGTTTATCAGCTGTGTGTTTTCTTTTGCCTGTTAATTCTGACAGTTGATATCTGCTTTTCAGTTCTTTGACCCATGTTTTGTTATGACATAGGTTCTGTCTAGCATTCTTAAATAATCTCTGCCACTCACCAAAGTAAAAGATTGTTCCTTTAAGGAACTTATCTACACAGTAGCCATCTACCAATAGAAGCACAACTCCAAAATTCACATAAAATAGCAGCAAACGCAGATTAATCCCACTGACGTAAAGCTATCTAATAAGATCAATATGACACTGCAGTAAAAACCACTGGACTGACCCTAATGACCTTCACATGCTTTTCAGGACTAGCCAGCTAATTAGAGCAGTAGGTTTGGGTCTTACATGTTATTATGTACAAATATAATAATTAAAGTTTCACTCTATATGTCTATTTCTGTGTCCTCTGTGCTGTTTAGCACTGTCACCTGGAACAGAATGAATTTCCCCTTGTAAACTACTGTCATTTCCAGACGTGCTTAATGTTAATTCAGTGGAAAAAAAGGTTAAAGGTTATTTCCACACTGAAAAGGAAGGAAGTTTTTGCCTGTATAGCTTTCATCAGGTGTGCAACAGAACAGGAGAAGCAGGTAACATAAACAGGAGGGTGCAAAGCCAGGGCAGATGAAAAGACAAAAGGTGAGAGTAGAGGAGAAAAAGCTTCCGTTAGAGAAGATGAAGGGAGAGTTTAAAAACGTTGTTGGTCATTAAGACCTTCAGCAAAATGTGATCCCTGGCTGGGAATGAGCTTAGCTTTTCTTTAAAAAGTGACTTTGAAGCCCAGTGAAAGAACACAGAGAGATCAGCATGGCTATGATCAAGGGATGTGAAATAGTCTATAATAGTCTTTGATTTTATTGGCTCAAACGTGCTCCCTGAAATGGTATGCTAACCGTCTCCCTGTTCCATCTACATTGACAGCTGGACATTTCCTACAACAAATGCAGTAAATAGATTGGTAAGAGGCCAGAGGGAATATATCCAAGGGTATTGTTGGTGACATATTTACAAGTGACACAGCGGTTCCTGTTACAGCTCAAAGTGCCTGGTGAGGAATATGACGTTTCTCTGTGAAGTAAGCTGTGGACCAGAAGTTTGTGTAGGTTAGGTGGTCGCCGGCAGAAACTTAAAGGAGGGTTAGGAAAAAAGGATCAGTCTTCAGAATCCTTTAATGTTGTTTGATGACCTGTAGGACAGACAGAGTGTTAGGGTGGAATGTCAGAGCCAGATCATTATTGGGGTTCTTCTTTGAGTAGATGTTATGAGGTCTACTGCTGGCTTGATTGAGGGCCTTGTTCACAGTATGAAAAGAGTATTCTCTATCAATGAAGAAACTCCACACTCTGAGTGCTCCTTTACAGAAGTCAACAACATTGGCAGCAGTGTAAGATCTGTGAACGAAACAGAGAGTTTATTATATGTCAGGGATGAAAGGCGCTATAGAAAGAGTAAGTGCGAGAGTCAGTTAATAATAATACACACAAGGACACCTTACAGAGCGCATTAATAACAATAGTCACAATATAAAATTAATAAAATATTACAGTACAATAAAACCAGAATAAATACAATAATAAAACTGAATTTAAATTTAACAGTTAAAATTATCAGACAGAATAAACCAGCTTAAAAATGAGAGTTGATATTACGAATGTCTTGTGGGAGAGAGTTCCAGAGGCGAGCGGCTACTTGACTGAAAGCTCTAAACCCCATGGTAGTCAAGCGAGCAGGAGGTATAATAAGACTGATAGAGGAAGAAGATCTAAGGATATGAGAAGGAATGGAGATGTGAAGAAGATCAGAAAGATAAGGAGGTGCCAGATTATGAACGGTCTTGTAAGTAATAAGCAGAATCTTAAAATCAATGCAATATTTAATAGGAAGCAGGTGAAGCTGCTGAAGGACTGAAGTAATGTGTTCTATGGAAGGGGTTCTGGTAATAACACAAGCTGTAGCATTCTGAACCAACTGAAGTTTGTAAAGGAGTTTGGGATGAAGACCAGAAAGGACAGAATTACAATAATCAATACAAGATGTAACCAGAGCATGAGCAAGAATGGTTGGCTTGTAATAGAGTCCTGGAACGCTTAAAGAAAGCTGATAGAAAGACTGATATCTAAAAATGCAGAGTTCTTGTGGACTTCGGTTATGCTTTTGTTATTTTTTTTATTCTTTATTTTATATTCCTATATACATCATTTCCACCATTGTGTCTGTTACTCTGGCAACATCACTTTCTTTTGGGTGGTCAACAGTGTTGTTGTTTTCTTAATATTGCTATGTATATTTATTACTTAGTGTTAAGTGTATGCATTCTATTTTCTTTCTTTCTATGTATTTTGTGGGAAGAACACCAAGACGCGGGGCCTTCCTGATGTCACTGCTGAAGGCCTTTATATCTCAGGCTGAGGAGCAGGTCCATCAGTTGTTCATTGATGTACAGAGAATACACATTACTGTAAGTATTCATTATCTAGTTTCTGGGCTTGTTTCTTCTCTGTTTGGTTTTTGATTGTTGGATTACAGTTTTGGACTTGTTCACTGTCACCTCTGCCTCATTTTTGCCTGGTCACATTTCTGTTTTTATTTTGTGAAATGCAATTTATGCATTTATAAAGATTCCATGTTGGACTTGTATATTTTGAGACATTTTAAGTGTTTTTTTTTAATTTTAGCAGTCTGACTTGGGACCTTTCAGGCAAAGCCTTCTTGTGGAATTTGGAGTCAGGTTGCCTGGGGTGAGGCATATCTCTAGCAGGGTCAGTAAAGGTCCTGGCCTTATTTTGTCTGTCATTTTTGGAGGCCTCTCGTCCTTTTGCTATATCGTGCGCACCTGATCACAACACAAGCGTCAGGCTTTAATATTTTGCTTCTGACCTCTCTTCGGTATTTTAGACTTCAACTTCATTTTGTCTCTTTTGATCCTGCTGCCCTGTTTCATTTTGTCATTCTAGTATTTTAACCTTTGCTATCCTTCTGACCACAATTTTCTGGCACTTTGCATATCATTACAATCTTAACAAGGAGTTAACTACAATGAAGTACAAAAATGTTGTGTGAGCATATTTGCTTCAAGAGGCATAGCTGGCAGCTAATTAAGAAATTAGATTGGAACAAAAACCTGCAATTATACTGGCCCTCCAAGACGGAACTTAATCACCACTGCTCTACATGTCCATTTATGATTGATGAAAATAATTTAATAAGAAAATGTTATGTGAATTTTGTGACTGAGGACAAAATAGGGCAAGATAAAGGATGAATTGATGTATGGATATATGGATGGATAGATAATGTACAAGTTATATTTTTTACATCATTTTCCTTTCCAATAGGCATAAGTGGTGACATTTGGCTGCCTTTCCTCACTAGAAAGCCTTATCTTTTTTGAGGTTTATGCATCCATGTCGTTCATAAATACTGTTCATTTAAAATTGTTTTGCACGTTAAATAAATCATGTACTGTATATTATATGGTCTGGCATTTGCTGACAAATCTCACTCAATGTTTTTTTTTTAACTTACAGACAAAAACCCTGTAATTAAAATCAAAAGTATGTAGCACCAGAACCAGCAATTTTCAGCACAACAACAGTATGAAACCTGCATTAGCTAATCACTCTCGGTACCCGTGATGTTCACATCACCTTGTTGCTAAAACATAAAAGGCTGTGGGTGGTGTCACTGAATGGATATGTCAGCCAGCAGAGGTTAACCCAATCATAAAGTCCCTGTAAGCAGAAAGCTACTAAAGGTGCTGATAGGAAAGGATCTCCCATTGTGAAGTACATACAGGAGCACTCAGAGCTTCACTTACATGTTAAGTTATAACCTAATGCACATAAGTCCAGCAGTCTATTGACTCCTCAAGGCACAAATGACAAATATTTAATGAATAAATAATTTATATAAAAGTCTGGCTTCCTTTATAAGATAGGCTTCTAACAATTTCCGACAACACTATTTTTGTGTTGCTACGATGGAAAGTGAGACTCCTGACATGCAGATGTGAGAGCACAGAAAATAAGGAAATCTGTTACCTCCTGGAGCGCAAATCTAAGTGTTAGTGTTCTTATCATGCTATTCCTTTAATTAAACAGGAAATGAGTTTAGATGCCACACAGAATTGCAACAAGCTGCTGGAATGTCTAGATCTGCCGGTAATTACTATTGCAGCAGATTGAACCCAAGACAAACGCGACCACTTGGTTTACATTAAATTAAATTCAGTATAAAAGGGAACTTAAGAATGTGGGAAGTTTCATTGGAAAAAATAAACTGCAGATTATTAAATGTACTTAATTGTTATCTTCATCTCAGATTATTACATTTGTTTAATTTTTATCTTTTTCTCTCGGATGTATCTTGCTTTATATAGAAAAACAAAACTGTTTAATAAAGCTTTCTTATTAAAATGTACATTTATAAAATATTGGTACAATAGGACTGCTTTAGTCAACCAGAACACTCAGTAAAAAGAAAGTTAAAATAGATGGTCTAAAATTACTTTTATTAAGCCTGAGTTAATTCTGGACACGTGGGGTGAAAGGCAGGAACTAACTGTGGACAGGACACCAGTCCGACCCAATTTACACACTCATAAAATGCAATGTGAAGTCTTCTCTTAAAATAAAACACATCATTAGAAGGCAAGAGGAAACAGGAGACAGGAAGAAGGTACACTCCAAAAATGGCTGAACAGGCTAGGAATGGAACCTAATCTGGACATCAGGTGTGCACTCCTAACAGTGCTGTTCTTAAGTGGCAGCACAACATGGTGAAATGGTGAAAAGGCTTCTAAAAAGACCCACAAAACTGACCAGGACCTTCACTGGTCTGCCCAGAGACAGGCCTGAACCCAGACAAACAACCTCAAACTCAGCCACCAGACTTCAAGGCCCGCACAGGCCCAAAAGAGGCACTGGCTCTTGGTATTTGTTTTGGGGATTTTTGGGGTTCACATAACTTAAGTCTGTTTGTCTGTCACCAACCAGTTATTGCACTTTTGTATTAACCTAATTGATTTAGTACATTCTTTTATTTAAAACTCTTTGTTAATTTTGGTTTACGTCATCCATTATGAAATACACTTAATCTTAGTGTGAGCCTGGCAAGAATAAACCCTGGATGAGTTGCATGTCTGTCACAAGGCACAGTCATCCACACACTCTTATGGGGCCATTTTACAACAATTTATTTCTATGACACATTTACTTAAAAGAATCAGTGCCAATTTTGGTATACAAATCATGGTGTGCCTTGAAGTCTGCAGACTCTAAGAAGGTGCAAAGTCATCCTAAAAAGAGAGCCATAAAATGGAAACATGTATGGTGTGTGTGTGTGTGTGGTTGCGTCATGATTCAAAAATTCATTCCCATAAATCTTTAGGTTATTGTTTATGATGTGTGCGGATTATCCCAAAAGTAACTAATTAATAATATTTTAGCAAACAAGCAGGTAAATTGTATTTTTTGAGTATACAAATGGAAAACTGACATGTGGATTATGCATTCTGAGTAACGCAAGATTTTTTTTAACTTTTTTCTACCAGTTACTGCTTTTGTTCAAACCATTATAGATGTGTTTATTTCTGTTTGCTATCTGATCTCTATTTACTTTGCTGAACTTACGTATTTTTATTATCCTGGTTATTTCGTTTGATTTTTCTATATTTTTATTTGTCTTTCAGTTCTTTTATATTACTACTTAAATGTTTTTATACTAGACACTGAATGTTGCACTCTGGGTAGCACTGCGGCCTTGTGGACTCGGAATTCTGGGTTCAGATCATATACCTGGTACACATGTGGAGTTGCACATTCATTCTGTGGCTGTGTGGGTTTTCCTCCGGGTACTCTAGTGCCAGTGCCAGAAAGGTAAAGTGGTGGTTGTGTAAGTAAGTTGTCTTTGCCACAGACTGCCCCGCCGTCCAGGCGTTCTTACATGCACTGCAGCAGGATTAGGCTCTGAACCTCCACAATCTTGGGTTGGACTAAGTGGGCTTTAGAAGGCTTACAGTTTTACAATTTACTAATTTAATGTATCTACAATGCTCTTTATAGTAAATATTTTTTGTTTTAGTTTTTCGTATTTTTGTGTTATCAGATGTTATTCTAACTTATTTTCAAGTTGAATAAGAGGCCATGCCTGTGTCATCTTTTTCAGCCCTGTCCTCATTGCCCGTTTCACGTTAGCTTGTTGTTACATTAGTCTAGTACCAAATTTTAAATTTGCTTTGCACTGAGTCAGAAGCAGACTTTATTTCTTCTATAAAAGCCACAGTGTTGGCTGGTGTTCTTCCCAAGTGGGCTTTTAATTACCAAGTAATATTATAGATTTGAAAAGTGATTTGCTGGATTATGGTTTCTATCCTACCTCTGAAACTGTGGCCAACATTTTGACGTAGCTGTTTGGAAAGGTGTCATGATGGAGTGATAACACACACTAGCGGAGCACTCTGCCCAGATGCCACACAGTATCAATTCCATCACTGCAGCAAAGGGCCGATGTGAGGGCAGTGGGCTGCGTATTAGTGCACCAAATGTGATTAAGTGAAAGGCCCACCACTTACACACTCAACTTGATGTTTTTTGAAAGAATTAAGTGGATAGAACTGGCAAGCTTTGTTGGGCTGAATGGCCTGTTCTCGTCTAGATTGTTCTAATGTTCTACACACTTACTTGTTCAGTGTGTCTGTGCAAATGCAGGACTAGTTTATGTATTTTGAGGAAGGTTAGTGTGAACGTTCTATTTGTGTCTGCCCATTTGACTGTAAAAAGAGATGTTTTGTTCTTTTTCTGCAAAGAATAACTAAAGCCCTATTCAGATGGAATAGTTTTATACCAGTTGGTGGGATTATTACTGGGGGATATGTGTAGTTTTTGTCTCATCCAAATCGGTCATGTCTGTAACTTTTTATTCACTGCGCGTTCACACGTCAGTAAAGATTATAAAGATTTTACTTTCTATGAGAAATCCATAAAAAATAATCCCAGGTTAACCTAGTCCTGTGCAAATCGGCATGTCAGTAACCTTCAGCCATTTACTGCGAAAACTGCACTTCTCCCAGGATATTAGGGACTTGTGTGGAAAAAATGGAGGCAGTTGATTGTCTTTGCGACCCACATTGAATCACTTCAAACCGATTCCTACCTGCCGGTACTCAGCAATACGCACACACACAGACATGTTGCATTACTTTAAGTTAAGTTCATAATTGGCATGCAAGGAACAAATGCTACTAGGTTTGTAAGCTGTTGCTGCCAAGTGGTTAGCTACCATTAACTAGGTAGTTCACTAACTACTAACATTTTAAGTTTCTTTTTATGAGGAGGAGCAATAATTACATAGCTACAATGTGTGAGGCTATTTTGAAGTGATGACATTGCGCAACTATAGATGGTGCTCCTATCTTCAGGCATATCTCCTGTGTGAATTCAATGTGCAAATCACCGACTTTGTATGGTAATGTTGACTTCACAGACATACGTGCTGAAAGCTTATTCTATCCGAATAAGAGCATAAGCTGCAGTTTGTTACCATACGCATTGAAAAATAATCATGCTGAGCTGTAGCTGAGGAATACCAAACAAAATGACACAAGTACAGGTCAGCATGAAAATGGGAAAAGACATAGGGAGCCTCTTGGAGGAGGGTAGTCTCGATTAGTGTTGACGCACCTACTGTACAGAGCCTACCAAGAATTGTAGTAATGTTATAGTGCTGGTGAAACAAGCATAGCAATAATACATCAGATCAAGACAGAATTTAATGTTATAGGGATCTATTTTGGGACCATTGTTATTCTAACTCCAAATGCTTGTGGTAGGCCAGATCATTTTGAAATACAACGTGGATCACTGCTGTTATGTAGGTGAGACAGTTTTACATGTCTATAGACTCTGAGTCTGTAAGCTCTCTGAACCCCTGTCTTACTAGCTAACTGAAATTTTACTTACTGCCCGCAATAAAATAAGTGAGGATCTTGGGGAAAAAAACGTTGTCATCTGGCTTATGAATTAAAATAGAATTAAAGACTCTAAGCATTTTCGTGGATGCGGAGATGAACTTCATATCATATATTAACCCAATTAATAGAACTGTATATTTTATTTAACAAACATTATATAAATAGATTTCTTAGAATATTTAAAGACCCGGAAAAATTAAAACACACACAATGCACTCCTATCTGTAGTAGAAAGCACTATTTATATGTGCCCTCATCTGTTTCATGGTGTTTAAACTCAAGGATCTAATTTTTGTGGTTTATGTTCTGTGGCAGATGGCTGGGGCCCATACCCAGATGGGACGTCTTTACTATGGAAGGAAAGGGAGAGATGCAATACCTCCCCCGGAACACGTGAAGGGTGGCCCTTCTGGAAGCTCAACCCTGCTGGGGCCTGTGGCCACCGTCAGAGTTTGCATGGACAGTTTCAGAGCCCTGGACTGCAGCACTTCCGCCACACTCGGAAGTGCAGCTAGAAGAGGATCCGAGGGCACCTGGACCACTTATGGGTGCCCATGCAACACTTCCAACACACCAGGAAGTAATACCAGAGAGAGCACCTGGAGCGCCACCAGGTACAGTATAAAAGAGGCCACCTCACTCCTTTCGGGGAGCCAGAGTCGGGAGGTGGAGGACACTTGCTGGGAGAGGAGTGGAGTCAGCAGAGAAGAGAGAGAGAGAGAGAGAGAGAGAGAGAGAGAGAGAGAGAGAGAGAGAGAGAGAGAGAGAGAGAGAGAGAGGAGTGTGAAAGAAAAGAAAAGTGAGAGAAGGGATTGAGCTTTATTGTGAAGAATTGTGTGCACTGTTGCTGTAAGGGCAACAAAAAAGATTAAAAGGTGTGTTGATTTTTAACTAGTGTCTCTCTGCCTGTCTGTGTTCGGGTTTGGGGAGCTGTACGTCCCCGATATACCACAGTTCATTTTGAATTATTTTGACGTTTATTTTGTTTACTGTGTTGCTTTTGAGACATGGCCAGGGGGCATCAAGTCATTGCCATCACTGAGTCATTTGTTAATGTAACAGACTTTACTGATAAAGTCACAACGACTTGACAATGCGTTATCCCTTGGTGGATATTTTATGTTTTGATTGTTATTTGATAGTTTGATATTTCAAGTCGACTCTAATGCTAGGTTTGTTTTCTAGTTTCTAACTTCTTTATGGCTTCAACTCCTGATTTTCATTTGGCTCTTTAAATTATTAGTTGCCTGTTTGATTTTGATTCCCCGATTTTTGACCCCTTCCTATTCCTAACTACAACTTTGTCTAAAGAAGCATCTCCTGGTCTTGAGATTCTTGCAATATTAGACACACTACATGTCTCTTAACTCTTCTCATTACTACATACAAAAGGCATAAACAGACTGCAGCTTTTTCAAAAAGTTGCAGCAAGAATCTTAACGAAAAAAATAAATCGAACATAATAATCATCTTAACATTGTATAATACATGTAATTCTATAGAAGGATTTGAATAAAGTTGCTTCTTCTTTTATTTAGTCAAGATATTAGATGATCAAAGACTGATTTGATTATTACTCGGAGAGAAAAATATAAAATAACAGACGCCTTTATCTTTTATGTGGCAATAATTTAGAATGCTGTACTGAAAGCGCTTTTCCAGGCTAATTCATCAGAACTTCTTTGTGTTTAGAAACCCACCTGTAAAATGTAACTTTTTTGTGGCAGTTGTAATATATTCTAATTGGTACTGTAGTATCGCATACGTAAAAGATTTCCACTAGTGACTAGTGCTGATCGGTGAAATTCACCAAAACATTTTGCAGTGAATTTGCTAGGTTCACTAGTGACCATTTTATCTAAATTTTTAACTGAAAATTCACTGTGTGGCCAGCTGCTACAGCACTCCATGGAGCTGTAGCTACCAGTGTTGGATGGGGATGGCACTACCCGATCTGCACTACCTTTGGAGAACTTTGATGCATGCGTACTGTTAGCGTAGTCCACCTCACACTTTATGGTGCTGCCCAGTCTGCTCTGACTAATTTACTGCACATACATGAATGTGTGATGTCACTACCTGATTGGTATTCCAACATGTGTTAAAAAAACACTTGCAGTATTTTTATGTGAGGGGCACATTAGCATACCATAATAAAAATATTATGGATATACTTTGTTGTTCTGCATAGATTTATTTTATGTGTTTCAGTGTCTTCACTACTGGATTAAGTGTTATACTCCTTGTTATGTAGCACAGATCGGGTAGTGACGGGGACAGTCACCGCGTATATAACGGTGATCCCTTGCATCACAGGCTCTGTAATAATAAGAGCATGGGAGACACAGAGAGAGATAAAGGACTCAGACTATTGTCAACACGCAGTATAACTTTATCTTAGTCAGGCATAGTGGCACAGTGGTTAGCACTGCCATCTCACAGCTCAGGTCACATTTTTAGCCACAATGATTGTTGGTCCAGCATAGTTTTCAGATACTTCTGTGGCCCTCTGGAATGATTAAAAAGCCATTATAACCCACTCAAAACCTATTCACTTTCTCCTCCCATATTGACTTCAATGCATTTCCACTGAGATTGCCAAAATTCCAGAACCTTTCCTTGTTTTTGTCGAATTTGAGCCAAAGCAAATTCAGCAGGGTACGCTCATCAATATTAATGACTAACCAAACTTTTCTCTCTTTTATATTTCATCTTTCTGAGACAATGTCACCTGGTTATAATACATGATTTTCTTCATATGAAAGCGTTAATTAGATGTTGTCGCATGTTTCTACTATATGGCAGAAACCCTGGGGGTGCTGGCTGGTATTCTGGCCTTGAAACCTCTACAGGTTTATTTTCTCTGGCTGGAGTTTTTGTTTCCCTCAACTCTCTGGCCATTTAACCATAATATATGTTAACAGGACTGAACATTTATTTATTAATACCTGAGGTTAATTTTATTAATAGTATTTATTATATTTAGTACATGTTTTTAATTAAATCATATTTTTTCATCCAGAGAAAACAGTTTGAGTTGTATTTTTATGTATTAAAGTTGCTATAAAAAGTTATTATTAAGTTATCATCCTTCATTACTTATTTAATTCTCCCAGACTGTGACTTTGTCTGTGACATTCTCTTTTACAGTTTTAATCTTCTCCATTGCCATTAGCCGTAACTCATCAATTAATTAATGGACAGATATAGTTGGTTTCTAAGGATAGAATATATGAGGTTTAATGAGGAACAGGATTCAGATGTTATCCTGCAGGGAGAGCCATTGAAAAGAGTGGATAAGTTTTAACATCTAGGCTCAGTGGTAGCCCATTGGGTATTGTATGATCAAAGAATTGAGGTGAAGGTTAAAGGTAAGACCAGCAATGGTGTATGGAGCTGAGACATGGGCAGTAAAGTGAGTACGGGAGAAGAAGTTGAATGTGGCAGAAATGAGAATGTTGAGATGGATGTGTGGAGTTACAAAAAAGGACAGAATAAGCAATGAGACAATCAAAGGTACAACAAAAGTGTGAGACAATCTAAGAAAGTACAAGGCAGTAGGTTAAAGTGGTATGGACATGTGATGATGAGAGACAATGAATATGTGAACAAAAGAGTGATGGGAATGGAAGTACAAGGGAAGAGAATGCGAGGAAGGCCAAAGTGAAGGTGGATGGATACATTAAAAGCAGATCTGAAGGAAAAGAACTTGACCGGCGAGGAGATGTTTGCGGAAGGTTGATAAAGCAAACTGATCCCACATAGAAGTAGGAAAAGATGAAGGGGAAGAAGAAGAAGAAGTGCACAGAACTTTGCACCTGCACTCAGTGAAGAGTGCTTTATAAAACAGAAGTTGTATTAAATGAAATTTCTTGAGCTTATGCAAAAGGAGCAGTCTGCTTCAGGCTATTTGGAAGGGTCATACCTTTTTCACATTTTCAACAAATCAGACACGTACCTCTCTGATAACCAATGAACTTTGTGAAAATCCACACTCTGTGCCCATTTTTTGAGAAGAGTGCTACATAAGAATAAATTGAATTGAAATAGAATGCTATTAAGAGTCAGGTAGAGTAACTGAGTTGCTAAGAAACTGGCCTCTGATCCACAAGGTCGAACATTTCTATGCATGTAAATTGCTCGGGGATGGTGTTCACCACAAAGGGATTAACAGTTGTTTACAATCGTACCATTGTGCATTCAATAACATGCTTGAATTTTAGAAAGTTTTACTGAAAAAAATCTTTCAAACATGTGATCTGATAATCACTGCAGTGAAAAGGTTAACTGACGGGCACTAATTGTCCTTGCCAGAAGAGCGGCCATGAACACTTCAGTGACGCCCTATCACTTCATTTACAAAGTCTGCATCTTGACAGCAGAAGACATTAATAACAAACTCTCCGGAGAGACTTAATCAAATTCCATGGAAAACCAGTTTGCTTTGATTGGCAGGTTATTTAAATTTACATTAAAATAGCCAGCATCACGGATACACGACTGCTATTGAAATATAGGTATACAGTCTGGAAGAATTAGTTTAAAAATTGATGAAGATTAATGATGACAGGTCCTCAAGAGTTAACTTATTACTTTGTAGATAAATTCAGACCACCTTTGTGCATGAAAAATAGAAAGAGAATCACTTTAGACGAAGAGGCCATGGAGGGGTCAGCATTCTAACCTTAACAATAAGCAAGCCTCCACTTTTTAAATTATTTTTGTGATAGGTCGAGGGGGGCATTGAGAAAAAAAGTGTTTTACTTGTTTTGGTGAAATCAGGCAAAGCAGTGTATGTGATAGGCACTTACATTGTTTATATTTAGTTTAGTTTTAACTCTTACATGTTAATGTCAAGTCAACTTGCGCTGAAATAAATCAAATTAAATTTACTGTCATTATACCACAGACTACAATTAAATGTATTTGTTCTTATTCCAGACAAGACATACAGTACATGAAATATTTCACGTAACTCTTAATTCCCTACATAAATTACAACATAATTCATTTATGTATCTGATAGGCCCATACTGATATAATATCATATTTTTAAGATACTGTGTTTGTTATTCAGTACTAGGACTGATGGTTTTGTGATATACTTTGAAATATCATGCACTTGGAAAGGAGACCTGTTAATAAAAATTGTTAATGCCATTGCATTATAATTGTAAGTACAGTACTTTTAACCTGAAAAATTCCAAAAGTTAAATTAAGAGGTTCAGCTTACTGCATTTAATTAGTCACAGAAGCATTACTTCATGAGCTGAATGGTTAATAATAATTTAAAAATTATTTAATAAAACGAGTCTTTAGAAAAGTAGTGAATGTAACATATAGTTTATAGTTTGCTAAAGAAAGAAGAGCATAAAGGTGGAAACTGAAGTGACAAATGTCTTTAGTAAATCAACTTATTTCGCCTGTTTGTCTGTTTGTGTGTACTCTTTGTACATTTGTGCTGGCAACACACAAAAAAGGCTGCAAACACATTTTTAGGAAACGTGGAGGACATTCTACACTTAATTTTCGGGCTGTATTGTGTCTTGAAGTCCCTACCCACGAGCGGCAGGGGGGTGGCTCTGAGGCAGAATGAGAGGCATGAAATGCTATATCAGTGGGGTCCAATCTCAGTCCTTGGAGACCCCAGTGGCAGCAGGTTTTTGTTCCAACCAGTTTCCCGATCAGTGAGTCATTTCCCTCAAATTCATCTTGTTCTGCATTTAGAAAATTCATAATTCAAATCTTTATTGTCATGTGTACAAGTACCATGTACAATGAAATGCTTGCTTGCATGTGCCCCCACAGACAGTGAACATAGACAAAAAACACACAATAAATAAATGAATATAAATAAGTAAATAAATAAAACCAAAATCCTAGGAATAAATAGAGACAGTGGCAAAAGTATATGTGCAGGTAGCAGTGGAGGTGACACAAGGTTACTGATTGTTCATGAGTCTGATTGAAATTGGGTAGAAACTCTTCCTGAACATGGAGGTGCACGTCCGATTGGACTTTAGTCGCTTCCCAGATGGGAGGAGGGTGAAAAGTGACAGTGCAGGGTGGCTGGGGTCTCGCCTAATATGGTTCACTTTCCTGAGACAGCATGTGGGGTGGATGTCATGGATCACAGGGAGCTGTATGCCCGTGATCTGCTGTGCTGTATTCACCACACGCTGCAGAGCTCTGCAGTCCTGAACTGAGCAGTTGTTGTACCAGGATGTGATGCATCCTGTCAGGATGGATTCCACAGTACACCTGTAGAATCTGCACAGGGTTGTGGGGGACATCCGTGCCTCACTCTGTCTCCTGAGGAAGTAGAGACATCGTTGGGCTTTCTTGACTACTGCCGCAGTGTGACTTGACCATTTCAGGTTATCAGTGAGGGTGACTCAGAGGAACCTAAAGCTGCTGACCTGCTCCACATCCTCACCTCTGATGTAGATAGGTCTGTGCTCTATTGCCTGTTTGCGGAAATCCACAATCATCTCCTTAGTTTTACTAATGTTGAGGGTGAGGTTGTTGTCCTGACACTATTCTGCCAGGAGTCTGACCTCCTCCCTGTAGGCCGTCTCATTGTCCTCGCTGATCAGACCTATTACAGTGGTATCATCAGCAAACCTGAGGATGGTGTTAGAGCTGTACTTAGCTATGCAGTCATGGGTGTAGAGAGAGTAAAGCAGGGGGCTAAGCATGCTGCCCTGCGGGGTGCCAGTGTTGATGGTGATGATGGAGGAGGTTTTTCCACCGATATGCACTTGCTGAGGTCTGCCGGTGAGGAAGTCCAATACCCAGCTGCACAGTGAAGAGCTAAGCCCCAGATCAAGGAGTTTACAGATGAGCTGGGATGGAATGATGGTGTTAAATGCAGAGCTGTAGTCCACAAACAGCAGCCTGGCATAACAGTTCTTGTTCTCCAGATGAGACAGGGTGGTGTGAAGTGTTATAGAAGTGGCATCCTCAGTGGACCTGTTGCAACGGTAGGCAAACTGGAGGGGGTCCAGATTGTCAGGGATGATGTCCTTGATGTGTTCTAGCACCAGCCTCTCAAAGCACTTCATGGCTATGGGAGTAAGTGCTACTGGGCGGTAATCATTAGGGCAGTCTCCTTTATTTTTCTTTGAGACAGGGATGATGGCTGTGTGCTTGAAGCAGGTGGGGACAGATGAAACTCTCAGAGATGTGTTAAAAATATCCGTGAAGACAGCAGCTAGCTGGTTGCAACATGTTTTTAAAATGCGACCAAGAGACTCCGTCTGGGCAGGGTGCTTTGCGGATGCTGAGTCGGGAAAAAGTCTTCCTCACGTCATCCTTGGAGAGCCTCAGGCTGGAGTCTTGTGGTGTTGCAGGGGGTTGTACAGGCCTGTCCGTGTTAGCGAGCTTGAAGCGAGCGCAAAACACATTCAACTCGTCCGGGAGTGAAGCGGCAGTAGCTGTGGCCGCGTGTGTCCAGGGTTTGTAGTCTGTGATCAGCTGAATACCCTGCCACATCCGATGAGCGTCTGCTGTGCTGTTAAACTGAGAGTTCTGTTTGTGGGCGTACTGGCGCTTTCAGTATTTAATGGCTTTTCGGAGATCATACCTGCTCTTTTTCAATGCCTGTGTATCTCTGGATCGAAATGCACTGCTGTGCTCACGGATCCGCCAGCATACTTCAGCACACATCCGGGGCTTCTGGTTGGGAAATATGCGTACAGACTTTGTGGGTACGCAGTCATCCACACATTTCCCGATGAAGCCTGTGACAACTGCGGCATACTCGTTCAGATTCTCAGAGGACTCTTTAAAAACATCCCAATCCACAGATTCAAAGCAGTCCCTAAGTTTCTCCTCCGAAAGCAGCACTATGAAAATTATACTAAAACGAAATTTAAAAATGTTCATATTTTTGTCATAGTTTTAAGCTGTTAACTCTCTTTTGTCATTTTCCTCTTAAGTCATTTTTTTCTTTAATGTTTGCTCCATTACATGTACCCTAACAAAGACAATTAACAATGACGTTAACACCAGGGCAGATGACACTGAATGCTGCTGGTCTCTCTTCAGCCTTAATAAAAGGACAAGGCCAGGTTTATACTTCTACGCAACACGACGCATGCTGTAGCGGAAGGTACTGGTACGCAAGTGTTTTACTGTTTATACTTGCGCGCATACTTTATGTAAATCTGGAAGATTCCACCAGATGGCAGTATGAGATTTCATCACGGTGAGAACAGGTTCGGCTTCACTGTGTAGTGAATTGCCTGAAACATCCATTAAATTCCTAGGACACCTTGCTGAAATATCTCTGAAAAGTATGTTGAAAGATTAAATTCATCAATCCGGGGATGTGTCCATTCCAGCAAGCATCGGACGTGAGAAAGAAACAAAATCCTTGGACGAGGCATCAGCTCATTGCAAGGTGAATACAAGCACTCACATACACTAGTGTCATTTTAGTGTCACCAAATTCCCAAAACTTCATGTCTTTGGAAGGAAACCGGAGCACACTGTGGAAACCCACCAGGAAAACATGCAAACTCCAGGCAGGGAACACAAGGGACGCAACTCCCTGCAAGACAGCAGCACTACCCTTCCGCCACCGTGCCACCCACAACATGAGTAATTATTATTAGCATTCATTATTTAAACAAAGTTAACGATTTATCTGTAAAATGTAATATACATACTTTAATGCATTCATCATGAAAATGATATCAAGTATAAATCTAAGGATTCTAAATGTGCAGGGAGCTGGAATATCATAAATGTAATGTGTTCTGTGTGTGGTGATTGCTGCCGTCAGTTCAGGAGGAAGCCCCAGAAGAATGTATGTGCTGGGCCAGTTTTAAGATGACGTTTACGACGGTCTACTTTAATGATAACGTAAACTACGAGGTTAAAGGAGACATAACAAATCATCATTCATAATCTCCTTGCAACCTGACAGTGATTGAACAGTTTTGTAAAAACAAAATGGAGAAGACTGTCAGTGTCCAGATGTGCAAGCTGATAGATAGACTTAAGGCTGACATGGCTGCCAAAGATGCATCTAATAAACACTTGAGGGGGGTGCATTAGGTATGTGATCAATTATTTTGTGTTTTTGATTTGCAATTAATTCAGATTGCTTTGCCGTGACCTGCTTTCACCTTGACATTAAAAGGTCTTTTTTGCAGATCGGTGTCAAAAAGTCAAATGAAGTCCATTGTGATTAAATGCTGCACTGTCAGTAGTGTAGCGTGGGTGTCAGCCGCCCGGGGCGGAGGAAAATTCCGCCGCCCCCTTATTTAGGTATGGTTCAAATTTTTACAAGATATTATTATTATTAATTGTGAAATTTTGCAGCCCCCTAAAAGTGCCGCCCGGGGCGGGCCGCCCCTGCCGCCCCCACTACGCTACGCCACTGTGCACTGTATAACAATAATATTCCTAGGGAGTGTAAACTTTTTATTGCCGCCATTTGTAAATGGTATATGTTGGTTTAATTTTTCTGTTATTGCCTTATAGTTATAGATATGTGTAAAGGCTCTGTGCTTGTGCTTAGTGAAGTGCTCTGTACAAAATAACTTGAATGTATTTGAATGCTTTGAATTACATTTAAGATCACATTTCCATCTTTCACAAAATGACATCACAACGTTAAAATCAGGAAGCCATTAGACTCTTTTCCATGTTTTACAGCTTCGATATTTTCTTTTTCTAATGGTATGAAGTTGTAAATTTGTTCCCTGATAACTTCAATGTTTTCTGTTACTCAGCAGACTATTGCTTCTGCCATATTTAAATCTATGTACATTTACAATACAGTGCATTCTGGTCTGTGCTTCCACTTTCATTTTTCAATGGTCAAACTTATCTACAATACACAAATCAAAATATGGAGCTTATTTGAATGCTGGTGTTTCCATGGGTTAAACTGTATGATGATTTATTGTGACATTATGTGATTTTTATAGCTGCCCTAGTCTGATGCATGGCATTAATATCGACATGCTAGAAAGAACGTAATTTAGTAAAGCCTAATTTACAATCCACAATGTTAGTTAAGACCACTGTTAAGTGACATAAAGAAATGGTAAGTGATTTGTAGCTGCTGAAATGGCAGCAAGCCAAGTACACTGCTAACGTATATAAAGGACATGACAAAAAACATCATTAAGGAAGAATAATGTGACGGACACAAAACACTCTATCTTCTCATACATTACGAAAGACAATAAAGAAACAGAAAGGTGGCCACCTTAAGGGCACAACCATATTGTTTGACATTTTCGAAGTGAGATTCAATCGATGAATAAGGCAGATATAAAGGAGGTGTTGCTACTTCAGTGTTGTACATTTTCACAGATGGCTTAGTGAAATCTTTCAATATAAATAATTAGAATAGGGGTTGGATATTTTTCTTAGGTGCCAATAAGAACTGGAAGTTAGAGGCCAAAACTCTGCCCAATCCGTTACTATATCCTCCACAATCAGCTACCCATTACTGTAGTCTTCAAGCACTTATTTAAAGCCAGTTCTTTAGGACTTTTTTCAAATACTCAGATCTATGGTAGGTATAATCAGCACAGGCCATGTTTCTGCAGCAAGGGAGATGAAGGCCATGGCATCTACTTCACTTTTGATTTCATATCTCTAGCTGTTTCAAGACATAAGACACACACAATATCTAATGAGATGGCTATCATATTTTACCATGGCACATTATTTTAACAGTCTAGACTTATTTAAATAGTATTATCATAACAAAATGTGTAAGTCACTTTTGTGTGGCACGGTAAAGTAGTTGTTAGGACTACTGCCTCACACGTCTCAGGTTCAGATCCTGTTCTAGTTATTTTTACTTGTAGTTTCCACATTTTCTCTGTGTCTGCACTTTTTTTATCTAAAGGATGATCATTTTCCTTCCACAAATGAAGATGTTACAAGAAATGGATATTAATAATGAGAACACAAAGCATCAACAACAAGTGAAAAAAGACAGATCCTATTGGTATGCTGCATTTTCCTTGTAGTTCATTGCTCCTGTCACATGGAGTAGCTTGAACACCTCCTAACACCAAAAGGCACTCTTTTTCTTGTCATAACTCAGACATGATACACTCACCAAGGGGAGCTCCAGCTCCTCAAACACCCAACACAAAGGCTTGGACACAAGTGTAAAAGCACAATGAGAGGTTTATTCATGAAATGAAACTCTTCCAATAAGTGTTTCTCATAACTCAAAAGCACAATTCAGCCAGCAAATAGCAATCACATACATAGCAAGACTTTGTCTTCTCTCTCTCTTTTCTCTGTTGGTCACTGGCTTCTCTGCTCCACGCAAGCTTCGTCTTCCTTCCTCCCGACTCTGGTGCTCCAAGCTATGGCAGGCAGCTCCTTTTAAGTAATCTTCAGAAGCACTTCCCATGTCCCAAAGGCTTGGCCCCAGAGCACTTCCGGATAAAGCAAGAGCCCCATAAAGTAGGACTCGTTAGTCCCTGCAGTACCCCCTCAGAACCCAACAGGGCTGAGCCAAAGAACTCCAGTTCCCATGATGCCTTGTGAGAATTATGCTGTCTCTCCCTGTTCTTCCTGACTGAGGACGTTCCTGCCAGGCCAGGCTCCTGTCCATTCCTCACACAATAAATAAATAAAGTCACAAAAGGAGCTGCTGAGTCATGGAGAGTTTAGTAGCAACAGAGATTAAACATAGCATCAATCTTCATCACATGTTATTCTGACAGAAAGAACCCGAAGAGTCCATATTGTCAGGAGGTCTACAGTTCACCTGGCCCTATATTGACACACATAAAGTACTAAACAAACTAGCTCCAAAAGAGCAAAGCAAAACAACACAGAGCAGGAGAAAGGGAAAAGCTAAAAGCATTTGGAAATAAAGGGTTCAAAAACATACAGGAAATAACTGTACAAAATGGAAAAACAGACCTGAAAAAAGAGCTTTGAAAAATATGCAATTAAACATGTTTAAAAAGGTTCTAATTAATATTAGCATGAGGATCTTGGGAATTTATGTAAATTAAATAGATTATTTTCTGGCTCTAGTATTGAGCTACAGGTCATTATTGGGATTTTTGACACATAGGAAACTAATTAAAGTTTTGGTTTTGTTTGTTTGATTTGTACTGTTTTTTTGCCACCATTTTGTTTTTTGGTCCAGTTGTGCTAAATTCTTACGTTTTGCCCAGTAAGGGGCATGGCTTCAGAGGTGGTGAGCCTGTCGGTCATTACGCAACAGGATAAAAGGGTCATTCGAGGTTCACTTCCTTATCCAAATGTTTTTAATTTTGTCAATTCTTGTTTGATTCATTACTGATTTTGAGCTCTGCAATCCTTTTTGACATAGTTCTTGTCTCTCAGTTTTTGGCTTTGTTTATTAGTGAGATTTTGTTCTCCTTGTTCTGACCCTTGCTTTGTTTGTTTTTCTCTACGTCTTTTCTTCCAGTCATTCTCGTTTTCTTTCTGTCTCTGGGCACAATAATCAGCTGTTAGGTTTTTTATAATCTAGTAATTGTAACTGGCTTGTATTTTGTTCTGAGCTCTTCACTTGTGATAATCAATTTTCTAACCTTGTCCTTTTCCCATGCAGTTCCTAGACTGATGTTAGTCAATTGTGTTGACCTCTTTTGTAAGTTCCTTTGGATACAAGTGTCCACTAAGCAAATAAATGAACGGAGTGCAGAAATGTTTTAAAAACTGTGAAAAATAATAATCTGAATTGCATTCCCAAACACATTTTCCCATTGCTTACAAATACAGCAACATATCAGAGTGTAGAAGCCAGCAGGATATTAGATCTCTGGGCTTTTGACATTCCAGCATGGCCATCTGGACATGCAAGACAAAGTCAGGGTGTTGGATAGATAGGGGCACCTTACTCCAAATAATTAAGGAAACAATAAATTAAAAAGCACACGTTAAATGCAAAGCGAGTCATCCTCAGACTAGAGTTCTCTTAGGTGACCGACAAAGATGGTGGCTCCTCTGGTTATGACACATACAAGCATGAAGAGGTGGGTCCGGATGGGTGGACTCCGGAAGTGATGTCAGAGGATGAGAGCTGTCCATCTTATTTTCTACAAAAGGAGAAAAAGAGGCCATTATCACACAGTGTGAACCCCTGGATCAGCAGAGAATTACCATCACCAAAACCCTTAACACTAGAATTACCAGAGCCTATGAAGAAACTCCTCTCCGTCAGCGTCTTTTGTCTTCTAAATGTGTTGATAAAGACAAGCAGCAAGCAGCCTGCTATACCATCCCCCCCACCACCTCAGAACGGGCAAGAAGTTCTCCCAATTCCTGCCTTGATTGATTATCTGGGAGTGAGCTACCCAGAATTGTAAGGGGAAATAATCTGATGTGTGTTTTGTGCCTATATATATATATAATAGATATGTGCTTAGGGCAGTGTTTCTTAACCATTGGGTCCAAACCCAATTTTTCGGATCAGTCTTGCGTGTTGCTGTTGTTTATAATGGTAGTTGATTGGGATAGTACACAAAGTTGGTCACGGTGGGTCGCGAGTAGGTCACAAAATGGGTTGCAGCTCCAACAATCACACTCATTCCCGAATACACCCTGACAATATGAAGAGACTTTCATGGGAAAAAGTGGGTCGCAAAACTAGAAAGGTTGAGAATCCCAGCATCTTCAAGGCTCCTGCCACGTAAGCAATTCTACCCTGAGTCAAGAGAGGGTCTCCTTTTACATCTGCAGTTCTGAGGGACACCAGCCATTAGATGACTGACCTCACTTCCTCTCTGACCCAGGAAGCCCTGACACTTCTGGTAGGCAACAATAAAACCCTTAGAAGCTTTCTATCTCTGATTATGATTTTTTTATTTACAACAGATTCCTTTATTTTGTGCACTCCCAAGTAATTTTTCATATTAAAAATTAAACCACTAAAAGGGGTTACTTGGCTAGTACCCAACTATTCCGGCTGCCTCTCAGTTGTTTATTTTTAATTTATATAGATACAAATATAAAATATATAGTACACTGTTTACCTAATTAGAGTTGTGAAATTATAGATGACTGAAACAATTTTCATTGCTTCATTTCTGGCTGGCATAATCACAAATGCTGGGTGATTAGTTGTTTGTTTTACTTCTGCTAAACTGCTACAAAAAACAAGTTCTGTATTTAATTTTCAGACTTGTCAGACCATTTACAGCAAGCTTGTGTTTCTGATCTCATGCTAATAAATTTATGCTGCTCCACTCAGGTTTTCTTGTTTTCATTACCCGTCTCCCAACCCTTCACTAGGATAAATAGGTTGATTGAACTGAATGAACTGGATAGTTTCACAGGATTGACAAAAAGATAGATGGATATTGTTGTGCTTATTTCACATTTAGCTCCATAGTTTTCTATAATGCTACACAATCAATCTTCAAAAACTAAAAGCTGCTGGGATAAAAATAAGAAAAGGAGGTCTCTGAATATTTCTTGGCATAAATGTTTTCAAATTGCATTTTAAATTCCTGTTTTTATACATGTAATTTCTCTTGCACTTCTTTTGAAATAGGCAAGGAATGAGATGAGACATGACATGTGATATGCTTCCCAGTGGGATGTCTGCATTTGCAGAAAAACTGGTATTAAAGTGGAAATCAGAACATAACCACCAGTGTTCTCTTATAGCATTAGCTGACAAGTATAATTCCCTAATGAGTGACTATCAAAAAAGCTCCAACAGAGTACTTATTGTTAATACATTCATTCAGCGGTTAATCCTGTTGTTAAGATTTCAAATGCTCAAGACTCGCACCATGGGAATGAATCCAACCTATCCTTAAACTGAGTCACTTTAGTGGGCCCTTGATTGAATACTATTTCCTGCACAGAACATGCTTAGCAACATTTAACGCTGCTGCCATAACTGCTACTCAGTCTTGGGGCAAAGTAGCTTTGAATGGGAAACCCACCAGTTACATAACATCTGCTATCTGAGTATTTGGGTTTGCTTTTAGCTCTTATCATAGTTATTCATTTCACGCTAGTGAATGGAATAATCAGGATGTATCCAGGGCAAGCTAGGAAGAACCTGACAGAAACTGCACTGAATTATCCACACGTTTTCAAAGGTGAAGTCAAAGAAGGTCTGGTTAACACAGAATCTACTGCACAGTAGCAGCATAACTTACCGAAGCCCACCCGAAAGGCATACTCATGTTGTGTTATACTTGTCATCAGCTGTTCAGGCAAAGTTATAACTGTAGTATTTAATTCTTAACTATTCTGGTGGTTTTCTCCTGGTATTTCGTTAAGGATTCAGGTAATGGGAGCATAACTGCACATAACTAATGAACACATTAGGTAAGCTAATTTGCGTTTTCTATTCAATTAAAAGAAGTTCTGCATTTTAATGCTTTCTTGCTTTCATGGCACCAGAGAATGTTGCTTTTTGGTTGGAGCACCAAGTTAGAATTTCACTATATGCATGACAATAGTACTGCCACTACTGCTAGAGGTTTGCCAGTGTTTTTTATTTGCCTACTCTGCAGTGGTATGACAATAAGAGGTTAAACCCATATTTGTGTTGGCTCTAAAGTTCCACAAGTCTACCCTCCATTTGTGCTGTCCAAAACACCTGTTTCCCTTTGTTCATTGAAGCAGCCATTGCTCTTCACTGTTCTTCGTTTTCTTGTAGATTTGTATTGTACTTCTCGTAGTGCAATCTTTGACCCCTGCTACCCCCAACTTGTGTAGAGCTATGTGACTCTATTATGCTATACCATCCATGACTGAGTCACTTGGGATCTCACATTACATGACTGTCCATGACTTGCTAAGATTATGTGTATCTTTTGTATAGCACTCTTCATTGAGTGGATTGCTGAAAGTCCTCTAACCAGACCATTATGACTCCTCCTGCAGATGGTGGGCCCACTGGATGATGGACCCATGTTGCCCCCTCTGGGTTGTGCCTGTCTGGGTCCCAAGGGTAAAGGCCCTACCTCCAGGTGCTAAAAGATGAGCTCCCCCTAGGCCTGGCTCCTGGACAGAGCCATGGTTTCCCTTTTTTCCGGGGGTTACTGAATCCTTGACTTGATTTTTCAGAGAGGCACTTAGTCTGGTCCCTCACCTCTTACCACTTTGCTTTGGGTGACCCTACCAAGGGCATCTGTCTCTGATAACATAGTTCCTATGATCATTGGGACACACAAACTCCTCCACCATAAGATCGCGATTCATGGAGGGTTGTCTGGGCTCAGCCTAAAGCGCAGACATTCAGGAGGAGTTCAAAGTAGAGCAACTGCTCCTCTGCATTGAAAGGACTCATTTGAGATGGTTCAGGTATCTAATTAGTATACCTCCTGGATGCCTCACTGGGGAAGTGTTTTGAGCATGTTGAACTGTGAAGAAACCTCAGGGGCAGATAGAGGACATGCTGATGAGATTATATCTCTCAGATGGATTAGCAATGCCTTGATACCCTCCCAGAAGAGGTGGTGAAGAAAATGGATGTCTGAGCATTATTACTTAGACCTCTGTCCCTGCGACCGGGACACAAATAAACATCAAACAATGGATCGATCGATGGACAAATTACTAAGTACACAAAGCTCAGATATAAAGATACAGATTAAATAGATCACACAGTAAAACAAAACAACTTCAAAATGCATGAAAGTATATTAATATTATATAGTATTGTGGAAGAATAATTTTAGGGAAAAATAGCATTTATCTTAAAGAAACAGTATAAAGGGGTTAATAAATGTCAGAAACCTGTTTTAAGGCACACCAGGAAACCAGATATAAAGGTCAAGTGAACAACAAAATGTACACTGAAATACAAGAACTGGTTTAGGAAAAATACTGAGATAGTCAAGTAAATAAAGAATGTACCAGAAGAAAGGTTGATGTAATATACAAAATGTACTGAAGGATGACTAAGAAATCAACAGATGTCCTATAAATGAGAATGGGCAGTTGTTATATGCACAGAAATTTCAAGGGTGGTGGTGCAACTCAAAAGTACAAAAAGAACCAGAATATAATATAATAAGACTTTTATTTTATATAAATCATTTAGGTGTAAACCAATGAACCAACCAGAGTAAAGTGTATTCATTGATTGACACTGTATGTAAATTCAACAGTTTATAAAATGAACCTCTATTCTTTGTTTCTCTAATCATTCTGACCAGGTTGTAATGGACTGCATTTGATGAATGCTCCCTCCAAAACATTTTTGTCGAGGAGTAATTAAAAGATACAATGAACAGCTTTTCTCCAGCCTGATAACTGAATTGTCCTGTTAGAGGATGTTTCTTTCCTTAATAAGATGTTAAATTTCAACCACAGTATGCCCATTAATATTATAGTTAAGATAAATAAACTGATAGAGAGAAATGGCAATGTTAATAATGTAAAAGGTCTTGATCACCATTATAAAACAAATTAATTTTACTTACAATGAAAAAGCACATAATCCCATCCTTAATGTGGTCTTTGTGTTAAAACATATTACTCAAAAGGAGACACTGCCATTAATGAGATAAAATGTTATCATTACTACTGAAAACATACCCATTTCCATGAATATTACTCTAAAGGGGACACCTCAGTAAGTACACTATGATGGTGTACTTTTGAATCTGAACTCAAAATGAGTTCTCCAGTAACCTGTCTCGACTGAAATAATGGTTACTAGTTGACCTTTAAATTTCACAATTTTCTAACAGTACTTTGGCTAAATAGGAGGTGAAACGTGTCAACTCCAGGGCTGCTGAAGTTTTATCTGGTTACTGTTTGTTAGACTGAGTTAGTTACTGCTGCAGCTACCAGGAGCTCTGCATGAAAGTCCAGACATATCCATTTTATCAACTGAGTGGCAAGGGTTTCAGAGAAATTGCATAAAAGAAGTTAGGTGTGTCCTCAGTTAAAACACTAAAGGTCAAAAGATGATTTGTCAAGTTTCAAGGGAGACTGTTAAACTTAAAGTTAATGACAAAGATATTAAAACTGAAAAAATCCTCAAAAACTATGTATTCTTGCAAAGTTGTTCATATAATTTGGAACAAAGATTACACACATTTGGAAACTGTGGGGTTAGTTTTTACAAAATTTCCACTATGATGTAATGTATTGTGTTGCAATACATTACATAGCCACCAAAAATCTCAAAAATGATGGTGCAGTTTTAAAAATGAAAGCAGCACAGAGGAGCAAGCTTCTGTTCCAAGAGTGCACTGAGCATATAATAATAATAACAATGCATTTTATTTATATAGTGCCTTTCCCATGCTCAAGGTACTTCACAGAGTTTAAGATAGAATGGCAGGGTATACAGTATATAGCATTGTACAAACTAGATAAATAAATAAAGAAGATTAAGACAGTAAATTCAGAGAAAAAGCCTAACAGACAACATAATTGATGGTCTAGCACACACACACACACACACAGGTTACATGAGCAACTTGACATAGAGGCAAATTGAAAGAAGGGTAATAAAGTCAAGTAGAGCTAAAAGCCTTCCTGAACAGATGAGTTTTGAGTTGTTTTTTAAAAGAATTCATGGAGTCAGCTGACCTGATTAATTTCGGTAGGTCATTCCAGAGTCTGGGCGCTATACAGCTGAAGGCCCTGTCACCCATGGAGTGTAGATTAGTGTGGGGTACAACAAGATTGCCAGAATCAGAGGATCTTAGTGGGTGGGCAGGCACATAGTGATGGAGAAGGTCACTGAGGTTATTTAAGGCTTTGTTGATTATTTGCAGGATTTTATATTCAATTCTTTAAGACACAGGGAGCCAGTGAAGCCGGAGCAGGATGGGTGTGATGTGTTCGCTGCTGCTGGTCGGTGTAAGGACTTTTGCAGCTGAGTTTTGAATAAGCTGGAGCTGTGATATAAGATTATAAGGGACACTTGCCAGTAGGGAATTATAATAATCGATGCGGGATGTGATAAAAGCATGGACAAGTTTCTCAGCACTAGAAAAGGAGAGGAAGGAGCGAACACGGGATATGTTACGGAGGTGAAAGTAAGAAAATTTCTTAATGTGGTTTATGTGGGCGGAATAAGAAAGGGAGGAATCAAAAATAACATCAAGATTCTTTACAGTAGAGGCAGGTCTGATGAGATCACCGCCAAGATTGACTGGGAAGGAGCTCATTTTTTTAAGTTGCACTTTAGTCCCAATTTGCAGGAGGTCAGTTTTGTTGCAATTTAATTTTAAAGAGTTCTGCTCCAGGTTATGAGCCGAGAAAGCTCTGATGAAGTTCCACTTTTAACATTGAAATAAAGTTGAGTATCCGTCTGCATAAAAATGATAACCCAGTCCATAGCTACGAATAATATGGCCAAGGGGAAGCATATAAATACAGAAGAGAAGCGGGCTGAGGACAGAGTCCTGTGGAACTCCTTGTGTGATTGGCACTGAGCTGGATCTGCTGTTGCCAAGACTAATAAACTCTTGCCTATCAGTCAGATAGGACTTGAACCACTGGAGGGCAGTGCCAGAGATACCCAGCATGTTCTCCATTCTGGACAGTAGAATGTCATGTCATGATAATATTCATAAATAATAACAATATGCAAAGTACATTTGAATATTGGCAACCATACAACCTGATAAATGGTGATGTGTAGTTTCAGGTGCACACAGACTTGTTAGTTACCTAAAATGTCTGTAGTTAAGGCATCATTTGTGGTCAGCTTTCTTCAGAACAGCCGCATGCCTGTCTCAATATGGCTGCCGAGCTGTGCTCTTCATTGTGTTGTCCTTTTCAGTTCATGGCGTGAGATGGTCTTTCATCAGTTTGGTAAGAGAGAGAGCGAGTGAGGTAAAGCAAGCAAATTTATAGGTGTTCTGTCCAACCCCTACAGCCAATAGGGCATCATAGTACTTAAATGCTTTTGATACAAGCCAATTCCAAACAGCCATGCTTCAGATCAATGGGGGGACAGAACACCCTCACACCTGCCCTCCAAACCATGTGTTAAGGTAAAGCTTGGCAGTTAAGCAGCCTGGCTTTCCTGTGGGGGTTGACTGGGAGTCCTGCAGAGAAATATTAGCCAAACTGGTTTGAGGCACTTCCCCCAACCCTGTCATAAAATTACAAACAGACTCAGTCCTAAAGGGGGGAAGGGGTTCTTTAACCACCAAACCATTGCTGTTATTATCAATAATGTAACACTAATATTACATTGCTTTGTCCAAATTACAAATAAAGACATATACAATATTTATCAACTTGTATGCAAAATTTCACATCACAACAGGTCTGTTCATGACAAACTGGGATATGTGTGCATAATTTTGCAGAGATTGGACAAATGGTGTGGAATTGTATAAAGAACAAACATAAATTGAGCTTTATACAGTATATTAGATTTAAAGCACTGTACCTATAAATTCACAATCTTGATTAGTATGCAAATAAAAAAATACAAGAACAACACAGCTATGCTGAGTCACCAAGTTTCATGCAAGGATACATAAACATGAAAAGGCAAAAGTATGTAGTGCGAAAAAGCTGGGCTAATTTAATTTTAGCAGCCTTGTGAAAGAATGGGTTATCAGGGCACACATTTTTATGCTTTGCTTCAAAATTAATGCTAAAAGGTTGCTACTAAATTGATTTAAAATGAAAAAAAGACCTTGAAAATTTCCAAAAATGCAAAAGTAAAAAAAAAAAATTACAAAAATGATACAAAAAAAAGATCAGTTTCAAAATACTAAATAAGAAAAATAAATACTAAATGAACAAAGGAAATATGAAGTAAAACAGAAAAAGGAAAGCAATCAATATAAACACAAGTCAAACTGCAAAACCTAAAATGGAAAGCTAAGAAACAGAAGCTACATTTAAGCAGAAGCGAAAATGTTGGAGAGCAAAGCAAGGAGCTAACATCAGAGCAAAGTATCAAGGGCTCCACATTATTGTTGTAGTCAGACAGGGGGTTGTTTAGAGCTGTAAATTGTAAAGTTTAAAATTGTATGAAACTAAAATGAAAAGTTGTATAAGTATTATAAGAACAAGTTGATTAAATTAATAAAAACTACTAAGAGGGTACACAGGGTGGAGAGTGCCAATACCTCCGAATCAAGTTAAAATTAGTTTTAAAAAAAAGTTTAATTAATATTGTTTTTATCAGTATGCTGCTGCTGGAGTATGTGAATTTTCCCTTGGGGATTAATAAAGTATCTATCTATCTATCTATCTATCTATCTATCTATCTATCTATCTATCTATCTATCTATCTATCTATCTATCTATCTATCTATCTATCTACATGTCTTAAGAATGGAATTTCTGGTTAACACTTGAGAGCTTGTAATTACAAGAAAAGGTACAAGGGCAAAATTATAAAGCACACAAAAAGCATACACAGGGGAAAAACTAAATAAGCAGCAGTTAATTTAAAAAGAAATTAAAGAAAAATGAAAACACTAAATGGCACAAACAAAATATTAATTAAAAAAAAAAAAACTAAAGGGCTTCAGCAAAAACTTATGTTAAAAGAACCAAAAAGCTTAAACATAATCTTAACACAAATAAGGCAAAGGTTTGCCTTTGTAACTGTCTTTACTTGGATAGACGTGAGTGTCTGTTTGTAATAATTTAGCTCCTACAGAGCAAAAAAAGCTGAAAAAGGCAAAATAATAGAAAACAGATCTGTAAAAGACAAGAAAGATAACTGGGTGTTGTGACAAATGGACAGAATCAAGAACAATAAAGGGTTTGTAATAAATGTGCAGACATTAAGTAGACATCTTCATTATGATCAGCTTGGAGAGCTCTGGCTACTGCAATCCTTTAAGCGCAGTTGAAGTGTAGTGTGTCTGATGGATTGATGTATCACTGCTGTAAGGCTGTCTGCAGTTATACCCTCTTAACGGTAAAGTAGTTATTGTGGATCATTGAACAAAAATTCAAGTCTTTGAAATGCAAATCCAGCAACATCAGAGAAGAATTTAAACATTTTTCACATAATTAATTTCAATAAAATAAATTTGATAGTGGTAATTAAAAATTAGGCCAACAAGCAGCTGTTTTGATCTTCTGTACTTTTGACTTTGGTTGTTGGTTTGAAGCACTTTCAATACCACTGACTCAAATGAAACATGTTTTCTTTTAATTGGATCAATATATTGCTTATTTGTCTAATGTTTTAAGAGTGTTTTTGGAACTTAAAACTTCCCATTACTGACACAACCTAACTATTATTGCATAAAGACATAATCCTGTCCTGTTAAGTCTCCAGAAGTCTGATGTTCATGTTGTTAACTCCAACAAAATTCTATTGCCGTCCAATCCTAGAGTCCCGTAACTGTCATGCTGCCATGTAGATAGCTCAACTTTCTATCAGACCTGGAATCATCAGTAGAGCTGGAGTGATAATTAAATAACCAATATTTGGCCTCTGTAGAAATTAATAGATTTTATTTTCTGTTTTTTTTTTTTTTTACTATGCTGAATCTGTTTTTGGAATCGTTTCATCATTTTGTAGCAAATTGAAACATTTTAATTTTATTCCAAGTTTGGCTGTTTATATGACACAGTTGTATGTGTCATGTGGCCACAAAGATGACAAAGAAAAACTATGAATGTCTATGTCTATAAATATAAATGTAATCTCATTACAAATGAAATATCGGCAGATAACACTCCTTAAACTTGAATTTGAGTGTAGTTAGTTTCAGTTCCAAGTAGGCCCCAGCACTGGTTGTTACCTCTTGGTTTTTTATCTCTTTTTTGACTGCGACTTCTCACTTTGTACTTGTGTTTTGGTTGCCTTTTATTTGTCTTTTTCTGGCTTTGACCCAATTTTACCATCTGACTTTAATTTTAGGCTTCACTTAACCATCATCTGGTTATATTTTTTCTCACAATAACCCTTGGACACAAGTATGTCCTAACAACTTTTAACATACTAACTACTGTATATTTAGCTTTCTCAATTTAAAATGTGAAAAAGTCAATGCATCTTACAGTGGCAAACTGTCTTTGTCTAGTATTTCAGCATGATTCTTAATCATTTGAGCCAGCAATCTGCTTACATCTGCAAGTTACAGTATTATTTTATAATAACAATTAATGAGGAAATTAGTTACAGAATCTAGTAGTGCAGTGCAAATGCAAATAATTAAAATCCCAGCTTGATGAATTTGGAATCCTAATGAAATTAGCAGCCAGGCAGCCATTAAGAAGACTAACAGAATGTCAGGTTATATAGCACCCTAATGTGTGGAGTACAAGTCCAAGGAGGTTCTGCTCAAGCTTTATAATGCACTGGTGAGGCCTCATCTGGAGTACTCTGTGCAGGTTTGGTTTCCAGGCTACAAAAAGGACATAGCAAAACTGGAAGAGGTCCAGAGAAGAGTGACTAGACTGATTCTGGGTCTACAGGGTATGAGTTATGAAGAAAGATTAAAAGAGCTGAGCCTTTTCATTGTAAGCAAAAGAAGATTAAGATGAGACATGATTGAAGTGTTTAAAATTATGAAGAGAATTAGTCCAGTGGATCAAAACTTTTACTTTAAAATGAGTTCACCAAGAACATGGGGACATAGTTAGAAACTTGTTTAACTGGATAGGACTGGTGTGCTTTGTTGGGTCAAATGACTTGTTCTCGTTTAGATTGTTCTAATATTCTAATTACGTATCTGATGTGCTGAGCTTGTCTGAAAGAGAAGCTCCTTTTACAGATGTTCCTACCAATATGAAAAAATCTTAGTAATTTGAAAGGGAATACAATGGAGGTCTTGAAATTGAGAATATCATGATTGATTGGCAAAATCTATTATTATCGTTTCATTTATTTGACTGAATGACCGATTGATTAATTGCCATTTTCTGCCTTCAGTCTATTTTCATCTTAGTTTGTGCAATATATGTCAGGGAAGGAACACCAAAAGTTAAAATTTTGATGTCCTGCATTTAGATAGACAGATACTTTATTAATCCCAAGGGGAAATTCACTTACTCCAGCAGCAGCATATTGATAAAAAACAATATAAAATTAAAGAGTGATAAAAATGCAGGTATAACAGACAATAACTTTGTATAATGTTAACGTTTACCCCCCTGAGTGGAACTGAAGAGTCGCATAATGTAGGGGAGGAATGATCTCCTCAATCTGTCAGTGGAGCAGGACGGTGACAGCAGTCTGTTGCTGAAGCTGCTCCTCTGTCTGGAGATGATACTGTTCAGTGGACGCAGTGGATTCTCCATGATAGACAGGAGCCTGCTCAGCGCTCGTCGCTCTGCCACGGATGTCAAACTGTCCAGCTCTGTGCCTACAATAGAGCCTGCCTTCCTGATGAGTTTGTCCAGGCGTGAGGTGTCCCTCTTCTTTATCACATAGCAAAACTTGCTGGGAGGTTTTATCTAAAAGACAAAAAAGGAGCACCATGTGATTCTGCTCTGCCACTCAATTTCTCGATTGGCTGTGGTGTTTTACCCCAGTGACAGGTGACAATTTGAGTCATCTGAAGAGCCCACATTTGCACCATCTGTTTGAACACAGATCTTAGTAAAATGATTCAGTAAAAACTTTACAGTGATATTTATTATAAAATGTGAAATATACACAGATAGCTCCTGTGATAATGGAATAGTTCTGCAAAATGCAGAGAACACAGCCATTAAACACAGAATGATTTATTTGAAGCGCGTCTCTCAAAGAGTAATACAGTGCTTCACAAGTATGGCCAAGTGCCTAGAATGAAACTGAGTGAGTAATAGAAATACAAACAAATCACAAGGGTGACATAATGGGCGCCGACTCATCATAAACATTTGAGGGCAAAAAATTATTGGCTACAACATTGTTAACAATTCAAAAATAACAATAATAATGATAATTTTGGTAATTGTAATAATAATCCTCAAAGTGACATTGCATAGGAGACACACGAGCAGCAAAGTAAAACTGAATGATCAAGGCGGAAATGGGACTACAAATCCAGGCTGTGAGTGCATTGCTAAAGGCTGATGTGCTGTAAGTGTAATCATCTCTGAAATGGGCTTTCACTAAAACTCCACAAATATCATTTTCTGTTGTTTATCACCATCTATGATTTGACTGACTACATTCCTCACATTCACATTTTTACTCATTTTGCAGACATACTGCATGTGAATCTCCTGCAAAATGTATTTGAACTGCCACTGGATAAGAGACAAAAATCAGAATTAAGTCACTTTTAATGGATATGGGAATGTAGCCTTAGTAGACCTGTAACAAAATATAGACTGAAACAGAACTAGTATGGACTTGGAAGTCATTTTTACCTTCACCACTATTCTCAATTGTTACCCCTAAAAATATGGACAATGTAATAAACCTTAAAGTTTCTTCTACTTAACCCAAGTTCCTGCCCACCTGTGGTTTCAACATGCGTGTTTTCTCTATGAAAATGTTTCTTTAATGACCCCATTTCCACTATTAACCTGACTCCATTTATTTCTTTTTTTTCTCTCAGTCTTTTGCTTTTAACTTTACAAGAATGTCAAGCTGCAGAACTCTGATTTTGAATATATTTATTTATTGCTCTAGAAAACTATAGAGGGTAAAAGAAAGAGTGTGGCAGTTATGCATTCAGACTGTAGCAATTTACCATATCAGCAGCACTAGCGAGGAAATCTGTAATGACTGGCAGTCAGAGAAAATATCAAAGAGGACAAGTACAACATTAAAACAAGACAATACCAATGAACATAGTGGAAGGTAATGACTTTTGGTAACTAAACAGTTATCTTGAGCCAGAGTATCACATCCCACCAAAGGGCACTGTCACCAGCCATGTAGAAAAATATTTTACAAAAAGAGCTGATAAGCCAGTCAGTTCTCAATTCTTTTCAATACCATAAACAGTGTGTGCCACATCTATACTTAACATAAAATCAATCTCTTATTAAAAAGTAAGGCAATTTCTGGGAAACCTATCCTTATATTATTATTAATCAGAGTGTCTTTTTTAAATAATGCCAAAATCCACCCATGCAAAAAAAAATCAGTATACTTTATGGATTTAGGTGCACTAAATCTGTTTCTGAAATTGGAATTTCTCTACCACAAACTATTTCTGCGAGATACTGGATTCACTACAAAATGCTGTTTTGAAAAAAAATATTGTTTTTCTTACATTACGAGGAGGTCAAAAAGTTTCCACACTTTTTTTAACTCTGTTTATTAAGAATTTCAAAAACAAAGTACATCACTTTTCTATATAGTCACCTTCCTTTGCGATGCAATCTTCACAGCATCGTACTAAGTTTTTAATGCCATCAGAAAAAATTTATTCTGTTTTCACAAATCAGTTCCAGGGCTGGACGTCCGGAGCGCTCTGCATCCGTAACACTATTAAGGCCTTTTTCGAACATTTCAATCCACTCATAGACGATTCTACGAGAGAGAACTTTATCCCTATACTGAGCACATATGTGGAGATGAATTTCTGCACCTGACACACCTTCTGCTCACAAAAAGCGTATGACAAAGCGCTGTTCCTCTTTGGTGCAATTTATACATTTCGCAGCTATCTTCACCACAGGGTGACAACTCTTATCATAAAGTGCAAGGGCAGCTGGCTTGCCAGACAGAACAGGTCACATGACACTCTCAGACACGACCAATTACTACTCCTCCTGCCTTCACCGTTGCTAACGATAATATAAAAGTGGGGAATGTCAATCATAAGTTACGTCTGTTTTGTGGTATTTTTCATTACTCAGAATACTATTTGAAGTTGAATAATGTCAGTCTTCTAGTTCTTAGTGTTACTTGAGGTGGAAACTGCATAAAAATCAACCATTTGCTGTACATTTATTGCTCAAATTCAGTATTTGTCTTCCTCTCTTCTTATGTCTCCAAATGTTTTGATATTATGAAGATTACATTTACATTTATTTGTTTGGCTAACACCTTTATCCAAGGTGACTTACAACATTTATGATATAATTGGTTACATTTCTTTTGGTTTTTCACTTGGAACACAGGCAGGTCAAGTGACTTGCTCATGGTCACACAGTGTCAACAGTGGGATTTAAAACCTCAAGGTTTGAAGTCCAAAGCCTTAACCACTACACCCCACTGCCTGCCTTCAGTGTGCTCACATGGGATTCCAGTCAGACTATTCAGAGAAATACAAGATTGCTGCTGATTTGTTACTTGGTTTGAGATATTTTTTTATTTAAGATAAGAGACATTTTTTGTGTAAATAAGGAGCAAAATAAATGTATTAAATGTGTATCATTTTGCTGTAAATGCAGTTCATCCAAAAAAAAGGCATTTTGGGCTGACCTGATTACATGTTTTATTTTAAACAATTGACTAAAGTGAAAGGTCATTCTTACATCATGATTCCAACAATTCCAGTACATTTGTTTTGTCCGAATTGGCCGGCTTGTTTTTAGGAGTGTTCACATGAAATATCCGACTTGACAATTAGAATTTACTATCTGTCCAAGAGCTTGTGAACAGATCATCTCTCTCCCACATAGAACTGTAAGTACAGCACATGGTTCTTAACTTAAAAGAGGGATGGTACCTTATTTAAGGAAAAAGGCAATTCACAAGCTGCCAGAGAGACCTAGCCTTAGGAGTTCAGGGTCGCCAGGATTCATTAGAGTATGCTCTGGCCTGGTTTTCTTGTACGAAAAAAATAAGGCTGATCTTGAACCTGATAGTTGTCCTGCAGTTAGTCTAGAATAGATTCTGAGACATTATTTACAAGGCAGTGGCAGAGGTAGATTGGGTCTGGAGTCAAATTCCACTTATAGAAAACAGTCCATGATTAAGAAAAAGAGAGATGACGAATAACCAAAGGACTGCTTGGTTATACTTTGAAAATGAGACAGTGGGCAAGTCACCCTGCCTGAATGCCAGTTTCAGCTTGATATTAATACACTCTTAATGCCATTTTGATATGTTTTACACTTTTGTACTGTAAAAATGGATTTTGAGTTAATATTTGTTTCCATCTTTTTCTCTCATTGCATAATACTTTTGTACCTGTTAGTAGGAAAGCTATCCCAAGGGGGCTTTGTAGTGTATACATGCCAAATTGCAACACAGTCAACGCCATCTTAAAAAATAGTAAAGGTCAAATGTGTAATTCATCTGAATTATACAAAAAATACATTTCAATTTAATAATTTGATCTTTATTGAATTTGCCTATTTTTGGCTGTAAGCTTGGTTTTGCCCCATTATTGTTAAAACAGCAACTGGACTTTGGGCTGTTTACATTTTTACGATTCAACTTTATCCAACTGTATTTTGAAGCTTGTATACTGAAAGTGTTTTTGGCATTCATATTTGTGTGTATCCTTTACTTCTGAGGTTTCCCTTTTAAAAAAGTATACTTTTATTGACATTTTCGACATTATTCTGGGCACAAATGCTGCGACCAAGAAGCTCCCTCTTTATACAGTGGTTAGGTAAATACATTTTCCCTATGCATGTCACTTCTTTCTTTCTTTCTTTCTTTCTTTCTTTCTTTCTTTCTTTCTTTCTTTCTTTCTTTTGTTTAAAACCCTGATGTTAAACAGTTGTTGAGCTTTTCCTTTCCACCCACCATTCCTATTCCTGCTCACTGGAGTAAAACCTTTAGCCTACATAAACATTTTCTGTAAATAGATAAACTTCGTCACAAACACCAACTTTTGGTCACACACTCACATTAAAGGTTCCCGACTGTCTGCTTTCAGTGTTGACCTTTAGTTTCCATTCCCCTCAGGGACTGCTGTATAAAAATATTTGCAATGTCTCATTAATAAAGCTAAGAATGAATTAATTTTTATCTTACAATAAACAAAAGCATAAACCCTTTAATAATTTTAAAGTTTGGAATATAATTTAATGAATAAACATCCAAATATTTCTGTCTGAAGAATTTCCTAATAAGAGACCGTCACAGCTTATGTAAGTTAAACATCCTGGTCTGAGACATTCATGAAGCTAAACAGAAGGACAAGGATGATATATCGCATAATTATGGTGTGGGGTGATTGCAGCCAAAAAGATCACTTTTGGATGTCTGGATTATTTATTTATGCACGGGTACATCCCATCTGTGAGAAGGTCACAGATCAAAATACAAAAGTGACTCGGATTACATGCAAAAAAAAGGGGGATTTTTGGTCTCTTTACTGCTCTCAAATTCAATTCAATTAAATTCAATTTCCCTTTACCACAATTCTTATAGATATATGATATTATATAGTGAAGATGTAAAGTCTAAAAATCTGGACATGTTAGTCTGTTGCCCACGTCAAAGTCTAAAATGTACAGACCTTTGTGTTGCATTTATTCATTGGTGTAAGCCTACATTGGGAGTAATACCAAAATGAAAACTTAATTTTCTGAAGGTCTGTGAACTTAGTAATGCTAAAAGAAGTGAAACTGATAGCCTAAGACGTCTAAATGACATATGCTTAGTCAAATGTGTCCGGCAGTATAGTCTTTCTTTTTCCTCAGGCCTTCCTGTCATTCTTTGTCTCCTTGTGACCGTGGCAGCTGCCTTTTACCACACTATTCTTCAATTAGTGCTTTCAGTTCACAGTATCTTCCTTCTTCGAACACGGTGGAGGCCAGAGGGGCACAACTTCATCTTCTGCACCTGTGTGGTAGCAATATACACACATTTCTTATTGGTCCTCTTCCACTCGATATCTCGTATTGCAGGCCCTATACTGCCCCAGCAGATTAAACCTCTAAGAGTGTCACTGAAATGCAGTACTGGTGCTACTGGAAACTGACATCACTAAAGTATGTCCATCCTGCATTAGCAGCTAGTTGACTTTAGTTCAGTAATAAAATGAATAAATTCATTTTTTTAGTCATATATTCATAAAGAGATCATGATCTTTTTATTAGTAATGATTTTTTTTTCTCAGATTGTGCTGGTTGCATTTTACTGGGAACCCATCTGGTTCCTCTGGACTTACTATTTGAATGATAGGACTTTATGAAGTATGTGGGAAGCACTGAGGAGAGTGATCTTCTACAACTGGGTGGAACGTCCTTTATCAGGCATTTCTTTGAGATATTGTATTTGTGGAGAGCTAATCGAGTAGTTCCAAATACAGTGGCCCTGCTCTGACAACAGCTGGAATCACACAAGCCTTTGTGCTCCATGTGTACGAGATTGCAATCTCAAGTTCTTTTTATTTGCTGAGCTTTTATATCTCTTTGGTCGTGTATTTTGCGTTATCTGCAACAGCTATGTTGTTGAGTAGACATTGCCTATTGCTTCTGTTATGGAGAATGGTGTCTAGTCGATTGGCTCCAATGGTATGATTGGTGTTCACAGCCATATTGTACATAACTGTAGTGTTCTCCGTCTTGACGACCTTTTCAGACTGGTGATTGTACAAATGATCAAGCACTGAGAGGCCAAGCTTATGGAGCATTGACCACTGATCAGCTAGCTATACGATTGTACTGATGAGTGTATTCATTTGATGCTAGCATTGAACGTCTACCAACAGTATGATATTCTCTTCTTGTTGCTGGCATATCCCTCACTAGCTACCAAGATCCATTTTAGGAGTATATTGTGATGAGAGTGTGTTAAGTGCCTGATCCTGAGCTGCCATTTGGAGTCACTATGTCTGGCCCTTCAGCTCAGAGCCTCACACCACCCAAAACTCAGTTTCTTGTAATTATAATACCATGGCCCAATGGGCAGTACTGCTGCCTCATAGACCTTGATTGGAATCCTGCAATTAGGTTTTTCTTTGGATGTTGCAGTTTTCCCTTCACATCTCCAAGTCATTGATGTTCAGTTAATCGGTGACTCTAAACTATGCAAGTGGACTCTGATTATTTCACCATCCATGATTGCTTTCTGCCTTCCCCCCGAATTAGGCTGAATTACCAGGAATGCAAATTGGATTAAGCAGGTTGAATATTATCTAATAATAACAATACTTATTAAAATTTCCTATAAAAATGAACTTAACACTCAACTCGTTTTTGTCCTGTGCCAAAATGCCATCCATCCATCCTTTCGCTTTCCTGATTTTCCACAAATGAATGCAGGCATTACAGCAGAGACACAAGTTTTAACCTGAGACAGTGCAGTAGCACATGAAACATAACCAACTGAAAAGTAGCTTATCCTGTGAGGACACTTTATAAGGTATTCCTTTTTAATTGTATTCTTGTCCCCTTTGGGCCCTCAGAGGAGCCTAATTTCATCAGAGTATGGACTCAATAGCATTAACAGCATCAGGAGTTCATAAGAGTGGGCCTAAATCTGTCACAAGTGGACATAATGTTGCTGTTATTACTGTTAGATATACAGTCATTTAAAACATATGTGGTGAAAAAGACCTTATTTGCACTAACCTGATTGAAAGAGAGCCATCAGGATTTTACTTGTGACCCCCTTCTGTCGGTGTCTGTTGTTATGTTACATTAATCATGCTAAGTCACATGATGAGAGGGACTATAGCCTTTAATGCTCCCAAATTTTTACATTTTGGGTTATTTGCTGTTTTAGATGGTTATGGCATTTTGCTTACTTTTTGAACTGTACATTTTGCAATATGTCTCTTTTTTAACTGTTTCCCAAGGCCAAAATTATCAGAACCATCTTGTATAGAACAATTTCTCATTCTTTATAATAAAATAAAGATCTTAACAATATAACCCAAACACTCAAAAATCTAACCTAAAACTCAAGAGTCAATATTACATAAACACAAGAAAAGATCAACAAAGCAAAACAAGCCAAACATCATAAATCCAAAAATCAGTTAGCTTAGTAACCTGAATCTAGTCAAAAGCAGAGAATCCAATAACAAAATTAAACAAATCCTAACAAGGGAAAATCTAAAGGGAGCAGAAGAATACAACTACAAGAGTGAATGCCACAACAAGATAGCTGTGGCAAATACAAATAACCGTCCACGTATCCATTTTTAAACCAGCGTATCCTGAGCAGAAAGCTATCCCAGCAAGCATCTGGCACATGGCAGGAACAATCCTTGGACAAGACATCAGTCAATCGCAGGGCAAAAGAACACAAACACACACTAAGGACATTTTAGCAATGCCAGTCCACTTAATTTGCATGTCTTTGGACTGTGGGAGGAAACCAGAGGATCCAGAGGAAACCCTCACGGACAAGGGGAGAACATGGAAGCAGAGAACACACACACAACGTGAACTCTAGTCTCCTTACTGTGTGGAAACAGCGCAACCATTGAGATATTATAATCATAAGACTAAAAAGGAAATGAGACAAAATTGCAAAACATGAAAACAGGAACCAGACCCGAATGCAATCCTAACAGCCATGTAGACACAGAGAAAGGCACTGCCATGTGTTATATGGCTAATGTGGTGACACTGGGAAGCACACTTGCAGGTTGCCAACTACAACAACACATTCTCAGCAAATTATAAACAAAATAATTTAAAAAAATAATAGAGTTGTAAAATACAGTAATAATACATTTTTAAAAATAGACACGTCAGAATTGAATATACCAACAAATAAACCTAGTTCTTTATCCAAAATTTAAGACCTCATAAAGAAAGACGTTTGCTACAGCTTTGACAACACTCCTACAACACATGTTAGCTCTTCTCTATTGCTTGTATCTAATAATTTGGATGCAGCTCAGACATTAGCTACCAACCACGTTTGCACTTTCTACCAATGTCTGTGGCATTTTTCATGTATTCCTTTTTTCCCACATCCTAAAAGTGTGCATTATTTGTTTAAATGGTGACTTCAATTGGTCAATGTCATGTTCAAGCTTATGATTTAAATTTTTTATAACTGTTCCTTGGCCTTTAAAAATTAGTATAAGTATAGCTCCTAGAGATTTTAAGGTCATGAGATTTATTATTATTATTTTTTTTTTCACTAGTGTTAAATACAGTTCACGTTCTTCCATGACACAATTTTGTATTCCTTATTGGAAAACCAGATGGTGGCTACCATTGCTAGGCTTGAGACAGGGAATGTGTGATATGGGATATCATTATTGTGAAAACTCAGCGTCTTAAACTTCTTGGTTATTCAAATTTTGGACTCACCTTAAGGGAACACCTTAAGAGTTTTGCTTATTGTTTGTTTCTGTGCTTCTGGATTTTACAACTTTTCCCACCCTCTGACTACAAATTACGTTTTGGGCTAATGACTTACCACTGTGTTCTTTGACCACGATTCTGTCTACACGTTCTTTGTTAATTTAATATTAGTCTTTCCATTTGTGACCCATGCTTGAATTCTAATATGCCTGTGCCATCTCTTGATTCCATTCTCTCTCAAAACTGGTGTCACCCTTTGCAAGCAAGACAGCTGAGTATTGGTGGTAGTGACTGATGACACACCGTTGTTCCTTCACCACTTTTACAGATAGGCTCCCATTTCTTCTGACTTGGCAGTAGGAAGAAAAATATGGATGGAAGGATTTGTAAAAACAGTCTGGATCTTTCTAGTTAATACATCATCTTTTATCTGTGCCCCCATGGAGGGCAGCTTTGTTAGATGAGCTGATACTAGCACATTATTAAGTGTTAAAGTGCCACTGGTGCCAGTCATCCTGAACACCAGTTAGATGTGTAGCTTTCACTCTTACATTTCAGTCCTTTGTCCCCAGGTTTCTCTTTTCCTTTTTTTTGAAGACTAAAAGGTACTTCACCTCCCCCATAACAATAGCTAGCTATATAACCTCTTTTTTATCTACGTGATTCTAAACATGCTTGGACACAGACTAGAAATTATAGGTTTCTTGCTTTCTGAAACACCAATAATTCTAGGTAAAGGCATCATTGAGTACTATAATTATAAATGATACAGAGCAGTGCAAACTCGTTTTTCAAGGCATTGGGACAATTGGACTGAGTTTTCAAACAGTCTTTTTGGAGAGGTATTTCTGAGAGTGTGGCAAATTAGTTTATTTATAAAACATGACTCGAACAGCACTTTTGATAGTACTGTATGTAAAAACCTAAGCTAACATTTAAAGTAACACTAACAGGCTGCAACATAACAAGACTACTAGGACTAACAGAAGTACCGCGCCTCATCTTTTCCTTATTTAATATTCAATTCAATCTCCTTGTGAGCTTCATTACAAAATACATCATGGAAATCAGCAAAACTCAAATCAACAAACAGAACCATCCACACCTGAGTGTGTGCTCGGTGTGATCACAGTTATAGGAGTTACCCAGGTAGGCATTTAGGTCAGGTCAGCTCAGGTTGGGGAGCATGCACTGGTACAGTAAGTTGCCGCACCAACGAAACAACCGACGAAACAGCTCAGGATCCTCTCCAGGCAGACACACAGTCCAGTGCCACCCTCCAGAAATAACCCTCTATCTGCCGCAGCCAAAAGTTAAGTTGGCGTCTCCATGGGCTGGTCCAGCCACTCGTGTCCTCAACAATGAGAATCCTATGAGCCGGATCATCCTCTGGGAATCGCAACACATGGCCGTAGTGTGGTAACTGATGCTCTCTCACAATGCAGCTAACGTTCCTCATTCGGGACTCCATGAGCAAATGCTCATTCGAAACAGCGGTACCCAAGGATTCTCCAAAGAGTACCAAAAGATTCCAGTCTTCATCTCAGGTCACTGAATAGTGTCCATGTCTCTCAACCACCTAGCAAAACAGGAAGCACAAGGACACTAAAGATTTGGACCTTCGTCCTTTTGCATTGATATCGGAAGCGCCACACACCCCTTTCCAGTGACCTTATGACCCCCCATGCTCTCCCAATCCGTCTACTGACTTCATAAGAAAAGTCACCAGAGACGTGAATGTCACTGCAGAGGTAAATAAACCATTCAGACAACTCCCAAAATTACATCTGAGGGCTTTTCTGACATACAGTACCTGACATAAAGTATTCAGACCCCTTAATTTCTTATACATTGTAGGAGTACCAAGTTGGCATTGCCATCTTAACCCGACATAGACACGCGTGGGACACAAGTTCACGATACACAGATTTTATATTCCCTTTTTCCCTTGTGGGAAACGCCCTCCCTGTTCTCCACAAGTATAACAGTCCCAACACCGTCCCAGCACAAGCACAGCTTACAATATGATCTGTCTCTTCTCTTTATCTTTCTGCAACTTCACTCCTCGGGTCAAGCTTCATCGCTCCTCCTCCCGATTCTGGCTCCCCAAGTAGTGGCTGCTGGCTCCTTTTATAGCCCACCCGGAAGTGCTCCAGGTACTTGATTACTCGTTTCCGGCAGCCACTTCCAGGTGTGGCGGAAGAACTGCCCATATGGGCTCAGCAGCTCCTGCTGCAGCACCTCCTGGCGGCACCTGTGGATCCCAACAGGGCTGCTCTAGACTCCAACTCCCATGCAGCCCTGCAGGAGTCCGAGGCACTGCTGCAACCCGGGGGGGCTGTCATCTAGCATCCAGGGGGAAGGTAATGCTCTGGCCAAACTTGCTACCCCGGTCTTCTCAGCGTGGAGGCGTCCCGGCCGAGCAAGAGCCCCAGCCGCACGCTACAACATTTTGTTATGTTGCAGCCTTATGATAAAATCATTTAAATTCATTTTTCTCCACATTAAGCAACACACAATACTCCAGAAAGACAACAGGATTTTAGGAACTTTTGCAAATTTATTGAAAATAAAAAACTGAAATATCACATTGACACAACGGACCCTTTGCGAGTGAGAAACACTACACAGTTCAATTTGTCTAAAAGTGCTGATGATGAGGGGAAAAATAAACGTAAATGAGTTTAGCAGCTGCAACACAACAAAATGTGGAAAAGTGAAGGGTTTTGAATACTGTCTGAAAGCACTGTATGTTTCTATACTATTAGTTGTTTTCAGTTTTACTCTCAGTTCCTTTAAAATGAATCACAAAGCAGGAATGCAATACTGGACAGGTAATACAACATTGTCCAAACTGCTTATTCCAATTTAGGTTTGTGGGTGACCAAAGCCAGCCCAGAAGCATTCGACTCTTACATACCCCTACACTGTGGCCATATTGGAGTCAGCAGCTATCCTAGGGTGCATGTAATTAGAGATGTGGGAGTAAAACTCATTCAGACACAGAGTGTGGACAATCTCCATAACCGGGTATAGAACTTGAATCTAACCACTAAATTACCATGCCATTCCTGTACAAGTAATCCAAGTCAATTGTGTAGTGTTAGTAACACAACATACTGTAATTTCAAAACTCAGTGTAAAGATAGCTTATTGTCAGGGGTAGAAATGTAAAGATTAAAAACATATATATAAATATACATCATATATGTCTTCAAAGAGTGTTAGTCGCAACAGGGGGGAAAAGTAAAAAAAACAAACCTATTACTATAATAGAAATGCTTTTTAGATTAATGTTTCAATGTTTGCCAGTCTTTAAATGAATAGAATTGAGTGCCTGTCTAACATTTAATTGCTCTTAAAGAGCACACAACAAAGCACAGGACTTAAAGAAGAAAACAGACTTACACAAAACAAATCATTTGGTAAGACAACTTATTTTTAGTTTAGGGTGATGTGCTTCTGGTCCTGATGATACTGTGTTGGTTGATAGGCACATAATGATGCAAGTGCTAATTAATGAATGATTTGGCAACCATATTGTGAAAAATAGGCATATGCCTTAAACAGCATTTAAACTTTGTAGAAATATAAAGGAAAGATTACATGGGAAAAATCTTGTTTCTGAGATTTTATGTTAGGATATTTTTTTTCCTAAACTCTCTCTTTACTGTAATGATTAATTCATTGTCTTACAATCTTGGCTACATCTGATTTCCTTTAACTAAAGACCCTAAAATCTCTGATACTTGATTAAATAAACATCATCCATCAGGACTTCAGTGGAAAATCCAGAAAGGTTACAAAGCAGTCTGCTTTCTGCAAATGGAAAATAAAAGTTTTAAGAAGTTAACTCATGGCCACATGTGTTGCATCACAATTTACTGCTGTCATGCAGAGGCACTTCATTTGCTGAATAGATGTCATTAACTTCAAGCACATTATTAAAATGTACAAAATGCTTGAGGAGAGGTGACTATTTATACTGTTTATCAATTTCTTTTCTCATGCTGTTTTGAACACAGCTGAGAGTTAAAGGCACCGTTGTGTTACTTTTCACGGCACTGCTTGCTAGTGCTTCTCACTGCGTTTCTAATTGCCTCTAAATAGTAAAACTTCTGTGAGTATTTTAGTGCTTATTTATGTATTGATTAAGTCCTTACATTCACTGATTTCTCTCCTTTATCTCTTTTTGTGTCTTACTGAGTCTCAAATTTCAAATATAGACTGAATCTGCTCGTTTTCTCTCTACTGCATTCAAAACATCCTTATCCATAATAGAAGACATTTAATATTCTGACTTTTTGTATAACATGACATTCTCATACCTGCTTAATGCAATTTGGGGTAACGGGGGCCTGAAGCCTATCCCGGAACTTCATTTAGTGGTAAGAAATTAACCCAGGCCATCACAGACTCCACTCCTGGGCAAACCCACACAGTGCCAAATTACATTTGCAAGCCTAACACATACATCTAGACTACATGTGAAGACTACATACTGATGTAGTGCAACCAGGGTTGTTGCCAAGGCTGAAGTTAATTTCTTTTTTGTTTAGTATTTTTATTGTTTTTTACATATAATTTTCTATATTATGTTATTAAGTTGTATTTTTGCATGTATGTACAGGTAGTATGACTTTTGTTAATTGTTTTTCAGTTGCATTTGTGTTATTTATTTTCTGCCTTGTCTCCTTAAGATTGAGTTTCAAGGGGCGGGGCCACCTTGTGATGCGGCTGTATAAAAGAAGAAGTGGCATTTGTGACTGGAGCTTCAGCACTTCTGTTACTTAATGTTGATTCTGTGATTCTTGTTTTCTGTGGATTCCCTGGTTTTGACTTCTGTTTTGATTAAGGAAATGATTCTGGGTTTTGATTTTTGCCTTTGTTTGTTTTTAGCTTTTGCCATCTGGCAAAAAAATTGAAATAGGAGAAGAGAGTCATTAAAGGAACACTCGACTTAAAAATAAAAACATTTTTATAAATTACTTACCCAGCATTATTTGTAGTTATGTCCAAGAAAAACTATTAATCATTAAAACAAAGGTAGCAAAATTACTCTTAGAAAAAATCCATGAAAACATCATTTGTGTCACATAACCCACATCAAGTATCCATTCACATGCTTCTAACCTCTCGATGCACATTGTTTTGCTAAAATCTTGTTAAATACACCATTTTTAGAAAGTCCTGTCTTAAATGAAAGTGGAACATGCTGAAACGAGAAAGATCTTTAGAACTGAACGCCAACATGCCCAGTGGTAGCTCATTCATTGGCCACCACCTGCTTCATGTGATACAGATATTGTGGACCATGGTCCGAGAGACATGTACAGTACTGTACATCAAAAGATTTAAAGTTAAAGAAAAGCAAGTGAAACCATCATGAGGTGTACAGTTAGCCTTGAATTTGTGCATATCCGAGATGCTTCAACAAACAGAAGATCAATTCACTAACAGCCAATCAAAAGCCTGTAAGCTCTGACTTTGTGGTTTAACAACCAATGAATGAGGAGAGAGATGGGTCTTCAAGTCAAAGGCTCAATTCCATTTTAATGCACACACCCATTGCATACAAGCAAATTTTCCTGAAGTGGTTTATTTAACAATATTTTAGCCTAATATAAATATACATACCACTGGATATGTGATATTTGGAGTAGGTGACATCAGTAATTAGAGTTTTTTGTCTTTATGTTTTTATATTGTTTGCCTGTGTTAAGTGTTTGACTCCACTGATACCTATTGTATCAGTAATTTTGTTACCTTTGTTCTCCATAAAAACATGAAATTAACTTCATTACTTGGACATAACTACAAATAAGATGGATTAAGTAACATATAAAAAAAATATTATTTTTGAGTGAAGTATTTTTTAAACAATTACTCACTCCCTCTTGTTCCTTACTTGGTCACTTTACCCAAGACAAGCTGCCAGCCCACTGTAGGATTCACTCACATTCACTCATACAGGGCCAGTTTAGAGTTCCCAATAACCTAGCATGCAAATCTTTAAAATCTGAAAGGAAACAGGAGATCCCAGTGTGGCAGAATGATCAACAGTGATCAATCCTAGATCTGAACAGTGTGCCTGGGGGTACACTGGTGTCACCCAAATATCAGTTACCTGCATTTTCTTAAGCTGGAGAACCAAAGTGTTTTATAGCATTATTGGAATCAGGAATTAATTATCCATGAGACTCCAATCACAAAGCACACTTATGTACATACCCATACTGAGCCACTTTGGACAAGTCAATAGATCTATCCCAGGGTGTCAAACTCAAATGTTGGGGGGGCTGCAGTTGCTGCATTATTTTGTTCCAGTCACTTTCTTAGTTAGTAATCAACTACTGCTGCTAATTGAACATTTGTTCAGAGCTATTATATTGAGATCTCAGACTCCACTTCTGGAAGTTCACCATTTTTATGCCTTCCAGTTTCTTAATTAGAAGCCAAATGTTACTTTTAATGAAACACATTCATTAACTTTGTAGCTTGAAAGTGCCCTCATTCTGTCAGACCAATCAGTCAGTCATTTTCTAACCCACTTAGTCCTGAACAGGCTGGCAAAAGGGTGCTGAAGCCTATCCCAGCTAGCATAGGGCGTAAGGCAGGAACAAGTAAGTAAATAAGTGAACTTTATTGTCATTCATACCATACAACAGTACAACAACGGATGCATAGCTGAACGAAATTGCGTTTCTCCAGGCTCAATATGAAGACATAAAAGACAGGTGCATAAAAGACAAGTGCACGCAAGACAACATACAGACATTACAAACATTTCACTTCTTACACAGAAAGAAGGTAAGACAGCGTAAGGCAGCACAATGCAGCACAGTACAAACAATAAAAACAAAAGATATATACAGTGCGTCCAGAAAGTATTCACAGTGCATCACTTTTTCCACATTTTGTTACGTTACAGCCTTATTCCAAAATGGATTAAATGCATTTTTTTCCTCAGAATTCTGCACACAACACCCCATAATGACAACGTGAAAAAAGTTTACTTGAGGTTTTTGCAAATTTATTAAAAATACAAAAACGGGGAAATCACATGTACATAAGTATTCACAGCCTTTGCTCAATACTTTGTCGATGCACCTTTGGCAGCAATTACAGCCTCAAGTCTTGTTGAATAAGATGCCACAAGCTTGGCACACCTATCCTTGGCCAGTTTCACCCATTCCTCTTTGCAGCACCTCTCAAGCTCCATCAGGTTGAATGGGAAGCGTCGGTGCACAGCCATTTTAAGATCTCTCCAGAGATGTTCAATCGGATTCAAGTCTGGGCTCTGGCTGGGCAATTCAAGGACATTCACAGAGTTGTCCTGAAGCCACTCCTTTGATATCTTGGCTGTGTGCTTAGGGTCGTTGTCCTGCTGAAAGATGAACCGTCGCCCCAGTCTGAGGTCAAGAGCGCTCTGGAGCAGGTTTTCATCCAGGATGTCTCTGTACATTGCTGCAGTCATCTTTCCCTTTATCCTGACTAGTCTCCTAGTCCCTGCCGCTGAAAAACATCCCCACAGCATGATGCTGCCACCACCATGCTTCACTGTAGGGATGGTGCCTGGTTTCCTCCAAACGTGACGCCTGGCATTCACACCAAAGAGTTCAATCTTTGTCTCATGAGACCAGAGAATTTTCTTTCTCATGGTCTGAGAGTCCTTTAGGTGCCTTTTGGCACACTCCAGGTGGGCTGCCATGTGTCTTTTACTAAGGAGTGGCTTCTGTCTGGCCACTCTACCATACAGGCCTGATTGGTGGATTGCTGCAGAGATGGTTATCCTTCTGGAAGGAAGGCTGTGAATACTTATGTACATGTGCTTTCTCAATTTTTTTATTTTTAATAAATTTGCAAAAACCTCAAGTAAACTTTTTTCACGTTGTCATTATGGGGTGTTGTGTGTAGAATTCTGAGGAAAAAGTGATGCGCTGTGAATACTTTCCGGATGCACTGTATAAATGTAAGCCAGTCAGTGGGTGAAATATAATATGAAAGAAAATATTGCACATCATTTCACAGTGATTGTGATATTGCACTATATGGATACAATATTTATACATAATATATACAATATAGACAATGTAATATTGTCCGATATTACAATACAATATGATGTAAACTTAAGACCTCTTTGTGGTAATAAAGTGCACAGTAAGTAAGAGAGCAAAAGGACAAAGGTTATTTAACAGAGTTTAGTATTCTGATGGCCTGGGGGAAGAAGCTCCTGTTAAATCTGGTCATTCTGCAGTGCATACTGCGGTAACGTTTTCCAGAGGGCAGAAGTTCAAACAGCCCATGTGCCAGGTGTGTGGGATCTTTTACGATCTTAATGGATCCGCTCTGGCAACGTGAGTAGTGTAATTTTTGAACAGATGGAAGTGAGGACCTGATGATTTTCTCCGCTGTCCTCACCACTCTTCGAAGAATTTTCTGTTCAGCGACAGTGTAGCTACCATACCAAACTGAGATGCTGCTGGTCAATATACTTTCTATAGTGCCTCTGTAGAAAGTTGTGAGGACAGGAGAGGGAAGGTTTGCTCTTTTCAGCCTTCAGAGAAAATGAAGTCACTGTTGTGCCCTCTTGACAAGAGAAGTGGTATTTGTGGTCCATGTCAGGTCATCTGTAATGTGCACTCCCAGAAACTTGGTGCTTCTCACTGACTCCACACTGTTTCCATGGATTGTAAGAGGCCGGTGTGGCATGTACTTTCTCCTGAAGTCAACGATGATCTCTTTTGTTTTGTTGACATTCAGTCAGAAAAACAAACCCCGGACAGGGCACCAGTCCATCACAGGGTGAGCACACGCACACCACAATCACACGGAATATCACCAATTCACCTAAACCACATGTCTTTGGGAGGAAACCAGAGCACCCGGAGGAAACTCATGCAGACATGGGAAGAACATACAAACTCGACACAGGGAGGACCCGGGATGTGGACCCTGGTCTCCTTACTCCAAAGCAGCAGCACTACCACTGTGCCACCATGCACTGTCAGACCAGATGTTTCCAAAACTGTTGATTTTCTTTATTTTCTGAGAGCACTGCCCACGTGGTGACCAGAACAGATTGATATTTCTCAAAGCTTCACAATTTTCTTTTCACATATTTTATTGCAGCAGATATGATAGATCAAAAGCTTGAAATGGAATGAAGTTAGCTGATCATCTATTGATTCTCATTGCATCTCATTATTGTTAAGCTGCTGGTTTAAGGTAAAAAGAAGCCATGGAGGATTCTGAATGTAAAAGGGCAAGTCAATGCAAGTTATGACAAAAAGTCTTCCATTAGCAGGAGTAATTAATAGCTAAAAGAACACTCTACCTAATTATATTTTCTTCAATAAATTAAGAAAAATACACCATCCCAACCGTAAAGCATGGAGGTGGATCTCTGATGTTCTGGGGGTGTACAAGCTACAGCAGCACAGGTAACATAGTACTGCTTAGTGAAAATTGATGGCAAGATGAATGTAGCATGTTACTGGAAAATATTAGAGGACAAATTATAGTATATTCATCAGTCCAGAAGATGAACATGGGATGCACTTGGATCTCTGGACATGACAAAGATCCAAAACTAAAGGCCAAGTTGACCCTTCAATGGATACAACAGAAAAAAGTGAAGGTGCTGGAGTGGCCATCACAGTCTCCTGACCTCAATTTCATTGAGCCACTTTGAGGAGATCTCAAACCTGCAGTCCATTCAGGACAACCCAAGAATTTATGGGTCCTGGAGGCTTTTTGCCAAGAAGAATGGGCAGCTCTACCTCCTGAGAAAATCAAGGGCTTCATCCACAACTATCACAAAAGACAGCATGCCATCATTGATGCTAAAGTATTAAGAACTAAGGGTATGTAAACTTTTCAACAGGGACCATGTCATTATTTTCTTTTTTACTATGTTTTGTTTAATGGTCGTACAATTCTGCGATGTCTTATACTCTAATTTGGATTCTATTAAAAGTAAATGAAATGTTTATTACCTGATCAGTCATCGTTTCTTTAAAGTGAGGTACACATCTTACAAATTCTGCCAAGGTATGTAAACATATTAGCACAACTGAATATCCCTTGATATTGCATACTGTACGTCATTATACACTGTGTTAATTTTTCATATTTTACTAGCATATCAAACGTCACACTGCATAAAGACGAATAACCATTTTTACTGATGCTTTATAACCATAATTAAAACTAAAAGAGGCCTTTGTTAAAAGCTTGTTGCATAAGAGGAAACAGGTAATAGATACATTTTTGCAGTACCTAAACTAAACTGTTACCAAAGTTTTCCTTGGCCATCACTACAAACAACTTGGGGTGAATAACATATCAAAAAATAACATTTTTTGGCTAAAGCATTCCTTTAAGGAAGTGGCTGAGATGAAAACTGGAAACCAGTATGGCCTTCCAACATCTGAATTTGACACAAGTGTGATTTAGCTGATGGATGTCTGATAAAATTAAAGTGCCAGAAGAAAGTCCAAGTGAATATTTGGGGTGAATGAGGAGATCACAGACACACATTGATTTGGACCTGTGGTCCTGCACCTCACATGTTAATTTTAGTTACTGCACCACCCTGTAACCCAACAACATGCATAAAAAGTTAATAAAACAAGAAAATATAAGACATTATGCATTGCATTGCCCATCTGCAGATCTCACAGGAGTACAATAATCTTAGTTGTATTTCATTTTTATGTACCGAGACCCCTGAAGCATTTGCTGAAAAAAAGAGCATAGTGACACATTTTCTTACCAGAAGGTGCGTGCTGATATATATATATATAAAACACGTCAAAACACCTCACTTTAAAGGGGTTCCTCTCGTTCTCTAATGAGCTGTCTTTCTAAACTATTTTCTTTAATAAGAGCATTATCTGCAGACATTTCACCGGGATAACAGCCGTTATTTCTTTCTTACTGCACCTCTTCTGCATGTCTCTCCATTCTTTTGCTGTCCTCTCACTTTTCTTGCACCTTCGTTCAAAGAGCAGGGTGACACAGATGAGTTCAGTTATTAGCTCTGACATCCATTGCATGTGGTTATTAACAGACTAATTAGAGTCATTACTTACATATACCAGAACACAAAGCAGCCAAAAGGCAGCAGATGCTGCTGTGATCTGTGAAGGTACACCATGGCAGTTACTCTGTAATTAGGAGGTAAAGTACGGCCATTATACTTAGAAGGGCTCATTTAAAGATGTTCTGAACATCTACTCAGTAAAGCATTTATCTTTTCAATTTCAAATGTTCCACTGATGAGACAGTCGTTTAATGCTTTCTAAGAGAGCACGTGCACATTATTTTAGGTAAGCCTGAGGATTAATGCATACAACTAGGAGAGGGTCCTGACCTGAAAGAATTGTAAAATGGGAGGTGAGGTCATCGTACTGGAGCTAATGAAGAGAGCAGTCATTACTTTGAATTTGAGGGCGCATCTGGGTGGACACAAAACATCCACCTTTTACACAAACCTCAAAATGCATAAGTGGGATAAATCCTGAAAAGCAAAGCTTACTTTAAAATGTGATTGGCACATAATGAATTTTGTCAGCATGGATCCTTATTCTTGGTTCAGATCTCATGCCCAGTCATTGTCTATTGATTGTGCATATTCCTCCATGGATCAGTGATGCCCAAATGCAGTTATGAGGCCCCCAGGTTTTCTTCCTTTTAATTGGACTTCTACCATAATTAAGCAAGCCGTCATTTCCCAGTTTCTGTGTTTTGATGCCACAATAGAAATTGCAAATCTGCGTTTTCTTAATTTTAATTGGAATGTAGAGAGCATTTTTGTTTGTGACATGGAGGCAACTTCATGTTTTTTATTGTCATTTTCAAAATTTTCATGATGATGATTCTCATTCCACGTTTCCAGGTGTTTTGTTATTTTTTGCCGTTACTTACTAATGAGAACCTAGTGGGTCTGACAGTAAGTGAGTTGCAGCCTTTTGAAACTCGGTGTCTTTTGTATTTGGCCTCATATATGCTCTGCTTGTCATTGATTGTCAATACTAGGTGTGGCGAGCGACTGGGGGCGGTACCCAGCCGGGATGCCTGGAAGGACCAGAAGAGGGACTACGTCTCCTCCCGACCATGAGAGGACAGCCCCCTGGTTGGTATGGGGACCACAGGAGCACAGCATGGAAGCTCAACCCTATAGGGGCCCGTGGTCACTGCCAGGGGGTCAATGCCCGAAAAACCCTGGACATCAGCACTTCCGTCACACCCGGAGGTGCTGGCAGAAGGAAAACCAGGGAAACCCGGAGTGCTTCCGGGTGCTTGTGCGGCACTTCCGCTACACCTGGAGCACGTCCGGGTGGACATAAAAGGGGCCGCCTCCCTCCATTTGTCAGCTGGAGTCAGGTGGAAGTGGACGTAGCTCAAAGGAGAGGAGTGGAGGTATTGAACGAAGGCATTGGAAGAGGCCTGGACTGAGGGTGCTTGGTGCAGGGGCACTGGGTTGTGCAGGACACTGTAAATAGTTAAGTATGAATTAACGTGTGTTTTGGTGTAAACCATCGGTGTCTGCCTGTCTTTGTCTGGGCTGGTCTCCACATAGGATACAATTAAGGGAACAGAAATTTAAAATTAAATTAAATCTAAATTTATTATAGATGTACTGTATGTCTTACGCTACTGCACTTTTCTGAGTGTAGAATGAGAGGTGAAAAATAAAAGACCCACTAGTTAAACAATGAGATCAAGACTACTAATTGTGTCACTGGTTGGAACCAGGGGCAGATCTCCTATGAAACTAATGAAGCTTAAACTTCAGGGTCCCAGATACCAGAAGGGCCCCAGAAGCGAGTTTAGTCCACATTACTAGAATTACTAGAATTTTGGGTATCTATTACATGAGGAGGAGTTTTTGAAACCCTGACGCATGTGGTTACATTTTTAAAAAACTTGTGGTGATCTTTCATGAAGAAGATAACAGTGGTTACCCAGATGTCATTATTGGTTGTAAAGGGGCCCCCATAACAGTTCAAGCTTCAGGGCCCAAAAATGTAGGCCAACTACTGGTTGGAATAAAAACCTGCTGCCATAAGGGTCCCCAAGAATGAACTTGGGAAACGTTGTTCTAGGTACAATACAATATAATACAATACAATTTATTTTTGTATGCCCAAAATCACACAAGAAGTGCCACAATGGGCGTTAACAGGCCCTGCCTCTTGACAGCCCCCCAGCCTTGACTCTCTAAGAAGACAAGGAAAAACTCCCATAAAAAACACTAGTAGAGAAAAAATGGAAGAAACCTTGGGAAAGGCAGTTCAAAGAGAGACCCCTTTCCAGGTAGGTTAGGCGTGCAGTGGGTGTCAAAAAGAAGGGGATAAATACAACAGAATACACAGAACAGAACAAATCCTCAATACAATATAATAGTAAAATAAAAATATTACAAGTACAGAGCAGAATTCAACAGTAGATATCACATAATATGATTTAGATTTGTTTAGAGTCCTGGAGACCTCAGCCATCAAGCTGCCTCCCCCTATTGGCCAATCCGATGAAAGGACCCAATGATTCCTGTGATCCTCCATCAGGAATAAGTGAGGGTTAGTCACAAATTAGAAATCATATTACTTATGTTTTAGTGCTAATGAGTAACAACAGAGATGTAGTCTGTACAGCTAATCAGCAGCTCTAGTCAGGATATGCTAAACTGAAGTAGTGAGCCTTCAGCCAGGATTTAAAACCTGAGTCCGAAGGGGCATCTCTTATAGTAGCAGGCAGACCATTCCACAGTTTAGGGGCCCTGTAACTAAAAGCTCAACCTCCCATTGTTATTTTATTAATCCTTGGAATCATAAGCAAACCGGCATCTTGAGATCTTAATGTGCACACTGGTTTGTAAGTCATGATAAATTCAGGTAAGTAAGCCAGACCTTGGCCATTTAAGGCTTTATATGTTAAAAAGAGGATTTTGAAATCTGCCCTAAACTTAACTGGGAGCCAGTGTAAGGATTTAAGAACTGGAATTATGTGTTTGTATTTTCTTGGTCTTGTAATAATTCTTGCAGCAGCATTTTGGATTAACTGGAAGCTGTATAAAGAACAGTTTGAGCATCCAGTGTACACCGCATCGCAGTAATCAATTCTACTAGAAATAAATGTATGAATTACTTTGAGATACTTTGTTTTTCTTCCACAACTGCAAAGTTTGCAAGCTGATGGTTCCAAACTGGTCCAATGCGATTTGGGTTGATGTGGTTGTGAGTGATTTGTCATTGTTCCATTTTGCTTCCTGTCTTGTGTCCAATGTTGCCAGGATAGGCTAAGGCCCTGGGTTTGAGAGTGTTATGTTATGGGTGGCTTTTCATTTGCTTGTTTGTCTGTCACATCAATGTGCTTTTATTGTTTGCAGGTCCAAGTGGGTGAAGTGTGTTTAAAGACAGGTCTACAGTGAGCTGAGTGGGAGCCTTCTAGGCTGAGGTTTTCTCTTTTTTTAAGGAAGAAGGTAAGTAAGTAGTCCTTTCTGTGATGTTCCCTTAAAAACCATAGGGTTCATGGATGTCCCGCGCAGCTGACTTTATGTGGCTACAGAAGGTATTCAGACCACTTCACTTTTTAAATATTTTGTTAAGTTGCTGCCTTGTGCTAAAATCATTTACATTCATTTTTTACACATTAAGCCACACTCAATACCTCAGAATGGCAAAAAACAGGATTTTACAAATTTTTGAAAATTTATTAAAAATAAAAAAACTGAAATATCACATTGACACAAGTATTTTGACCCTTTACTTGGTATTCAGTTGAAGCACCTTTGGCAGCGACTATAGCCCAGTGTCTTTTTGGGTATAACACAATAAGCTTTGATCACCTAGATTTGAAGATTTTCTACCATTCCTTTCTTCAGATTCTTTCAAGCTCTGTCAGTTTGGATGGAGACCAATGGTGGACAGTTATTTTTAGGTCTCTCCATAGATGATTGATTTTCTTGAGACATTATGCTAATCTTGATTTCATCACACCAGAGAATCTTGTTTCTCACAGTCTGATAATGAGGTGATTTTTTGCCAACTCCAAGTGGTTTTTCATGCTTCTTTTTGGTCTTTTTGGTCACTCTGCCATAAAGCCCAGATTGTTGGATTGCTGCAGTGATTGAGGTTCTTCTGGTATTTTCTCTCAACCCTACACACATTGTTTTTTTCTCAGCCAGAGTGGCCATTGAGTTCTTGGACACTTCTCTCACCAAGACTCTTCTTCCCCAATTCCTCAGTTTGGCTAGGAGGCTAGTTCTAAAAGAATTATGGTCTTCCAAACTTCTTCCATATAAACATTATGGAGTCCACTGTGCTCCTGGGAATCTTCTATACTGCAGGAAATTTTTGTAGCCTTCATAACACTTACAAAGGATCAGTAAAGTGTTTATTCATCTCTGCAATGTGACTTATTATTAGAATGTCTCTTTGAAGTGTCTGAGGTGGCTTAACTGAAACACATTTCTCTTGATATTCCATATTTAATATAAGATCTGTAAATCCTTCAGATTAACAAGTAATTTTTTCATCATGTCAATATGCCACACTGCACAGAGATGAATAAACATTTTACTGATGTTGTGTGTTACAAAGACTAAAAGAAGTGTATTTTAAGGTCTTGTTACTAAAGAGTAAATGAGTAAAACAAGTAGATGCATCTTCGCAGTAGTGTTACTGCAAAATGACAAAATCTTTGAGTCAATGTGATATTTCAATTTTTTAATTCTTAATAATTTTTCAAAAAAATTCTAAAATCCTGTTTTTGCTTTGTCATTCTGACAAAAATGAAGTTTAATTACTTTTGCACAAGGCTGCAGCATATTAAAATGTGAAAAATGTGAAGAGTTCTGAACACATTCTGAATTTCCTGTATATGTGGTATATACGTCAGGTCATGTCAGGTCAGCTTGGGCAGCATGTATGGAACAGCATATTGCCGCACCCACCACACAGCAAAACAGCTCAGGATCCCGGTTGGCAACCCCCCCAGGCACACATGAGGTCCAGTCCAACCCTCCGGAAATGGCTTGGTCCAGCCACTCGGGTCCTCAGCAATGAGGATCCTGTGAGCCAGATCACCCTCAGGTGCCACATGGCGGTAGTGCTGTAACTGATGCCCCCGACACAAACTCAAACCATCAGTACCCAACTATTCCCCGAAGAGACACAGTGCTGAAGGAGTCCAGTCTTTTTCTCTGTTCACTGCATATCATCCATGTCTTGCAACCATATACCAAAAGAGGAAACACCAGCACTCTGAATACTTGGACCTTTGTCCTTTGGCAAAGATATCAGAAGCACCACACCCCCCTTTCCAGTGACCTCATGACCCCCCATGCTCTCCCAATCCATCTACTGACTTTATAGGAAGAATTACCAGAGACATGAATGTTGCTGCCAAGGTAAGTAATCCTCTCAACAAGTTCAACACTCTCTCTTCAGACAGACACACTGCTGATGTCCAAGAGGTCATTAAAGGCCTTGATTTTTATCCAGGACACTAGCAAGCCCAGACACCCATCTCGCTCAGTCTATCGAGAGCCCCCAATCATAGTCTCCATTGACTCTGTAAAGATCACAGCATCATTGGCAAAGTCAAAATTAGTGAATCCTTCTTCACCAACAGATGAACAGTGTTGGCCCAACACACAGTCTATGTGGGCATTGAACAGAGTAGAAGCATGAACACACCCATTATGAACCTCAGAATCAAATGAGAAGAATGCAAAGGTACTGCCTCTGCATTCACAGTACCAGTGTACAGGCCACCCATAACATACAGGTACTTTGGGGGGAATCACACAAAGCTTCAGGATGTTTCACAAGGCAACTCAATCAACTGAGCTGAACACTTTACAAAATTCGACAAAGGCTGCAAAGAAGAACTGCCGATTTTTGCATTTGCACTCAATGAGAACCTCAGTTCCAGGATGCAGTTGATGGTAGACTTCTTAGGCATAAAACCAGACTTCTCTAGTCGCTTGTAAGTGAGCATGTGATCACAGATCCAATTGAGGATGACCCTAGCAAGGACCTTACCTGGCACCTAGAGCAGTGTTATCCCCCTAATGTTGCTGCAATTCAGCCAATCACCCTTCCCTTTCCAGATAGGGACAACAAGTCCCATTTTCCAGTCAGTTGGGATGATGCCTGTGTCCCAAATGGAAGCAAAGATTTTTTGGAAAGCCAGAAGGACATCCTTACCACAAGCCTGGAGAATTTCCACAGATCCTTGCAGCCTTTCCTGCCCTCAGCTGGTTCACCACCTGTGCAATCTCAGTGAGATAGGGTGGTTCACAGCTAATTGGAGGATCAGCCTCAAGAACCACTGACCCAGAGATGTCCAACATCCTTGCTGGAGGATCAGCATTAAACTGATGCTCAAAGTAGCCAGCCTGGTGGGTCACAACTGCAGTGTCATCTGTAAGGATTGTTCCATCCCCTGCTCTGACTGTGACTCTCCGAGGAAGAGATGTGGATGTACGGAATGCTTCTATTCCTCTGTAAGCAGGACGTGGGTCACTAGACCATAGGTGGTGTGTCACTTGCTCATAGATTCTTTTAACAAACACCTCTTTATCTGCTCTCAGAGCCCTCACAGCCATTCTTCTCAGTTCATGGTACAGACAAGAATTGCCATCAAGCTGTGCATTGCGACTCCCCTCGATAATATCCAGGGTGCCTTGCAAGATGAAATACCTCCGTCTGGGAATATCAGCAACACCAACACAACACTCAGCAACCTTCAGGGTTTTGTCAAGAAAGGTGTGCCACATCACATTAAGATCGGCAGTCACACCCAAGTCTGCATGTTCTTCACACAATCTGCATGCAAACTCATTAGAAACAGCATGATCCTGGAGTCCTTCATGTAGCTCTGAAATGGCAGACAAGACACCTTTCTGCTCTCCGCAGGAGTAGCTCTACTGCTCACATTGTGAAGGGGATGGGGAAAGCCCTCGGAGCCTCTTCCCCAGTTGTGTCGAAACCTACCCTTACATTTGGTACTCCAGTACTGGTACTGCGGTGAAGGAGATCGATCACATACTCATGGGCAGATGCTGGAGGCTACCACAGAACTGCAGGGTCTAAACAAGGGCCCAGTTTGTGAATTCTGACCACAGACTTGTAGTTGCTACTCTGAAGATCCAAACTGAGGTCCAGTAGCCTACCACCTACTAGGAGTATATATGTGTATGTAAATACTTACCACTAAAGGAATGTTTAGTAAATCCAGAAATGAGAACATTATCTTTTTTTTTTAAATCCAGACATGCTCAATGTATTTATTCTTTCTTATTCTTGTTAACAGTATGGGGCCTCTTTCAAAGAAATGAATGTCAATCAGGTGACAAAATATACAACATCTATCCTTAGTTAATAGCTGAAAGAGATTCTTCTCCTTTCATAAAACAATAATGCCTGGTCTATTAATTGTGTTAAGAGGTTCAGCAAATAATGAAAGAGAAGGGGAGGAGAAGGCCTCAGTAAACACATGTGTCTTAGACATGACATGATTTAAGGCAGGTCTGTTGGTAAAAACACCTGGAAAAATTTACAAATATCAAGTTTCTTTGTCACTTCACTTTAATGAACATTCCAGAACTCAGTAATACAAACATTTTCATGCAGCATTTACCAGTTCAAAAGGATATTTTTAGAAATACTGTACATATACTACTACTACTACTACTAATAATAATAATATTAATGCATTTTAGGTTAGGTTAGGTTAGGTTTCTTTATTTAGTCATGTTTACACAGGAAAACATGAAATTTGCCTTCTCAGTTGCATCTAATAACAGGTAACAGACAGAATGAAATAAAACAGACAAATAAAAATAAGAAAGGTTAAGGTAAGGCAGTTAGATAAAACATATTTATACCAAAAAAAAAAAAAAAAAAAGGTAACAGGATATATATCAAAACCTTAAACATTATCTCCGATATTTCTTATTGAAAAGTCGTATGGCACTAGGAAGAAAGGAGTTTCTGGAGCGATTTGTGTGGGTTTTCAAAGCAACTATTCTTCCTGATTTACTGAAGTTTAGTTCTACATGTAATGGATGTCTGTCATCAGTTGAGATGATTTCCAGTTTCTTTAGCATTGCCCTCTGACACACACTAGTCAAATCATCTACATCAGCCCCAATAACTTTAGCTGCATACTTCGTAATCTGCTGGAGCTTTTTTGAGTTTTGGTTTGTCAGACTATTAAACCAGGCAATGAAACTGAAAGTGATCACAGACTGGATCATACTACGATAGAAGGACAACATGAGGTCCTTGTCTACTTTAAATAGTTTGAGTTTATGGAGGAGAAATAAGTGCTGGTTGCATTTAGAAAATGATTTTTTTGTATTTGTATTCCAGTTAAGATTGTTATCTAGGTAAGTTCCTAAGTATTTATATTCAGTCACTATTTCTACCTCCTCTCCCAGAACTACAATAGGTGAACATACAGATTTCTGTCTCTTAAAATCAAATATATTTTATTTACTGCATATAGTGCCTTTCCCATGTTCAAGGTGCTAAACTTCCATTGAGATGTTGGGGAATGAACCCAGGGCCTCATACAAGCAAATACTTTACATATGATGCTGAAAAATTACAATTTAATACTATTCCTTTAAAAAAAAGAAATAACATCCATAATTCTGCTAAGGCATACTAACTTAGAATAAAACAGACTTTTATGATGGTGTTTGCTGGCTGCCACAGCTGTTCTGTCATTGCACATGTAAGAATCCTCTTTTAAAAGCTATGTACTCAGCACTGCTAGTAGCTTCCACTTGTCCCATAATCCTCAATTCAGTCTACCAAAAAATATCTGAGAATAAACTGTAAGGCTATGTGATTCCAGGTAGTAACAGAATTATGAACTCAAAGAGGTACTTTCTGATGTGCCTCCTCAGGTACATATTCTTATCTTTCAGGTATTTCCTCAGGTATGGATTGACCTTCACTTATTTGTACATCTGTTTCCTTAAAACAGTAATTCATGATGAAATATCCACCGCAAATAAATAGGGATTAGCCTTACTGGCCTCCCCCCATCAACCAGTTTCACTACCATAGTGAGTAGATTTTCAAATGCAAAGCCCAGGATGTGGAATGAATATGCAATTGAGAATTTAATTGCCTAATTAGGTTTCCCAAGGCTTTAATATCAGTCGGTGGTCCACAGTTCATTTCTGAATTCTGGTGATATATCTGTTCAAAAGTCAGTATACAATTAAGTCCTATTTCTGGACATCACCCTCAAGCTAATAGGCAAACTGAGACATAATGTTCTTTTAACATTTCATGTCAAGAAGCTAAAGGTAAAACTAAAAAGGCTTTTATTCATTGTGTAAGAGATGGTTAATAAAAAGAAGAAATATATTCAAAGCTATTCACATAAAATAATGTGTTCTTATTCAAATGAATTATGAACCCCAAATTTTCTAGAAGTAATACATATGGAAGTGCTGAGCATTGATAAAAAGAACCGATACATTTGCACTTGTTCAATTCACTCTGATTTTATGAATCCCCCAATCTCTGACTGTTTAGACCAATAGGTGGCTTTGATACTGACTGCAAATACATTTGGTGACAAAGCACAACCTTGTCTGGTTCCATGTCCTTAAGCAAATCAGAATTTCTGAAGTCAGAAGTCTCTGTTCTGAAGTATAATCCATGCAGATATAATGGGTCCAAATCCAAATTTATATAATGCAGTGAGTAAGTTACTCCATTCAGCATTGTCTAAACCTTTTTCTGCATCCAAAGACACAAGACCACTACGGACTCAGTTACTGCTGAAATTTTGTTATGATCTCAGAAAGAGCAGAAGATGTGGTGCAATTGGCACCAAAAGGGACAGGCGATTACTACAGACAAGACGCAGGCAGGAATCTAAAACTGGGATACAGGAGAACATCTGGCTAAAAGGGCCTAGAACTCAAGACTTTTTGGAAGCTCCTTTAGCTTCCTCTAACACTAATGAAAATATCATAAATTAGGAAAGCCTGGAGAACAGACGTGGAAAAGGCAACAGGTCAGAATAGCAATGAAAAGAAAGAGCAGATTAAGCATCAAAACCTGAACAATAAAAACCACAGCTGTCCTGCCAGAGAGAAAAACAAGGCAGATTTATTGTACAAGGGAGTAGAAGATAGAAAGTTGTTGAAAATACTAGCTAAAGTCTAAAACCCAGAAATCAAGTGCACATATGCGCATCACCTTACCAGCTCATCACAGGTATGCAAAACTCCATTGGGCGAGAGGGGGCACTGTTGCTAACAGCCTTATCTTTCCTTTCCTCCTCTACAGCAGCGAGAGGACACCCCTTGTGGGAAATAACCCCACCCCTTCCAGCTGTAGGGCTATAAAGGTGCGGCATCTCATTTGGACCCAGAATTTGTGAAAGATCAGAGTGGAGCATCCTGTGACAGATCAGCTCTCAAGAGCCAAACCTTTTCCTGGAACCAGGAAGGCTGCATATTTTTATTTTTTTATACTTTGTGCCCTCAAGTTTCATTTGAGAATTAAAAGTAGTGACTCTGTTGGTACCCCAACACTTTTTGGACTATACCTGTAATTATTCACTCATCCACACAGGCTTTTGTTTCACCACTTCACTGAAAGTTCAAAAGCAAAGAGAAGTTAATCAATCATCTGTTATAGTTTGAGCTTTGTATGAAACTTTCTTGGGTTTCCCTGAAGCTGAATTACTTGTCTCTGTGTCATTTTGGAGGTTTTAATATCCAAGGAATCCAATTGTGCAATCAGAATTTTGTTTATACTTTGGTGTAGAAATTTAACATGTTTTGCCTTCTTTTAGGGCATCATTTTGTTTCAGGGATGGCAGCGCTATTTTGTGAGTTTTGCAATGTCTTTTTCCATAGGAATTTCCTGTGATGCCCTGAGATGATGTGGGTTCTGCTCCAGGCTCCCGTCTCCATTTTGGTAATGTCACCGGATGAGCTGGACAGTGAAGAAACAACAAAGCAAGGGGATGGTGCAAAAAGGTGCAGACAGTGCTTTTATTTAAAACAACAAAATCAACAGTGTCCAAATAAATAGTACAGTGCTACAAACAGTTATTAAATAAATAATCAATTAAAAGCAAGTGAAATTGTAGAGGTTAAAATCCAATAAATAAATCCTTTTGAAACGGAGTTAAAAACAATGGCTGGAAGCAGTCCTTTTTAAAAACAAAGCCCAGTGCCTTCTTCCTACTAGCGACTCCCCTGCATCTCCCATCCAGGCTATGCACCAGGGGAGTCACCCTACCTGCAGCTGACCTTCTTCACTTGGATGGTCTGGTGGCCTCCCGATCCCTGGCTTTGTTTAGCTATCCGATCCGCCAGACCGAAACTTCCCCCAACAGCCAGGATGCTCACACAGGGGTTCCACTCCAAATCTCCGACTCCCACTGCCTTTGCTACGGCAAGCCAACCTTCTCCTGATCACTCCTGCTCCACACCAGTGCTCAGCAGGATTGACCACTACCGTCAGCCCCTGGGCCAAACACCCCCACTAGGGCTCGCCCCTCCTAGCTCCCTGCAAACATCTGCGAGTATGCGGTCGTATCTCTCTCTCTCACTGGCTCCCTAGCTTCCAGCTGCCTTCTTCCTTAACCTCCGTTCCCTTTTTCTTTTTTCTACCCCTCCACACTCATGCCCCTATTATATCTAATGGGGATGTGGATCAGGTTTGGCGATTAGCAGCTCCCGGTATTAATTACGGATGCGGACGACTCCTCACCTGTCCACTTAAGGGAGGACCGCTCGCATCTACAAAACGTCCGGAAAGCGCTCTGGCCACACTACGACGGCCCCTCTTTAAGCCGTGAGTGTGGCGATTATTTATTTTTTTTAAAAACTGGCCTTTTCAATCTGAGCTGTGGACCCGCTACACCACATGCCCATGGACCACACTATTTGTGGCGTCATCAGTATAGAATAGTCACAACTTTCTGGGATTGGACCAAACTTAACATGCTACTTACTTACTTTGAATTTTGATTACTGGTATTTTGAAACAAAGCTCTGTCTTTTGACTTTGCTGTTTTGAATTACAATTTGGCTTTGACATTTCTCTCTTTTTGACTTTTGTTTTTGACACTTGCCTTGCCCTTTTACTCTGCTCCTCCTTCTGATCCTCAGTCTTTAATTTTTAGGAGAGACTGCTCTCTTTACAGTCAGTACAGAATCTTAACACACAAATCACATGCTAAAGGTTTGGTTGAATCCACAATCCTGTATAACCAGGATGTGTAAGGCACTGTCATTTACACTGTTGTGACAAGGACATCACAGGTCATACATTTTCAGTTATCCATGCATTGCAGTGCTGTGGTAATCATGAAGAAAAACACTTTGGAAAATGCACTGCGATACTATAACAGCATTACAATAAGATGCAAAATAATTTTACTGTTTAGAAAAATACTCTAAAGGTAAAATTAAATATTAGAACAATAAATGAAACCTCCAAAATAGTAAAAATTAGCAAGAGACCACAGATCATAACAATACCAAGAAGTCATAGTCTAGAAAAACAAGCAAGAGCCCTCACCAACAATTGTACGAGAAAATTGTTTTTCCTGTTATGCTGAGAAATTCAATTCACTGTTATAATTTTTTGACACAATGTTATGTTAAATAGGCAAAATGCAATGATGTAATATGCTACAGTGATATTGATTACATTACTAGCATTGGATGCCATTGGCATTAAAAACCTGGCCATGGCCATGTAAAGCAAGCACAGGAAGGTGCCACCCACCAGAAAAACAAAGAAGATGGTGCAAAGATGATTATCACTTTGTTATAGCATTACAATTTTTAAGAGATGCACAAACTATCCGAAAACTCACAAAACTGCAAAGATGGGAAAAAGGAAACCCATAATGTTGATTATAACATAGTTACATAAAAATATATAAATATGTGATTTGTAATTTGTAATATTTTTTGAGATAATTAAATGAAGTACATTTCTCACTTTCTTTTAGTGAGAACATTAGCAACAATTTTAGAATCAGAGTTTAGTACTGAAGTTAGTCTTTTGTTAGGATATATAAATTTTTGCTATTTTTTTCTTAATATAATAATTTTCCTATTTGTGCAAATAATTTTAATTGAAGTTTTGAATGCCAAAGAATGTAAATATTTAATCACTTACTGTACCATTTAAGTTGCTTTAAATGTGTGTTTTGGTGTGTTTTATGATTGTTTTTTGTCATGAGGATTATATTTTATAAAGTCAGTTTTTTTTTGTTTGCTTTGATTTAATACAAGATCATTCAGTCCATCAAGCTCATTTGTCTAGCTAAAAACTAAAATACCCTAATATCTCATCCAGATTCTTCTTAAAGGTTGTCAAGGTTTCTGCTTCAACTACAAGTCTCCAACAGCCCTTTCAGTAAAGAAGTGCCTTCTGGCTTAAGTCTTAAATGCACTTTCCTCTTAATTTCCGCTGGTGTCCTTGAGTATGCAATTCACCATTAAGATGAAAGAATTCTGCTGGATTTGGGTTATCAACACCTTTAAGAATTTTGATGACCTGGATCAGGTCCCAACTCAGTCTACTCTGCTCAAGACTACACAGGTTTATTTCTTTCATAGTAGGACATGTCCTTTACTCCTGGGATGCACCTGGTTGCTCTCCTCTGCACAGCTTCAAGTGCTGCTATGTCTTTTTTAGTGTGGTAAACAGAATTGTAAACAACAACACTCCATAATATAACATACCATTTTATTTGCCTTTCTTAACTGCTTCCATGCATTGCTTAAATGATGAAAATGTTGTGTCAACATAAACCCCTAAATCCCTTTCAGAGGTTGCTTTCTTCAGGATGGTGTTTCCCATCTTGTATTTATTATTGACGTTCCTCTTGCCCACGTACACCTTTCTTCATTAAACTGCATTTTCCACATGTTCACCCAGTTCTCAAGCTTGTCCACATCTTCTTGGTTTTTTTTTTTTGCTGCCTCCTCAGTGATGTGACTGTCATTCTTCCGATTTTAGCATCATCTGTGGAATTCACAAGGTTACTATCTATGTCAAAATCTATATCATTAATAGAAAAAGTAATAGCCAGACCCCTGAGGAGCTACTTGGTTTGCTAGATATTTTCTGCAGTTTATAATGGTTTTAAAGGTAAAAGATTAATGATTTTGACAAAGAGTTTGTTTTGCCCTGTTTTCATCAAATATATTTGTGGCGGTGTGGTGTGAACAGCGCTGTTTTGATGTTTACCTAACTAACACCACTCCCCCACCTTAGGACTAACTCCGGATGTGAAATTTATGGCAAGGGTAATGGACCATCAGATAAGCCTGGCAGGAGTGACTGTGTTGGACATAGAGCCTATAAGCCACTCACCGCAGGAAGGCCATAAACTGACTAAACAAAGCAACTGGAGGATCAACTGTACCTGAGCAGTTTCATTGGTATCTGGTCAGGAAGGGAGTGGAAAATTAATTTTGTTTGTTTAAAGTATGGCTGTTTATGATTCATTTGAATTTGAGGTCATTCTGTATTACAACACTCACAGACCCATTGGTTTGTGTTTTGTGGTAAGAATGGTATAAAGTTGGTCACCTTGCCTTTACCTCTCTCTTTCTCACCATCTGGTCATGAAGAGAAAACCGTGATGAAGACAACTCTATCTTGGCAGCCATACTGAGACAGGCATGTGGCCTGTTTCACTGTTCCATTCAAATGCCATGTGGTAGCAAAGCAAGACAGACTGAAGATAAGCTGAGAGCTGCCTATGGATGCAATATGCATTGCTACTTAGGCTGTAAGGATATGGTTTGCCAATATTCACATAGTATTCTGCTTCCTTAATATTTTTGGGTGCTTTTATCAATAATAGATAATTAAATGTGTAACTTAACTCCTGTCTGTTTCTTTACTTTGTCTAATTGCCAAAGGTTACAGATGTAGAAGGGGAGGGGTAAGTAAGTGTTCAAGTACCTGATCACAGAGTGGTAAGTTTTTAGAATTTTAGACATTTCATTAAGGTCTGCACATTAAAGAGTATAAAAGGGTCACCATAAGACCCCATGCAATAAAACAGTACTACTACACATTTCCCTTTTGGTTTTCAACTCCTGACTTCTCACATTACAATTTCAAATTTTGGTTTATTTAGTTCAATTTTCTGCAGTTATCTTAATATCTAAATTAAATATTGGCTTTTATGGCTTGACCTGTTTATATGCCAGACACCTCAGTCCAGTTGGAGCTAAGGAAGGTTAAGAGGATCATGCAGAGAGTCAGGAATAGGAAATGACCCTACAGCTTTGAGCAGCCCAGCGGGTAGGCACTTACCTGCACTGCCTCCTTAGGCTTTCTTCTGCCAGCAGGCTAAGCCTAACGTTTGATCCCTAGAATTAACTGAACACAAAACACATAAGGTTTAAACAGAAGTGAACAATAAATGTGACAAGCTAAAACTTGTAAAGCTGTCCATGTCCTGTGTAAACACAGCAAATCTAAACAAGGCCAAACCCGTTTGGTGAATCACTCTTTGTCTCTCTCCTGAACATTGCAGCCTTCATTCAATGGCCTCTGTGTTCTGTTATTTATTTTAACTACTTAACTAGGGACTGAATAAGCACTTGTTTGCACACTGCCAAAAGTTGTAGTCAATCTAGATAACTGAGCAAATTTTACAGAAGGCAGACAGAGATTAGAGAAATACGTTAACTTTGATACTATCTTATTTAAATTACCAAATCAATGCATTATTTGAAAATAACATAAGTTCATTTCTGAACAATACTTTTAGTTCAGATCACAGCCTCCTGCTTGTGTTGAGCAGTTGCTGCAGTGTCATAGTATTGAACTGAAGCCTTCCTTTACAATGAATGGTTGTTCTATTAATCATTGAAAAGCTGCCAGCAGGAAGTAGTCATTAAAATATCTTTGGAACTCTGTTGCATTAATGACAGAGAAAAGAAAAGACAACTTCAGGACAGTGTTAGCTTTTAACATGCTAATGCTAATATGAAATGTGTATCAGTATTGGGGGGTAGATGGAATTAGAGACATCCTGTAGGTGTGCATGTGTTGCCAATAAGCATGGGCATCAATACAGAAAATAAAAGTCTGACACCTTGGGCACAATTATGTAGTTGTGTACCAGATTTCCTCCAGTGTGCTGGAAAAGATGTGGCTGTGGAGTGACAGAAATGCCTGTTAGAGAAAAAGAAACAACAGGGTGTTGGCAGGAGGATGACATACACATTAAAACAAATGGGCCCGTTTTGCCTTTCCGAAAGTTCAAACCATGTGTGAAATTCCTGTGCATTAGGTGGTAGTGGAAAGTCCATATTTATTATTTATGAAATCCTTCTTGAAGGACACCCGAGAGAACCGGCCCAATAATTGCATTTGAAAGCTCAGGGGTGCATGGAGACCAGGGTCTGCTAAGTGGAGTTTAACATTAATGTTTTTGCAAGACCAAAATAGTAAAAAGGGTGACTAGATTATAAAAGCCAGACCAGACTCCCCTAAGTCAAGGACAAAGGACTCAGAAGAAGGCCTCACCTCAGGTAGTCAAAATTTCAAAAATACCCAAAAATGCCCATCTGGGAGAGGATACCCAAAACCTTCTGGCCTTTCAGACAAAAATGAAACAATGTTTGTCAGATTTCAATAATGTATCAAATAAAAAAAGTAAAGAACAAAGAGGCAAGGTATGGAAAAGGAGGCACAAAAACAAGAGCAGTCCATTAATCTCAATCATCAATGAGTTCCTTCAGAACAAAAACACAGAATAACATTAACACAATGTAATATTAACAAAAATCATGAACCAACCTGAAAACAGATCTAACACAAACATGAAACATATTTTAAAAAAATGACAAAAACTTAATTGAGCCAGGGATCGGACTTTGGGTGAAACATAACAATAGCCAGTTGAGTTGAAAGTTTGGATGTGATTTGGGACAAAAGTCAACTAGCCAGAAGGAAGAGACAAAAGATGACAAGAACAGACAGATGGAAGGAGTCTGGGGGTGAAACATTTGGTGCCACATCAATGAACCCTGCCTGATAAACCAGGATCAACTCCCCATTAAAGTTTGGCGGGTTGCATTGCACTTGGTGTTCTTCTTGTGTTCATCCCTCCTTTATGTACTACTAGGGGGCTCTGCCCCCTGCTCGCTTCGCTCGCCAACCCCTGGTTTTGGGTAACCCGAAATACATTGATCTATGTATGAGATATATTGGAGTGTAAAGGTGCAGATGACGTACATAGGAAGTAAAGAATACATAGTATGGCACATTACAAAGATTTATTCAAATATTTCTTTATACACAACATTTGTAGTAAAGATGGCGTGTTGTCCTTGAATGAGTTCTCCTTGGTATGGAGTATTTACAACCTTAACCTTAATGTCAGATGAACGCCGAACTCTTGAGAAGGCTACATAAAGTTGTCCATGTCCAAATACAGGCTCAGAGAGGTATATGCCAACTCTGTCCATGGTCCATCCTTGGGATTTGTTGATTGTCATGGCGAATGCAGGTTTAATGGGAAATTGGCGTCGTTTAAGTGTGCAATCCAAACAGTATTGTTAGTATGTGATCCTGTAAGTACATTTGCTTCAATAACATTGTCTGTCATGGTGTTGATGAGTAATCGTGTACCGTTGCATAAACCTTGTTTAGTATTAAGGTTTCTTAATAGCATGGCTATTGTTCCGACCTTAAGGTTAAGATTGTGTTGTTGCAATCCGGCAGGGTTAATAGTGTTTAAATATTCCAAGGGGAAATTAAGATGCTCATTTGGAGCCGAGAGTGTTTTGCCTCCGCTGTTTCAGACGCGCGTTGTAGGATTCTGTACGTTTAATACGGAGCGATCGTTAATTGTTATTATCTATCTGGTGACGTGTCTGTGTTTTCTGTGGTTGTACTGTTAATATTGTATTACTGTAATGTGATTCACATATGCTGTGTAGTCCAGACGTTTATTAGACAACGGGAGTTCCTAACGGCCATATATAACGAAAACAATAGTTCAGCCCTATCTATGAAATGTAATCCCCCGGGATTTGGTGTAAAGCGTTCAGCGGTTTGTACAATCCCAAGCAGCACATTATTCCTAACTTCACTCCGCAGCAGTACCACCCACAATATGGCGGTTACGCCTGCGCCTTCCGTACTATCTCGGTTTTGACTATGCTGTGTAGTGTGGACGTTTGCGGCATCCGTACTCTCTCCGGTTTGACTTTGGGCGGGGCGCCGAATCCTGTTGTGTTTGTTTGTTCTGTGGCCATTCTCTGTGGCCGTGTCGTTAGGTATGGGCTTGTTGTTTTATTTGGTATTTCCGTTAGTTGAGCTGTATTGTGTTTGAATTTGGTGTAAAGCGTTCAGCGGTTTGTACAATCCCAAGCAGTACATTATTCCTAACTTCACTCCGGTGGATAAGACTTCGCTTGCAGTTCATGAGACACGCGCTGTAGGCGCCTGCGCACTATGTCTCATGGTCCCATCGCCGTGTACCTGCGTCCATATCCGGTTTATACTCGGTTAGTAATATGGATATTTATGATAAGCACAATTTGTATATTCTTTAACCCCTTTGTTGTAATTACTACTGCAAAGGGCTTCTAAATGGGTGAATTTCTATTACACTTGTTTAAACCAATGATCTCCTCCTTTCCCAATGACAGGGTGGGCTTATCTCACTTTTTGCTATTTCTTTATTTCTTTCCTCTAATAACAGCCCCTTATAAATATATATATATATATATATATATATATATATATATATATATATATATATATATACACACACACTAGCTGAGTAAGCCCGTGCTGTTAAAAGCCCAGGGTCCTAGAAACTACTGAAATCGTCAGAAAAAGACTAAAATGTAGAGATGTCAGGTAATTGAAATGAACTACTCTGGACATCTCTCTCCTAGGTGGATATGTTTTGCCGAAGTGCTTGCATTGCTTGTGCATTAGTGGCAGGAGGAAAAGTAAAAGGGATACCGATTTGCCAATGTTAACGGCTAAGCGACTTTTTCTTTCTTCTGAAGTTTCGTTTTGCCGACATGCCGTCCTCGCTTGTGTTATTAGTGGCTAAGAGAGTTTTCTGTTTCCTCGGAGGTGAAGCCCTTACCCCAACTCTACCTCTCACTTCCGGGACGGACAGACACACATGTAGACATTTATATATAAGATATGTTTTGTGAATTTGTGCTATAATTCTTCTGCATTCAGGATTTTTTCTCATGATTCTTTAACATTTTTCCTTATTGCTGAATATAAAGATTTGAATTAATTAGTTATTTTGTTATTTGTGCTATGGGATGATATGAATTATTTATCATTTATTTTTATTTTACTGTAACACCATGTTTTTGTTTTATGAGTGTCACCATTTTGCACAAGTATGTGACTGCTAGGAAACAGGAACTGGAATGACATCATTGGCGTCACCATAGTGACGCATTCAACTATTTATTGTGCTTGTTAACGTGTTTCAGGTTTACAATTATTTGGCAACAAACTTAAGAACTGTTTCTTGACTTTAATTTTTGTTTTAGACTTGCTTTCCTGGCTTTCACAGTACTCATTAATGATTTACCATTCATCTTCTGACCTGATTTTTTCTAATTTTTCCATGTGGTCTGCTGTTTTTCAAGTCTTGGTAGAAGAATCCATCCATCCATCCATCCATCCATTTTCCAACCCGCTGAATCCGAACACAGGGTCACGGGGGTCTGCTGGAGCCAATCCCAGCCAACACAGGGCACAAGGCAGGAAACAATCCTGGGCAGGGTGCCAACCCACCGCAGGACACACACAAACACACCCACACACCAAGCACACACTAGGGCCAATTTAGAATCGCCAAACCACCTAACCTGCATGTCTTTGGAATGTGGGAGGAAACCGGAGTGCCCGGAGGAAACCCACGCAGACACGGGGAGAACATGCAAACTCCACGCAGGGAGAACCCGGGAATCGAACCCAGGTCCTTAGATCTCCCAACTGCGAGGCAGCAGCGCTACCCACTGCGCCACCGTGCCGCCCTGGTAGAAGAATGTGTAGGGAAATACATTGGAACACCAGTGAAAGAAAGAGGTGCCATCTGGGATGAATCACCCAGAAAAGTAGAGGTCTGGTGACCCAGGCACTGCCAGGGACACCTGACTCTCTGATGACTGAGAAGGGGACTTTAGATAGCACATCTCCCGACTGATAGATGGCAGCACTATCTGGAGCACATTAGGTAGGCGTAGGCTTCTGTTTGCTTTGTTTTTGCAATTTTATGAATTTTTATTTTCAGTTTTCTGTCTATTTTGTTTCATTACTATGGTGACATACTGACAAGTATAAGCAGGATTCAATAAAGTGAATAAATCAAATTAACAAATTTGAAGAAAAAAATAGGAAAAACAAGACAACTGCTATATTCAAGAAAGAGAACATACAGTGAACACTGTACTCTAATGAGTGAAAATATCTCAAAACTATAAATAAAATAAACGAAAAGTGAAATAATATTACAGTGTTGCAAAAAAGAACATATATGTACAAATACAAGAGTGACATTTGGGGTTGGCTAGTGGGACGACCGCCCCAGGCCCTGAGGCTAAGGGGACCCCGCTTTTGAGGCCTGCATGTCCTGTTCAAGCGGATTTGTCAAGTTATATTCTCCAGTCATATTTTGATAAAGTCCACATGTTGTCTTGCAAAAATTTAGCTGAATACTTTAATGAGAAAAGTTTATACAGTCCACACATACCAGTAACAGTGTTTGCTATAACCGGTCCCGCATGGGGTTGGTCAGCCCTAGGCCCCGCACACCCTAAAGGCGAAATGGCAACACATAAATAACAGGACACAAGTAAATTGTGATATAGTCAAATTAAAGAATGCAACCCAGATATGACATAAATATTTGAAAGAAAAACATGAACAAATTTGAAAATAAACACAGAGACCAAAGGACAGTCCATATACAATTACTAACGACAGAAAAACCCTTTCCAAGTTTCACAAAGGTTGTGTAAAATGAGAATGTCCTTTGGCTTTGAATGTCTGTGTGTACAAAAATCTTTAAACAGGATCAAGTCTTCAGTATATCAGGGAAGGAGGGCATATCATCTTCTTCTTCAGGGCCATATAAACAAATCTCTAAGACAATAGAATAGAAAGTGATATGGATAAAAAAAAAAGATGAATGAGAGAGGCGATACAAACTAAATACCTGCTGAAGGAATACTCACTGTCAGAAAAAACGGATTCTCATTGTAATAGATACATAATTGGAAAGAGATGCAAAGCTAAATTAATCTTTAAAAAATGTTTTAACAAAGTAAGAGAATTTGTAGGGCATACTTATGTTATTCAAAACTAGATAAATATCATTGATATAAACTTGTCAATGGCATGTATTCATATTGCTGAGACTCGAGGTCAGAAGCTGCTTCCAAGAGAAATGTCTGCATATTTTAAAAAAGATAGAGAAAAATTAGTATAAAGCACCTCTGTTATATTGGTAATCTTATGGCACTCTTCAAGATCAACAGAGCTGCATCGATTATATTTGCTGATTTAACACTAGAATTACCAAAGCCTATGAAAAAACTTGTAGATCCGTCCCACTTTAAATTACTTCGCACCTCTCCATCTTTTGTCCTGTAAATGTGTCGATAAGCAGCAAGCAGCCTACTATCACATCCCCCCACCACCGCACAGTTTTCTCAGCTCAAGTCTGTTTACCTGTGTGTCAGTTGCTTAGAGTTGTATAGAGTGAGAAGTCAGGCAAAATGACACCTTTTATAAATACTATATCGTTATTTGGAACACATGCATTTCATGTGTGTTCAGTGTTTACAGCAATATCTATATAAACACATTGTTAAAACAGAAACGTTTTTCATGTTTTAGTAATAATTGACAAAATGTAGACATGATGTGTTTAATGTGTGAAGCCTGAAGTCCAAATATCAAATAAACACTTTTCACAAAAGGTACAAATATAACAGAAAAAGTGCGCTTCGGCCTTGGGAAGCTCTGCAGTCTACTTGTGACTTTACACTGTAGGAAAATAAGTAAATAAATCATGATAAATAGATAAATAACATTCGATCTGGCTCTTATATACAAAGTACAGCGACGGCAGCTTCCGCCTTCAGCTACTGTATAGACTCTTCAGTGCGCGAGCGACTCTCAATGCTAGTGTTTAGATCTGAACGGTACTTGTACCCAAAACATTAACATTTATATGTTACTTACATAAAACCCAGATCGAATGTTGTTTACTTTGACTTATTTACTTATTTTCTACAACGTAAAGTCACAAGTAGACTTCAGAGCTTCCTGTGTTTGATCGACACGGGCATGTTCAAAAAATAAATGTGGAATGCCACGAAAAGTACACACTGACACTTTAGTTTGCAAGCAATGGTACGAGAATGCAGTCAGACTTCTTTTTTGGGCACATACACCATCCAGATCTAAACACTAGCATGGAGAGTCGCTTGCGTACTGAAGAGTCTACAGCTGTAGGTGGAAGCTGCCATCAGTGAACTTTTAATATAAGATCCGGATTGAATGTTATTTACCTATTTATCCTGATTTATTTACTTACTTCCTACAGCGTAAAGTCACAAGTAGACTGCAGAGCTTCCCATATATATATACAAAGTACAGCGACAGCAAAAGTGTGACGTGCATTGTTTCTCCAATGTAGAACCGTCGTCATCATCTAAGTTCACCTCTGTTATAGCGCGTCTTTATGTGAAAACAGCAGTGTCAGATGGGGAGGGGGGGGGGGGTGGGGATTGTGAACGCGACTGAGAGAATAAAACTGAATAAAAAATACCCAAAGCTAACCTTTACAAGTATCATAAATTTACACAGGCTGCTACAGACTCAAATCAAATGTATGTTTTTATTCTAACATAGTAAGAATAAGAGCAGCTCACTTCTCAAAACGGAGTCGTCCGGGGTCGAACCCGTGAAGTTTGAATTACCAATCAATAGTTGTTACCGTTGCTCCACCGATGTGATCGTATCAACGGGGTGTGAATATTGCACCCTAATGTGGGTTCTTTTTCTGCAGTTATATTCTTGAATAGAAGCGCACTTGTTCTGTTATATTTGTACCTTTTGTGAAAAGTGTTTATTTGATATTTGGACTTCAGGCTTCACACATTAAACACATCATGTCTACATTTTGTCAATTATTACAAAAACATGAAAACGTTTCTGTTTTAATGATGTGTTTATATAGATATTGTTGTAGACACGGAACACACATGAAATGCATGTGTTCCAAATAACCATATTGTATTTATAAAAGGCGTCATTTTGCTTAACTTCTCACTCTATACAACTCTAAGCAACTGACACGCAGGTAAACAGACTTGAGCTGAGAAAACTGTGCGGCGGTGGGGGGATGTGATAGTAGGCTGCTTGCTGCTTATCGACACATTTACAGGACAAAAGACGCTGATGGAGAGGTGCGAAGCAATTTAAGGTGTGATGGATCTACGAGTTTTTTTGTAGGCTCTGGTAATTCTTGTGTTAAGTTAGAAAAACCATGTGAGTCTAAGAGTCCAAGATGCTAAAGGGTCAGAGAGATGATTTACCCCAATGGACCACATTCCCCTTGTTCACCTTTTTTTTTCATAGCAAAAAAGGTATGAAGCCTGTAAAAGCCTTCCTTCACAAGCCAGGCCAGGCCTTCTATACCAGCCCGGATTAGGCCTCACCCTAATTAGCTTACCTCCTAACCTCTCCATTCTGCTTTGGGTCTACACAGGAACAAAAGATTAAAACCTTCAAAGTTAAATTTAAATCTCCCAAAAATATCCTAGAGAAGGAGAAATTGTAAAACCTTGGCTTGAAAAGACAGACTACAAAAAATGATCTTTAAAAATGAATATATTTAGCAAAAGAAAAAAAAACGCTCAAAAAAGAAAAAAAAAAAGAGTCTCTTAAATGGCAATCCTCGGCTGACAAGTTCCATTCTAAGATCCAGATATCGTAAACCAAAAACTGAAGCAGTAAAATATCAAAAAGTCAGTAAATTTAACAACAAACAACAGTACCTACAAGTGTTAACAGACTTCAATGCACCCTGCCTGAGCTCTCCTGTTGCTCTGACCTGACTAGCCAGTGGTAGGGATCAGTCCTGGTGATGTCAGGGTGGCCCACCACTTGGAGTGCAATAAACACAACACAAAATACAATACAGATTTATACATAGTAACACAATACATACTGTAAATGGAACACTATAAACATTGTGCAAATAATTACACAAATATATCAATGACTTTCAGAAAGTAATTGATAAGTTTCCACATGAGAGGTTGGGCATCAAACTAAAAGAAGTGGGAGGTCAGGGTGTAATGTAGATGTGTAGAGTTGGCTCAGACACAGGAAGCAGAGGGTTATGGTGTGAGGAACCTCATCAGAATTGGCTGATGTTAAGGGTGGGTTCCCACAGGGGTCTGTGCTAGGGCCCCTTCTATTTTTAATATATGGTCAGGTTTGGGTCACAAAGTTGCACAGGAGAGTACTGGGGGATTTCCAATGAGTAGTAACTTTATTACTATTCAGGCAGATACAAACACAAGAAGCAGTCCGGCCACACAAGGAACAGCTGACAAATGTGACGCCTCAGCCCCGACTCCTGGTCAAAAGAACACAAAGTCTTCCTCTTCAAGAGGATACAGTGGCTCGGACGCAGCGACCAGAACAGAGGGAATCTGGGGGAAGACAGACAGGAGAGTGACACCTCAACTGATCCCACAAAGTGGTGGTGTAAGAATGTATTTGTTTTTCATTAAAAAAAATGGTTAAGAGGGTGTTTCTGAAGAGAGCAGTCAGGTCCCCTGCAGTAGCGGTCACAATATATAAATGATTGGGATACAAATATGTATAAGTAACAAGCTGTTTAAGTTTGCAGATGATACCAAGATAGGTGGACTAGAAGATAACCTTGAATCTATTGAAGCATTACACAGGTACTTGAACAGATTTGCAGCAGATTTAATTTAATGTAAGTGAATATAAAGTATTTCATAAAGGAAGTAAAAATGTTAGATTTGAATACACAATGGGAAGTCTGAAAATTGAAAGTACTGCTTGTGAGAAGGTTTATGATTCACAGAGGACTCATCAATATCAACTTCCAGACAGTGTTCAAAAGCCATTGAGAAAGCTAACAGAATGTTAGGCTTTAATAGGATGATTCCTAGGTCCAAGAAGGTTCTGCTCAAGCTTTTAAACACACTGTTTAAACCTCATCTAGAGTACCGCATACAGTTTTAGTCTCCAGGCTACAACAAGGAAATGAAAATTTATGAAAATTGAGACTAAGAGGAGATATGATTAAAATGTTTAAAATTAGGAAGGGAATTAGTCCAGTGGATCGAGACTGTAACTTTAAAATGAGTTCATCAAGAATACGGGGACACAGTTGGAAACTTGTTAAGGGTAAATTTCGCACAATCATTAGGTAGTTTTTCTTTACACAAAGAACAATAGAAACTTGGAATAAGCTACCAAGTAGTGTGGTAGACAGTAAGACGTTAGGGTCTTTCAAAACTCGACTTAATGTTTTTTTGGAAGAAATAAGTAGATAGGACTGGCGAGCTTTATTGTGCTGAATGGCCTGTTCTTGTCTAGACTGTTCTAATGTTCTAATTAAATAGAAATTATTTTGCGAGTTTTACAACCTATTGTGGGAAACCGCAGACCTTGCTGTAGCCCCTGTATTTAAATGGGAAGTTGTTCTTCACATAAAGAACCATATACACATGGAATATGATACCAAGTACTATGGTGGAGAGTAGAACTATAGGTACCAAAAAAACTAGGAATTTTGAAGAAATTCTGTGTCAGGAGTTGTGGGGCTCAATGGCCTGTTCTTGACAATATTTTTCTAATGTTCTAACATAAAAAACTTTATACTAGACAAAAGAGACATAGAGACATAAAAAAGAAACAAAAACAAGGATCAGGGAACATAATCTGGCAGCCACATAACAACTCATCATAAACCTTGCCAGGGGTCCAGCAGCAGTTAGAATGTTTAGGTCGTCTCTTGCGCTGCCTTTTCCTTTCCATTCCAGTCTGCCATTTGTGCAACACTCTTAATGATGGAGTAGCCAGCACAAGACAAGATGAATAAAAATAGGTGACTGTTGTAATTTGATTTGGTATTTTTCTGATGGTTTTCACATTTAATTGCCAGTGGCATTCATATTTTGATTGGGTGGATTAGTTTAAACAAATTGCTGCCAAATATTAGCGCTAGGGAGCAAATTTTTTGTGTTTCTTTGCACTTCGTTTTTTACATCATAATAATTTGCAGCAGCATTTTTTAACTTTCCTACTTAAAAATCTGGCCCTTTGAGAAAATATTTTCATCTTGTACCCAGAACAAATTGTGATTTATGTAACTGTACCACCATAAAACAGTATACTTAGCTATAGGCTGTTCTACCACACCCCAGGAACACAAGATAATCTCACATTTATTTCAAAAAGAGGTCACCCAATATGTTTACATGTTTCAATATTCGAGGACGTCTTGTACGCCAAGAGCAGAATGAAGTTTAACGTATATACTGTTCATGCCTATCCCCTGACAATTAGAAGCTGTAAATGTTTTCGTGCAAATAATAATAAAGCATTTCACTCATGAGGCATTTGTCAGTTGCAGGTGGCATGTGCTGCTTTGATCTCCAAGCCAAATTTCTGACAGCCATTTGCTTCTCACTAATAGTGTGTTACATAGCTGGCGAATTTTGCCTCCCTTCTTCCAAGACTGCAGTCATCTGTCAACTTGCTTTACAGCCACATGAAACGCATTCAAACAGCTCCAGTGTGCATATGTCACCAATTACAAACCCCAGATTATTTGTGGTGTTTATTAAAAGAAAAACAAATCATGCCCTATAACGCTCTTTCTGATCATCTACCAACAGTCACTACATTGATGAAAAAAATGAAAATGAAAAATGCTGGCCTTGGTCATGAAAAAACTGTACATAATAAATATTATTATAGATGAAGAAAAACACAGACTCTGTGTCACAGGCCTGCAAAATTAAAATCATAAAAATATTTTAATTGTGAATTGTTATTTTTTATTTGTAATTACATAAAAAGTATGTGTGTGCTAGACCATCAATTATGTTGTCTGTTTTTTTTTCAGAATTTACTGTCTTAATCTTCTTTATTTATTTATCTGGTTTGTACAATGCTATATACTGTATATTCTGCCGTTCTTTATTATATTCTGTAAGTGCCTTGAGCATGGGAAAGGCGCTATATAAATAAAATGTATTATTATTATTATTATTATTATTATTATTATTTTTATTATTATTCCATCATGTCACATTTAATTTCAAGATTAAAAGGAAATTGAATTAAAATCGAACAAATTGCACAATTTATTTATGCAAACTATATTGTTCTGTATCAATTTAATATGAAAATATTTAGTTAATCTAATATTTTTAAACATATGTAAAGAAAACAACAATGCATATTCATTGCCTTACATATAACTTCTCTACTTAGTTTGGTGGCCTGTCGCTTGAATAGTACACATTCTCTGGTGCGTCCCAAATCATTGAGCCATCATTCTGACATCCCAACTTACCTGGTACCTTCTCTTCAAATCCTTAATATCCTGATAGAATCCTCCACCTTGCTTTTCACTCACTGCTCCAACGTTTCCATGCAAAAATTCAAATTGTGAATCCAAAAAGTGAACTTTGAGACTGATGTTGCAACTTAGTTCCTTGAACTTAACTGATAGATTTTTTCACAATTCTTTTAAGGGTGTCATGGTGATGCTGTGGTAGCACTGCTGCCACACAGTAAGGAGGCCAAAGGAGTTTGCATGTTCTCCCCATGTCTGCGTTGGTTTTCTCTCACAATCCAAAGACATGCAGGCTAGGTGAACTGGCGATACTATATTGGCACTAGTGTGTGGTTGGGATGTGTGTGCATTTTATGTGTGTTCACCCTGTGATGGACCAAGTTGATTTCTGCACCCTATGCTAGCTGGGATAGGCTTCAACAGACCCCCATGACCCTGTTTAGGACTTAGCAGGTTAGAAGATGACTGACTGACAATTCCTTTATAATCTGGATCTTTATTGTTATGCAGTAACTTAGAAATTACTTTAAATTTCATAATATTGCGTAAACGCAGCTACAATATTTTTTCAGAAAACCGTATGCTTCTCCCATTTTTATGCTGTAGATGGGTCTTTCAGTCCCTGTTAGCACTGGGACCTAATCTAAACAACAACTGAGTCAATTAACACACTGTATTAATGATTATAGCAGGAAATATCATATTATTATATAATCTCATATTAACTTAAAGGGGGTAAAAGACTAAACTATATTCTAATAGCCATTCTTCTATAGGAGTTAATCAAAACACTAATATGAATTTACCTTTAAACATTAACTTTCTAAGATGGGCTCTTACATCCCTTTTATTGTTTTCCTATTATTGTACCCTTTTCTGTGACATTTGCTTCCTTCATTGTATCATAATAATCTATATATATAAAAGTCAATGTATGTGTGTGTATGTATGTATGTTTCAGTATCACTTCCGAACGGCTGGAGCGATTTTCATTAAACTTGGTACACATGTTTCTCATTGATCGTCTAAAAATACTGTAGGGTGAAATCAACCCTAACCCACCCTCTTCTGGGTAGGGTGGGGGGTGATCTTGCGGTTCTGTATGCATGTTATCATCCAGTTGACACTCGGAACGACCACCAGAGGGTGAACTGGCAGTGACTGCCAGCATTCTGTATGTTTGAGCCCACCGCACCACCTTTGCTTTTCAAATTAAATAGAGTTGGCTGGTTCCGAGCATCAACTGGATGATAACATACATACAAGACTGCAAGATAAGCACATTAGTGAGTCTCCATTGTTTGTTAATTTATTTTTATTTTTAAAGTTGTGTTTTTTTTAATTATATTTTTCATAAACAATAAAAAAAACACTTTATTTTCCTCCTGGGCAACGCTGGGTATTTCAGCTAGTAACAAATAAAAACAAGCAGAGCAGACACCTGAGCAGACAACACGATGATGAAAGGCTGCAAATACTTTAGCGTCAGTCCCACTAATTGATAGATAATGGATTACATAACCAGAACACCTGGAAAAGCAGAACGAACATCAGGATGAAAATATTGTTAAAAAGTAAAAAAAAAAAAAAAAAGAAAAATGACATTATCCCCATATAACTCCACTCCACACTACACATACAAATCAATAATCAATACAAATAACCAATCCTCCTCTCCCAGACGCGTTGCCACCCTTCCACCCAGCTCAGCTCACTGTCTGGGATTTCCCATGGTCCTTTTATAGTCCATGACCCAGAAGTGTTTGTCCCTCAGTCCATGTGACTTTCTATCACTTCCGGGTCAGGCAAAAACTTCTCTTTTTCTTCAGCCCGGAAGTATATCATTTCTTCCGTTTCCGTGAGTTGGAAATACTTCCGGGCTATATGAAAAATATAAATCTCTGGGCCTCCCTGCAGTGACTCCTGGCGGCCCTGATGTTATCCAGCAGGGCTGTGTATTAAAACTCCATAATCCATGATGCCCTGCTGGAATTCGGGGCATCTCCACGTTGCAAGGAGGACTCCATCTAGCGGCCTGGGGGTATTGGCCGGGATGAATGGCCGGCCATATCTCACAACTGCAATTGGCATGCAGGTCTCTGCCTTGGGTCTAATGGTGCAGGGGTCAACTCTGGCACACCCCAAACTTGGAGTGTCTCAGTTTAAAAAAATCAAAGGATGTGCAACTCAAATGTGGGTGTTTACATGAAAGTACTGAGCGATGAATGAGAGAGGACCAGGAGAACGGACATTATCAAGAAACATGCTGAGTTGGTTACCATTATTATCAGACAAGCCCGATATGCAAAATGAAAATTAAACAAGCAAAGATCAAAAGCTTAAAAAGATTTGAAAAAAAAGATTTGTTTGCAATCACTCAAGGAATCCTAATCGTGGATAATCCCAAAATACAAGCATCAACTTAGTTATATGGTTGCTCTGGTGACATCACATGTTGCAGATCCCCTTAGAATTCTGGGAACAAACATCATAGCAACAAACGATGAAATCACACTTGATTTCAAGAAGGATTCTTAACCAATGAATGAGAAGGAGAGATGGGTCTTCAATACAAAAATGTGACCTTGGGTGAAGGGACTTCCAGCTTGTGTACTACTTTCATTTTGTGGATATATCTATTTAACTAGACTTTAGCAAAAATACATGATGATTTGACGTATGGATTACGCAACAGGACTAACGTGAGAGTTTTTTCATGGATGTTTTAATATTGTTTGAGTTTGGTGTCCAGTGTCCTGCTTTATCAGAAACATTATGTATCGACAAAAATATGGTATTAAAATTTTTTCTCAGCCATCACTACAAACTACTTGGGGTAGGTAACATAAGAAAATATTATTTTTGGGTGGAGTATTCCTTTAATGAAAAACTTTGTTTATGGCAGCAAAGTTTTCATATTGTGGCTTCCAAGGATGATCTAGTTAGTGTTTCTCAACCATTTGGTGGTGGGTTGTGACCTGCTATTGTAAATAATGGTAGTGGGTAAGTCGTGGTGGGTTGCAAGTGGGTCACAAATTAGTTTGATTTGGGTTGTCACTCAGAGGATTATGTGTGAATCCCCCCTTACTCTGATAGTAGTGTTTAATTCACCAAGGGGGACTCTGCCCTGCACTCTGACAATCACAGTTCACCAATCGGCAAACTCTACCCTTGGTAGACCACAGACACTTACATGGGAAAAAGTGGGTCGCAACACCAGAAAAGTTGAGGAACACTGCTCTAGTACAAAGAACACAACTTCTTAAGGTACGTTTTCAATCTAAGCCATAGGGATTACTGTTTTATGTTGCTTTTTACTTCCAAATGGAAGTCTCCAGTCATACTCGTTGGATTCATCCAGTTATAAGAATTGAAGTTCTTTTTCTATTCTGGTGAATCATGTTACACCATGATTCATGAGTGTTTACATGACCTTGTCGTAGTGGAGTTGAAGAAAATGAATGTTTGGGATCCCAATATTACTAAGACCAACCCTGCTTAAACCTAATAGCACATCTTTTTCTCCGTGTCTCTTCCAGCAGTGATTGATGCCATTACCAGATAATGCAGAGACTACTTCAGCTGAGATTCTCAAAGAGTGAGAGAGGTTGGGATATTGCTGCACCCACCACCTGACGAACCACCTTAGGGTCCCATGTTTGGCACCACAGGACCACATTAGTTCAAATTAAATAGTGTGAGGTTTTTATGGTGGCTGGAATCCTACCACCAACTCCAAGTTCTCCCTGCCAGTTGGAGGACCTGCTTGCAGGACTGGATGCAAGTTAAAGTCATACCCAGGATGGGGGAATTGCAGGTGAAGGGGCTTGCTCAAGGGCCCATCAGAGTGGAATCACTTCTGGCATTTACGGGATTCGAACTGGCAACCTTCTGATTGCCGGCGCACATCCCTAGCCAAGGCGACTTACAACATTTGAGATACAATTGGTTACATTTCGTTCGCATTTCCAATTGAAGCACAGACAGGTGAAGTGAGTTGCTCATGGTCACATAATGTCATTTGATAGTGTCTGATGTTGGTGTTGCATGTGATGGAGCAACCGTAAATGTTTCATATTCTAATTTCATCATGGCATAAGCTTTTCTTTTTATTTAAATGAATAGAAACATTAAAATTTCTTCATTTCAATCACTTTAGTGTATTTATTGAAAAATTGGACTGGATGAGCAAACGCTTAGAAGATTGATATGCAACATGGTAGAACAGTGACTAGCACGGCTGCCTGATAGCTCCAAGGTCATTGGTGCCAATCTCAGCCTGGTCACAGTCTGTTCATGTGAGGGTTGTCATATTCCTCTGGTTTCCTCCCAAACACCATCCACGTGCATTATTAGTATGATGGATATGTCTTAATTGGCCCAATGTGAGTGAGTGTGCCCCCTGATAGTCTCACATTTGGTTCAAGACTGATGCTATAAAGACAGTCTCTGGATCTCTGCAACCTTCTGTCAAAAAGTGCAAAAGGTACATGAGAGAAATGGACAGAGGTATGATTAATTAACCATGCACAGCTGCCTAAATGCTGCATGACCTAAAACCTATAAGCTCATGCATGAAATTAATCACCCAAACATTTTTTCATATATACAGTACTACTCCATATAGGCTGCCACTTAAAATAAAAGAAAAAAAAATTACATAGACATCTGTCAGAAAATAAAATAAAATAAAATAAACAGTCATGACTAAAACTGTTACATTTACAGTGCGAAGATGAGAAATGAACTGCAGCGGCCACTCCTTTAATAAATACCCTGACAAGTTGTCTTTGAAGTTCAAAGCGGTTTGTTGAAGATTTGTAAATAATTACTGGCTCTGTGACAGAGGGTTTAAAATTGCATATTCTTGCAGCATGTTGACGGACACATTCCTCTCAATTAAACTCATTTAATTACTTTTTTCCTGGAGCGAATAGCAACTTGAGCAGCACACGATCAACCCAGAGGCGGCAATTTAAAGTAATTTACTTTGACCCCATTAGAACAAAACTTCTGCAGAATCATTTAGTTACCTTACTTTTTTAATAATAGAATGTAGGGGGTTTCGTTTTTTTCCAGGACGTCACCTCACAGAGGTGATCACTGGACGGTGGCTCCTGGTTTTCTTGGCTCTGGTGTAAACAAAATAATTAAGTTAGCCTGTGGGTGGAGTGCTGCTTAATGAATATCCATCCATCCATTTTCCAACCCGCTGAATCCGAACACAGGGTCACGGGGGTCTGCTGGAGCCAATCCCAGCCAACACAGGGCACAAGGCAGGAAACAATCCTGGGCAGGGTGCCAACCCACCACAGGCTTAATGAATACTTCTTTTTATTTTTTTTCCTTGAAGAAATATGGAAGTAATTACCACATTAAAATTTTTAGAACTAAACAAACATATGACATAGATTATAGTCAACTTTGAAAACGACAATTTAATATCAAGTGAATTCTGTAGATTTTTACATAGTGGGAATATTCGACTCTTGAGCAACACACTAATGAGAGGTGGGAATAATAAAACTGTTGGTGTTGCTGCTCCATTAATAAATTGTAAGGTTATTTTGATGCTTTCAGGGTCTATACAATACGGTGTGAGGGTGGTCTTATACAGTAAGTAGAGATGTCACAGGAGGGGGCCTTTGTGGTAGCTCTTTGCACCTGGAATCAGATGAGGGAAGCTAAATTGTATATAAATGGTGCCTTTATTATTAAGTTAAACATAAGCGAGGAATAAACAAAACAAGAACACTATGTATCCAATAAATTAGGAATTCTAACAATAAACCTGGCATTGACCCATACCACACACCATCTACCAGGTGAGGTGGTTTACCTACTTGCCAGCTTCACATATGTCGATCACCTCCCAACTCTGTCCTCACTTCCATCTGCCAGTTGATCCGTTTTATATCCCGTTGACCATGAGACAGCTCTAAACCTCCTCCTGGCTTAACCAGATTACATCCAGATTCAGAGATGGCTCGATTCTTGTTTGTGGAACACCAGGCTAGATCTCCTCCTAGTGGACCCTGATTTCTCTGCACCCCATGTCTTCAGTGTTCTTTTAAAGGTAATCCATTAGGCAGGTCTTGCTGCTCCCTGGTGGTGCCATTTCACCCATAATTGTATGACCTGCATAGTCATTTCCAGTGCATTGACCTGGCTTTCTGCACTGACTGTTCCCATTTTGGTGAGGTCATATTTAATTTTGGGCTGTGTTGTGGCTTCTTTTGCTAATGTAATACCCCCGCCCCCCAAACCTCTTGTATTTTAACATCATCGCTACCAGCATACAGTGGATTCAGAAAGTACCCAGACCCTATGACTTTCTGCACATTTTATTGTGTTGTAGATTTAATTTCAAAAATAGACATTTACCATTTTTGATCTATATTCAACAACCCATAATGATAAAGTTTTGCAAATGTATAAAAAAATCAAAAACTGAAATCTCTCATTCATAGAATATTCATGCCCTTATGTACTTTGTAGAAGCCCCTTTGGCAGCAATTCCAGCTTTGAATCTTATCCCATTCTTCCTGGCAGATCCTCTCAAGCTCTGTTAGATTGGATGGGAAGTGTCTGTAAACTGCCATCTTCAGGTCTCTCCACAGAAGTTCTATGGGGTTTCAGTCTGGACTTTAGCTGGGCCACGCAAGGACAGTCAGAAATGTGTCCTAAAGCCACTCTAGAGTTGCCTTGGCTATATATGTCAGGTCATTGCCATGCTGAAAGGTGAACCGTCACCTCAGTGTGAGGTCACGTACACTCTGGAACAAGTTTGCTTCAAGGATCTCTCTCTATTTGGCTGCATTTATCCTTTCTTCGATTCCTACTAGTCTCTCTGTCTCTGCTACTGAGAAGTACCCCCTACCATGTTGCTGCCACCACCATGCTTTATTGTCGGGATGGTATTAGGCAGGTAAGGTGAGCTGTGCCTGATTTTCAACAAACAGAATGGTTTGACTTATGCAAACATATTAACATTTTTGACTCATTAGACCAGAAAATCATTTTCCTCTTCCTCTCAGAATAAAATTGAAATGCCTTTTGGAAAACCCCACATGCAATGTCATATAGCATATTCCTTATTGATGGAATGCTGTTGAGATGGCTGTCTTTTTGAAAAGGTTCACCCACCACAGCAGAGAATGCCTGCAGCTCTGTTAGAGTGATCATTGGGTTCTTGGTCACCTACCTGACTAAGGCCCATCTTGCCCAGTTACTTAGTTAGGCCAGACGGCCAACTCTATGAGGAGTCCTGGTGGCTCCAAACTCCTTCATTTTGCAATTATTGAAGCCACTGTGCTATCGAGGACACTCAAAGCCTTAGAAATGTTTTTATACTCTTACTGTGATCTATGCTCCACCACACTGTCATCAAGGAGGTCTACAAGGAGTTCCTTGGTTTGGTTTGTGCCCTGACATGCAGTGTGAATTATTTGATCCTATACACACAAGAGTGTGTCTTTCTAAACGATGTCCACTTAAATCAATTTTCCGCAGGTGGACTGTACACTAGACACATCTCAAGAAGAATTGAAACAAACGGGATGCACCTGACCACAATTTGGAATGCCACGGCAAAGAGTCTGAAATATATGTGAATGGGAAATTTCAGTTTTTGATTTTTAATACATTTGCAAACCTTTCTGGGAATAAACGTTCACTTTATCATTATGGGTTTTTAAATGCAAATTGATAGGCAAAAAAATGACACATTTATCCATTTTCAATTAAATCTACAACACAATAAAAATTCTGGAAAATAACGGTGTCTGAATGCTTTCTGAATCCACTTTATGCAAGGATGGTGGCTTAGTCTCTGGTCATTCTAGTTTTGGGATTTTCAAAATAAATCTTTGCTATGCAGTGTTGGTTGAAGCCCATTTGGATCCCTAAGTGGGGTTGATGGACGTCTCCTCTTGTTTTCCATCTCATGTAGTCAGTGTTATTAGACTTCAACGACCTGTTGGGCTGGACTTGTTCCCCATCGGTGTCTGGAGCTTGTGCTCCTTAACCTTCATAACTTTTCCCCCTCAGATGATGGCACACTAGGTGACCGCCTATATTGCCTAATGAATTGACCAGCTGTACTGCTATGTGATATTTTTCTTGGTTAGTCAGGATGATGAACTAAGCTAAGAGTTTTGACTTTGATTCATTCATTGCCCCAAAAAACGACTTAGTTTGCTGATCTTATTTAATGGTTGTCTTTACTTGTTTCGACCGGTGATTATCCTGGACTCTGAGCTTGTTTTAATCTCCTCACCACATTATTTGCCATAATCTTGACACAGATTCTTTCTGTTCCTAACAGTTTTATATTGGGATCTACCTTCTGGATTTTGAAGTTAATTTAAATGTTGATTTTGTTTGTAGATATTATTGTCATTTTGCTTCTCTTTGAATTGTTGTGACATTTTGTATTTTTGGAATTTTGATACTCGTTTTCATTTTGTTTTTTAGCATAGGTTGATAAATAGTCGCCATCTCCCTAGAGTTTCATACATAGGCCTATTTGTGGATTTCAGGCATTTTTTTGAGTTTTGTGTCCTGTGTTGTTCACCAGACAATCTGTCCAAAAACTGATATTCAGCATATGATTACTATATAAAAGAAATTCTTTCATAGATGCCAGTGGCATCTGCTATGGATCACTGCCACTCAAATGTTTTCTATGAAGCCTAAAAGCATAGCTCATTGTTTCCAAAAGAAAAGGATTTTAACACTGGGGAAAAAAGTTGCCTGCTTCAGCACTTTGTTTCACTGCCCTTTTATTGTTTTTACTTTTCTAAAATGTATTACTGTCAAGAGTCCAGACATGGATTTTATTAGTTTCACTTTGATATGACATTATTCACAAAAAGCTAATCAAACAGCAAATGAAAACACAAGTGAAAGCAGTCATTCACTTTTTATGGTGTGAGGCTGGAAAAAGTTGGGGTTGATTTATAGTGGAGCTCTTTAGAGCTGGGAGAAAGTGTTACTAGGCACTCCAGTGTCATCTAACATGACATGTTCAGCTATGGCGGAGTTCATTCTCTCAACCTGAGGTCTGGCATCCAGCCAGAGGAAACTCTTGGTTGAACCCGTGAAGGATTAGAGGGACCAGGTCAGAAGTAACTGATTTATGGCATCACTAGACCCCTTCATTTGTTTCTTATTTCGTGCTAAAAGCTGCATATCAGGATTGCCAGCACTATGGAACAAGGAATTTATAACTGACAGCAACTGTGAATAGAACTTGGACTCTTGATATATTTATGTTAAATGATGAGTCTAAATTGCCTGGAGCAATTAACTGTGGGAGTGAGCCTCAAATGAATGCAGAATTCAGTCTAAAATTTTTAAACCCATTTAATCCAGATCAGAGCTGTTAGGGGGTATGCTCTCTCTCTGCACCACTGGGTACCAGTCAGGAGTTAGCCCTGAAAAGGGGGCTCGTTCACTGCAGGGCTTAGTCACGTATACACCCACACTTGCACAGTGACATAAATAAATGCGTTATGTGCTGGATGATAGTTTTTTTATTATGGAGAATCCATTTTGTGGGGGTTTAAGATACCTTTTATTTATTTGAACAATGTTTTATTCTTATTTTCTTTTTACTGTCTTTTGTTTTTGTGACATGCAGTTATTGGTCATGTGACTGACAGCAGCGCCTCAATGTAGAAGTTTTCCGATAAATACGTCAGCCTCCTAGCGTAGCTTCATCCCTCGGTGAATAACATCTGTCTAATGACATTGTAGAGTAATTCGTTTATTTATCACGTAGGCCTAGCACTAGATTCCTTCTCAGTTTTTGATTTCCTTCTGTTCTTGACTTCTCTTTTCTTTCAATTTGCCCTTTTGTCTTGTTTGCTGGTTATTATGATCAATTCTGTTCTGGTCTTTACCTGTCCATCATTATGAATCTGCCTGATGCAAATTTTCCTGGTCTTCTCACTGTCTCCACACATGGGGTTAATTTGGAATTAGCAATCACCCTAATCAGCACATCTTTGAGAATGTTGAATAAAAATCACACAAAAAAGACACAGATAATAAAACGTGCAAACTCCACACTTTGGATCAAGGGAGAATCCATTTTGTGGGGGTTTAAGATACCTTTTATTTATTTGAACAATGTTTTATTCTTATTTTCTTGTTACTGTCTTTTGTTTTTGTAACATGCAGTTATTGGTCATGTGATTGACAGCAGCGCCTCAATGTAGAAGTTTTGCGGTAAATACGCCAGCCTCCTGCAAGACCAATTGTGCTACCAACTAGCTAATATAGTTGTTACATATCTATCTGTCTATATATTATATAGTCCCATTCATATCTATCTATCTATCTATCTATCTATCTATCTATCTATCTATCTATCTATCTATCTATCTATCTATCTATCTATCTATCTATCTATCTATCTATCTATCTATCTATCTATCTATCTATCTTAGTACCATTCATCTGTCTTACAGTATATATTGCATTTTACTCTTTTTATCATATCTATCTGCTGTTAACTCCTTACTATTTCTCTTTTGTCAAGTCTTGGCCCACCGCTGGCCTCACGTGCTTTTTGCCCACGACTCTGCCCAACTAGCCTTCATCGTCATTAAGCAACATAATAATGGAGCTTCGGCCTTGATCAGTGCTTTACCATTTTTTTTTCTGTGTCGAAGGATCACATATCCAGAGTTTAACCTATTCTGTGGAGAAGATGGAAGGTAAAGGGAACAGAATAATAAACTTGTATCAAGTAACAAGCCAAGTTCGTAACTGTTTGTTCTAACTGACCGTTTATCCAAAACAAAAATAAATCTTACCAGAAATTTTCTTTAAACCAGGAAGTCAAGGAAAGCAAAATGCACTGACAAACATTTACTATCATTAATTAAGTCTTGGATAACCCAGAATGTCTGAGGTGACGTTTATTACCTCTTACATCACATGTTGCACAAAATGGAGGCATTTGCAAAATCCAAGGTGGCATCCAAAACAGATCTGAATAATTTTTAAAAAATTAAAAATAAGTACAAATCATAATGCAATTGAGTAACCACAAAAACCATAATGTCTTTGATTTTATATGCAGAATTCATTCCAAAAAGTAAAATAAAAATGAAAAATTAAATATAATATTAATATACCCCCTTTGAAACACTAAAACTATGTTTGACTAATAAAGAAAACTCATAATTATCTGTAGAGCCTATACATTGTGGCGGGCGGCTGGGGGCTGTGCTCAGCCGGGATGCCTAGATGGACTGGGAGAGGGTCTATGCCTCCTCCGGACCACGAGAGGGCAGCCACCCTGGTTTGTATGGTGGCCACGGGAACAGAGCATGGAAGCTCAACCGTATAGGGACCAGTGGTCACCGCCAGGGGGCGCCTGGACGCCTGTGAAGCCCAGGACGTCAGCACTTCTGCCACACCTGGAGGTGCTGGCGGAAGGAATACCAGGGACACGCAGAGTGCTTCCGGGTAGTCATGCGGCACTTCCGCCACACCAGGAAGTGCCGCAGGAAGCTCATCAGAAGGCACCTGGAGCACGTCTGGGTGGATTTAAAAGAGGCCGCCTTTTGTCAGCTGGAGTCAGGTGGAAGAGGATGAAGCTCGGAGGAGAGGAACGGAAGCGGGGAAGAAAGGACAGGACTATAAAGAGGCCTGAACTGAGGGTGCTTGGTGCAGGGGCACTGGGTTGTGTGCGGGACATTGTAAATAGTGTAAATATGGAAAATAAACGTGGTTGTGGTGTTTAAACCATCGGTGTCTGCCTGTCTGTGTCGAAGCTGGTCTCCACAACATATAAAAAATAATACTTTGTTTCTAATTTACTGAGAATATGTGTTAATGTATTAACAATATTGTAACGATGTTGGAATCAGTTTCACTGCTAGCATGGACTGTTATACATGTTTGCAATTAGTAGAGTGGCACACAGTTTTCTGACTGTGCTTAACGACTCTATGACCAAACTTAGAGAAGTGAAACAAGATATATAAACCTTAAACAGAACTTTTCTTAAACAAGAACTTTTCTTTTCTTTCTTTAATATCAATGGTTTCTCTATTTTTGTGTGAATTATTTTGCATTGAATTTTTATTAAAACTTTTAAAACAATAAAAATAAAAAGTAATATTTTAACAATGGGTTGGTCACAATATTAAATCTGCATAGATACTCAAAATCTACATATTTACCTTCAGACAGGAATGAAGATGTATAAAAATATCATTATCAACATGACTACGTCTCTTCTATGATGAACTTAGAATGAAAATTGTTTAACTTAAACTAGAATTATAAATCTACATCTGTAAATGTATAGATGCCGTCCCTTTAGATAGATAGATAGATAGATAGATAGATAGATAGATAGATAGATAGATAGATAGATAGATAGATAGATAGATAGATAGATAGATAGATAGATAGATAGATAGATAGATAGATAGATAGATAGATTTTATAAAAGGGGAAATTCACATACTCCAGCAGCATATTGATAAAAAAAACTTTAAAACTTTACTGAAAGTGCTTCTTCCATTATAGACTCCCATGGTGTCAGAGGCTGTCCCAGCTGCATCAGGAACAAAGCAGGGAGCAGCTTTCAGTGGGATGCTGGTCTATTACTGGGCACTCAAAATTAAATGATAGCATAGGCATTTAGCTCTACAGTGCGATTGTGCTTTTGAGCAGATGAAGAAGATCACAGTTCACACTGTTGTGCTGCAAATTACTGACAAACGCACAAAGCCATTGTATTGCTGTGCAGCATATAAAATGATTTATCTGTACTTTCAAAATGGTTTGATAAAGTACCACAAGACAGGCTAGTCCTAAAGCTACTGGAGCAGGGATGCCTGGCACAATGTGCAGATAAATGGAAAGCTGACTTCAGTGGTAAATTGGATTTAGCTTCATTTTAAGCCCCCATGACCCTGAATATGTATTACCAGTGTGGAAGTTACACAGTACTGTACTTTCTCTCTGTCTGTGTATCTTTTTCCAAGGAATTTGTTTTCCTCTTCCATCCTAAAGATTTGTGTGTTAGATTAATGAGACATTCTAAATTAAGTAATTGAATAATTGACTATGAACAAGTGCACTTAACTGCATAACTATGATCAACTAATACACCACACAGGTTTGGGTCCTATCCTACCTATTGTGGACCTTGGTTCCTTCTAGATTTTAATGGATAATTGGGATTAAAATTTAAATGATGGCTAAATTGTAGTAAATTGTAAAAGCTACCGTCCCAGAAACATGCATGAGGTTAATTAGTTTGGTGGAATTCATACAATGGATTGGGGCTGTTACTTTAAAATGAGTTCAACAAGAAGACCTCCATGTCTTCTATAGAGAACTATAGACACATGGAATGAGCTACCAAGTAGTATGGTGGATAGTGGGACTTTATGGGCCTTCAAAACTTGACTTGGTTTTATTTATTTTGGAAGAATTAGGTAGATAGAATTGGTGGGCTTTTTCCTAATTCTAATGTTAAAATGTAAGTTAATGAGTAATTCAAAGTTGGATGAGTATTAGGGAGTGTGAGGGTGGGAGTGTGAATGTCCAGTGATGGACTGGGCTAGAAAGAGAAGGTCAAAAATGAAGAGATAGGTGGATGATTGGACGGATGGCTATATGGATGGATAGAAACTGAATCCACAATTTCACACCACCTGAAACAACATTCCGTAGTTTTATTCCGTCTCCTTTTGCACCTATTCCTGGTGGTCACGATGAAAATAGAAGATTTAGGTAGAACTTTATTTATCCACACTGGGAAAATAGCTTTTGTTCGAAACGCTCAAAGGCAGTAGCTGAAACTGCACTAGCAATCATATGAACAGCTTAAATAAAGATTCGGCCTTGTAAAATAACTCCAACACTCAGCGTGAGCAGTATAAAAGGACACGGACCCGACCTGCATTGACAAATATTCAATCAGATGATACAGTGCTCCATAAGAACACTCCTATGAATATTCGTGGAGGGCAAATGAAAGTAGCAGTGTCTATTCTTGCTATTTTTGTCAGGCCCATAGCATAATGTAAGAAGTCTTATTTATTTAATCATAGTGCGCCAAATGACTTAAGTCACCAGAGAGCATCTAGCAATCTAAATGACACAAACACATCTGGACAAAACGATGTAGTAGTCACATTTCAAGCAGTGACTCAGGCTGCACCCACAGTAATCATATATTCCGACTGGGCCAACAGTCAGAGCTGGATTAATAACTGCTAGTCTCTAGCGGCTCCTACTCTCCCTTGGTCTGTTTATCAAGATCCATCATTAGACTCATTCAAATCGTGCTTTAAGCTCCATTTCTCTTGTGTCTAAATCAATATGGCCATAAAAATATTCCTATTCCATTGTTCTGTGACAAATGTACTTATTCTTATGCCATATGTTATCTCAGAATGTTCCTTTACACCAATCTATTCTCCTGTTGTTCTTTATAAATGTACATTTTAGCCATTAATTGCAAAATGTATTTGAATGCTCCTTCTTAAGCTTATTTGAATGCTTACATCCTATGAAAAGTATGTTAGATGTCTAAGCTGTATTACAATGGATGATTGGCACAAAATATGATGCCTATAAAAAGTATTCACCCTCTTGGAGGTTTTCACATTTTATTGTTATACGACAGTGGATTTAATTAGTTTTTTCTTTACATTAATCAACAGAAGGAAAAAAAAAACATTTTACTGTCAAAGTGAGAAGTCAAGCAAAATGACACCTTTTATTGGCTAACTAAAAAGATTACAATATACAAGCTTTCGAGGCAACTTGGGCCCTTTTTTGCCTGAAGAAGGGGCCTGAGTTGCCTCGAAAACTTGCATATTGTAATCTTTTTAATTAGCCAATAAAAGGTGTCATTTTACTTGACTTCTCACTACATCTATAATGGCTAACACGGCACAACACCCTAGTACTATTGTCAAAGTGAAAACACACCTCTTGTGATGGTTCTGGTCAGCTGCACAATCCTTGAGACACTTCTAGAGGTTGCTTGGACCTGGAGCCATCAATAACATAGCCATGGATGAGCCACGACAAGTGAGGACAAATACATAGTCAAGAAGTGGTGTAAATGTTGTGATAAACCCAGGACAACAGTGAGCCCCAAACCCCAACACGAACACAATTGTACAGTCCTGGGTTCAAACACTTGAAGGTTTTTATTTAAAACACATCCAAATGTGACACATGAACAAGCACAAATACAGGTCTTCCTCTCACAATACCTCCTTTCTCTCTACCTCACTACCCTCCTCCACTCAAATGTTGCTCCACTACCTGCCAGCTCCGACTCACCTGAATAAGGGACTGCGGTCCCTTTTATTACAGACCCGGGAGTACTTCCGGTGCCAGGGTGACTGCCCAATGAAAGCACTTCCAGGTCGCATGGAAGTCCATAATAGGGAGCTTGGGGCACCCAGTGACCTCAGCTGAGCTGCTGTGCCGGACTACATATCCTGGCCTGCCCTGCTGGTTCCCTACTTTGCACCGACCTCCAGGGCTGCTGCCATCTAGTGTGTTGGGGGAATAAGAAACCTCCATCAACGTCTTTTCTTTTTAATGGGCTGTCCGTTCACCCTTTCTGGTCCTTCCTTCTAAGTCTGCTCCCTCTCCTGGCAGTGATGCCCGTCCAGCCCGTGTGGCATCCACAATATACATGTGCTTTTATTTTAAAACAAAACAAACAAGGGGTTCAAAATCTTGACATGCAAATTCAGTGTAGTGCAATTTCATCAATAAATAAATAATCCATCCATAAAATCGAGTGATCAGTGGAGGTTAAAAAAGTTCAAAATCAAAAATAAATAATTCTTTACAACAAGGTTAAAACACATTGCAAAAACAGTTCCATAAAAACTCAGAAGCCCTGATGCATCCTTCTCAGAACTGACGTCCCCTCTGCTTACCATGGATTGGATCCTTTAGCCAGAGGAGATGTCCTTCCATCAGACACAGCCAACCTTTAAGATTCAGGTTTGGGTCCCTGCTGCTGTCATAGTCTTCTGGCGGGATGCCGCGCCGATCTTCACTTATTCAACTCTCACAACCCCTACTAAGCCATATGAGCAATGGGTCGCTCTTTCTACCTAAAGATGTTCAGCTGGAATGACCCTCTTCAGCCCCCTCGAGTGCTGGCCATACGTTCCTCCCAGGGTCTCCCTTCTCGGCTGCCTGCCTCCACTCTACTGCATCACGGCTCCACATTGCTCCTGCCATCTCCCTTTCTTTATGATCCATTCAGCCTCCTATCCTTCTCTCTCATCATTCTTCTCTCTTCCCCTTTCACTTGCACATGCTCCTTTTTTACCCCTGCGTGGGCGCAGCACGGGAAGTCAATGAGACAATTGGAACTAATTGTGCTCTCACGTGCAAACAAGATCAGCCCCCATCACCCCATCAAACATCCCAGGCTGCACGTATACACATGCCCAAGGAGTTGCACTATTTATTTATTTAAAAATGTGTATTGCCACAGATGTCTCCCATCACACTTCTGCAAAGTGGTCTACATCTGTTACAAATATAAAACACAAAATAATTGATCACAAAAGTATTCACTCCCTTTAATATGACACCCCTAAATTATCACTGGTGCAGCCAACTGGTTTTAGAAGTCACAGAATTAGTTCAATGGAGAACACCTGTCTGGGATTTCAATTCAGCAGCCAGACCTTCACAATGAAGACAAAAAGAACACTCCAAGCAAATCAGTGAAATGGTAATTGAACAGCACAAGTCAGGGGATGGAGACAAGAAAATCTCCAAGTCACGGACTATCCCTTGGAATCCAGTTAAATCAATTGTTAAGATATGAAAAGAGTGTGGCATAATTGTAAATCTGCCTACAAAAACTCAGATCAGGCAAGAAAAAGACAAGTAAGAGAGGCCACCAAAAGGCCTACGAGAATTCAGAAAGGAGATACAAGCCAAAATATCTGAGATTGGGGACACTGTGAAGACAAGAACTGTTGCTCGGATGCTTCATCAGTCACAGCTTTATGGAAGAGTAGCAAAGAAAAAGCTACTTAAAAAAAGAACGCATGAGATCTCAGCTCCAGTTTGGCAGAAGGCATAGGAGAGAGTCTGATGTCAGCTGGAAGAAAGTTCAATGGCATGATGAGATCCAAATTGAGCTTTTTGGCCATCAGGCTAAATGCTACATTTGAAGACAGCACATTATCAAAAAAACACCATGGGTACCATGAAGTATGGTAGTGGCAGCATCATTCGCTGGGGATGCTACTCTGCAGCAGGCCCTATAAGGCATGTGAAGGCAAAGACAACAACGCCAAGTATAAAGCCAAAGTTACAAAGGACTGGTTTAGAAGGAACATTGTTAACATCCTGGAGTGGCCAAGTCAGAGTCCACATCGCAGTCCAAGTGGCTGGATATGAAAAATACTCTTCATTTGCAATCCTCATACAAGCTGACAGAGCTTGAGCAGTCTGGAAAGAAAAGCAGGGAAAAACTGAAGTGTCCAGATGTTCAAAGTGGATAGTGAACTGTGCACACAGTCTCATGGCTGTCACGGCTGGCAAAAGAGCATTTACAAAATAGCGATCAATTATTTTGTGTTGTATATTTGTAATTAATTTAGATCACTTTCCAAAGATCTGTTTTCACTTTGATATTAAATAACATTATTGAACAGTTTTAAAAAGGCCAAATGAAATCCTCTGAGATTTATTGTTGTGCAATAATAAAATGTAAAAACTTCCAAGGGGGTGAATACTTTTCATAGGCACTACAAATAATGGCTAATTACTTGACTGATAATTTACTGTGCACCTAGCTTCTTCTGAGGGCTTTTCATATCGGCTCTGGCTCCTTGCAGCTCTGAATTGGATATAAGGGGGTTAGAAACCGGATCACTGGATGAATGGATGATCAATTCTCTGCAAGGCATCTATTAAAAATTTTAATTTTCGCCAGCTTTTTACTTCCTTGCACAATCTACATATACTGCAGATTCAGTCGGTGGATATCAGTATTAGGAACCAAGCTAGCCATACTATCTGCACATTCTTCATATGATCCCTGGCAGGTATCTCCAAATGAAAAGTCCAAATTCAAATGTTGTTTTTTTGTGGCTGAGTCCTGATGCAGTTAATAGCAGCTTAGGCTGCAAATTGACAGTCAGAAATGAGCCTGAATGTGAGCCAAAGCCACAAACAAAAGTCGTTCGCTCTGTTCTCCTTCGTCCCAGAACTAATCATTCCTTAATTAGATACAGAAGATACAGGGAATCTGATACAAGCTGGCAGACTATCAGGGACTTCTTTTTATTTAAATTAATCACGAGGACCGGCTGAAAAGTGTCTGCATTTAGAAATGCAAACGCCAGCCATTGAGATTTTTTTTTTTAACAGAGTTAAGTAGAGTGACAGATGTTAAAGCTAGACTGTTGAAGACAGGCAGACTGGGTTACATGTCCTACGGGATATCTTTATGTATATTTTATTAGCAGCAATATGGGATTGCTATCTGCTTTTCATTGTTTAATTGAATTTATTTTGTAAAATAGGATTACTGTCAGTTTAAACCGTTTTCAAAATGTAAATTATTTAAAGACTGAAGTTATCTGTACATTTCAATTGAATATAATTGACACATTTTTGCATAATCTTTCTATATATAAACAAATTAGATGGCCATAAATTTCATGTTCTTTGTTCATAACATTTGTATGTATAGTAGCTTGGTCTGGTGCTCACTATTCAGTTCAAGACAGTGCAGTGAAATTCTACTGGTGACAGTAGCACAATACGAACAATAGACAAGGAATACAACACAGTCAGCACCATAAAATACAATGGCACAACAAACCCAGATCATTGATATAAGAAAAACACATCTGGTCCACTCATACAAGAAAGTCTGAGCAGCCTTACAACTTGTGGCTGAACGCTGCCTGTGAATTTAACGGTGCACATGCTAATGTTCCTGAATGGAGAAAGGTGAATGTGCAGGACAGCAGAAGGCTTTAATAGTTCTTTCTAGATAGATAGATAGATAGATACTTTATTAATCCCAAGGGAAAATTCACTTACTCCAGCAGCACTTTACTGATACAAAAAAACAATATTAAATTAAAGATTGATAATAATGCAGGTAAAAGCAGACAATAACTTTAAATAATGTTAACGTTTACCCCCCCCTGGGTGGAATTGAAGAGTCCCATAGTTTGGGGGAGGAAGGATCTCCTCAGTCTGTCAGTGGAGCAGGACAGTGACAGCAGTCTGTCGCTGAAGCTGCTCTTCTGTCTGGAGATGATACTATTTAGTGGATGCAGTGGATTTTCCATAATTGATAGAAGCCTGCTGAGTGCCCGTCGCTCTGCCACAGATGTCAAACTGTCCAGGTCCATGCCAAGAATAGAGCCTGCCTTCCTCACCAGTTTGTCCAAGCGTGAGGCGTCTTTCTTCTTAATGCTGCCTCCCCAGCACACCACCGCGTAGAAGAGGGTGCTCACCACAACCATCTGATCATCTTATTGCAGATGTTGAAGGACGCCAGGCTTCTAGGAAGTATAACCGGCTCTGTCCTTTCTTACACAGAGCATCAGTATTGGCAGTCCAGTCTAATTTATCATCCAGCTGCACTCCCAGGTATTTATAGGTCTGCACCATCTGCACACAGTCACCTCTGATGATCACAGCGGTCCATGAGGGTTCTGGGCCTCCTCCTCTCCTTCTAAGACCGTATGTCTCATATACAGTGCCCCCCATAATATTTGGGACAAAGACACATTTCTTTTTGATTTACCCCACTGCTCCACAGTATAAAATTACAAATCAAACAATTCAGACGTGATTAAAGTGCACGTTGCAGACTTTCATTTAAGGCTATATGCATACATTTCAGTCACACAACACTTTTCTATACAGTCCCCCCGTTTCAAACTAACATAACATTTGGGACAGTTGGCATCACAGGTGTTTGTGATTACTCAGGTGTGTGTCATTGGCTTAGGCATGCAATGCCTCGGCTTGCTTTTACCCTTTGGAGTCTTTAGTTGCCATTGTTCAACCTGGGGACAAGAGCTGTGCCAATGAAAGTCAAAGAAGCCATTATGAGGCTGCAGAACAATAAATAAACCATTACAGACACCAGTAAAACCTTTGGATTACCTGAATCAACTGTCTGGATTATCATCAAGAAGAAAGAACAGGCTTGTGAGCTCAGTAATCACAAAGGGACTGGTAGGCCAAGGAAGAGCTCCACTGCTGATGACAGAAGAATCCTCACTATGGTAAAGAAAAAGCCCCAAACTCCTATCCGACAGATCAGAAAGAGTCTTCAGGAGGCAGATGTGTGGGTGTCAGAGTTGACTGTCTGCAGAAAACATAATGAACAGAAATACAGATGCCATACTTCAAGATGCAAAACACCAGCTAGCCACAAAAACTGGATAAACAGATTACAGTTTGAGAAAAAAGGCCTTAAAAGAGTCTGCAGAATTCTGGAAAAAGGTCTGGTGGACAGACGAGACAAAGATGAACCTTCATCAGAGTGATGGCGAGAGCAAAGTGTGGAGACGAAAAAGGAACTGCCCAAGATTCAAAACAGACCACCTCATCTGTTAAACATGGTGGTGGGGGTGGCATGGGCATGGATAGCTGGCACAGGTACTGGCACACTTATTTTCATAGATGATGGAACTACTGACGGCAGTAGCACAATATATTCTGAGGTGTTTAGAAACATCTGAAGTTCCAGTAAATGTCTCCAAACTCACTGGATGTCACTTCATCCTACATCAAGATAATGACCCCACACTTACTGCTAAAGCAATACAGGAGTTATTCAAAGATAAAACACGTGTTAGGATATAGTGGGTTGGATAATCTCTGACTGACTGACTGAAAACACAGAACATTTTTTGTTGACCAAGCCAGTCACCTGATTTAAATCAAACTGAGCAGGCATTTCATATGTTGAAGAGAAATGTAAGGGGACAAGCCCCTGAAACAAGCAAGAGCTGAAGATGGCTAAATTAGAGGCTTGGCTGAGCATCACCAGAGAAGATCCTCAGCACCTGGTGGTGTCTATGAATCGCAGATTTCAAGCAGTCATTGCATGCAAAGGGATATGCGACAAAGTCCTAAACATGACAGCTTTAATAGACCTGCCATTGCTTTGTCCCAAACATTATGGTGCCCTGAAATGGGGAAACCATGTAGGAAAAGTGTTGTCATTCTACATGGTTTAACCAAAATGTATGCAAATACCCTTAAGTCTACAAAGTGCACTTTAATCACGTCTGAATTATTTGATTTGCGATTTTAAACTGTGGAGCAGAGGGGTAAATCCATGAAAAATGTGTCTTTGTCCTTAACATTATATAGGAACTGTATGTCCTCAGCATGAGGGGAGCAGTATGCCAGGAAAATTTTGAGCCTTCAATCCCCTGACATTTTGAAGAATGAATGCAGCATAACATTTTTAGTACATACTGCAGTATTTTTTGTTCACAGGATAGCATAAAAGCTCACAGTAAGTTCTTAGTAAATGCAGGTAAATTACAGTAAGAGAAAACAGCTCTTTTTACCATTCCACACAGAAAGAAGTTTGCATGCTAAATAAAACCTGTAGGTGGCCTCAGTCAGCTATGAGGCCCCATCTTGTTGTTTGTTTTTCACCACAGGAGTAAAGATCTAAATCGCTGATGCATTTCTTAGATTTATTCTAAACCTTCATGCTACTGTCAAACTGATTGTGGTTGTAAGTGTCAAAATACAAGGAGCTGAGATGACATGCCTTCATCCTTAATCAGACTCTGCTTTTGTATAGCTGAATATACTGCAGTATCAAACTGAGGGGCATTAGAAGAAGCATGGTGTTCTCAAACTCACCTTATTTAGTTCAGAGCACTGGGGTCTGGAGGCTATCCCAGTGACATTGGGTGTAAGGAATGAACAAGCCCTGGATGAGGCACCGTCACATTTGGGGTTGTAACAGCAGCACTTGAAGGAAAACAAACACAGGTACAGGAAGATCATTCAAACTCTGTACTTGGAGGGTCCATACTAATTTTACTTAATCTTTATTTTTTATCTTGTCATTACTGTCCAAGTGAATATAATGCATTATAACTGAGCTGCATTAGGAGAAAAAAAAATCAATAACTGAAAGAGACTTGGAGGAGCTTGAAAATAACAGCACTACAGAACACCTGTCTGCAGTAAAAATGAAAACTGCTTGAAAATGGCCCGAGAGGGGCTAACATTCTGTGCAGGGTTAGTGCAGAATGGCCTCTGGCTTCACAACTCCAAAGTGGATTAAATAATATCTGTCAGACACACGTGCTTAGGGAGCATCATCTTAGGGATCCTGTAAGGTAAGCAATGCAACTCCAGAGTATGAGGTGGCATTGTCGTTAATTTCTTCTTCATTTCTGTCCATAGAATACAAGACTAATAACCAGAAAACTTCTAATGTCACTTTGTTCTATGGCTCGGAAGCACCTCTTCCACCTTGGATGGTAGTTATGACCTTGTGGAGCTGGAAGTCACTCTGAAACCCGTATTTGGGACTGACAGCACATTTCAAAAGTGGAAACTTGATCCTGCACCAAGACAATCGTCAATGTTTTGTTTTATTTTTCAGCTTATTGGTTTCACGATTAAAACAAAGCTTACCATGGAGATTTCCCAACCTTTTAACACTTTATGTTAATGATGTTACATTTTGATAATGGATTGATGAAAAAGTGCTTTACAGTACCCAGTGAAACATGTATGACACCAGGTTCTGTATGAAGAATTGCACTGTATAATGCATGCACTTCTGGGGATTACCATCCAAACCAGGGGTCCCCAACTCCAGTCCTGGAAGGACCCAGTGGCTGCAGGTTTTCATTCTAACTCTTTTCTTAATTAGTGACCTGTTTTTGCTGCTATAATAATAATTTAACAAGTTCACATAAGCAGACAGAATACTCAGCTAAAGCTGCCTTCAGTGATATCTTACATCCTTTCTGTTGGATGTTTGGAGTGACACAAGTGGATGAAAATTATAGAATTAATAGAGAGAAATTATAGAGAGAAAGAGAGATGACAACAGAAAGACAATAGAGATGTAGAGAGTACTGTGTGCTTTGTGTCTTGTATTTGTGGTTATGTTGTGGGAAATGCTTGACAAAGGAAGAGATTCCCACAATAGAAACCCTGTGCTTGCTATACTTGTGTCCAGAGCCTGTTTGTGTTGGGTGTTTGGGGAGCCATGATAGATAGATAGATAGATAGATAGATAGATAGATAGATAGATAGATAGATAGATAGATAGATAGATAGATAGATAGATAGATAGATAGATAGATAGATAGATAGATAGATAGATAGATAGATAGATAGATAGATAGACAACAACTCTGCTCAAATGCACAGAAAGAATTACAAAAAAGAAGAAAACATCTGACTTAGCTGAAGATAAGAGAACAGTTGTTGTGCTTGTACTAAAAGAAAAGTTGCTTTAATCATATTTTTAAATTAAAGCCTATAACTTACCATGTTTGACAGGAGGATATGTTATGTTTTTCTAAAATATTAATTTCAGCATGGCATGGGACTCTTGGTTATCAATCTTTCCACAGCAGTGTTTCTTAAAATCAGAACGTGGTATTTATGTCATTTTTTGATGAAACTCTTCATTTTTTCCCAGTTATTCACTGCATTGATTCATATCATGAGCAGTCCAACCTTGCTTTTCTTTTTGAAGTACTGCATAATCAGTATATTTTAGCTGTTAATGTCGATTAGATATATTGTTCTCTTGTCTCACTTGTGTTAAACAAAAAGCCAAATTACAAATGTATTCCATAACTCCAAAGTGCTCATTGTTTTTACATTGGCTTGCCAAAGAAATGACGAGAACAGATGTTACTATTACTACAAATGCTGAAACATCAGAAGTACATAATTTTTCCAAAAATTAGCTTTGAAGATAAATCCAAATTGAGCTGAAATTCAACCAAGTTGCGTCATTTCAATTATTATTCCCTATATCAGCTTATAGTAAAAAAAAAATATTGGGCAAAAATTGTTACAAAAGGGGAAAAACATTTAAACTTGCTGACTGTGCACTTATATAAGGGTTTCTTTGAAATGTAAGATTCCTCCATCCATCTCCTAGCTGGATTGTCCAGTTCATGGCCGTGGGGAGTCGAGTTCAGCAGCACTGAAGACAAGGAGCGAGCCAAAAACTATATAAGGTGCAAAATGAGTTTCAGTCATTTCTGTGACAGGAAATAAGAGCAATGATCGAACCTGATGATTGTTGGGCCTGTGTGTTGCTAAACCATCTATTGGTTTGAACTACTAAATCCATTTACAGGGCTTCCAAAAATAATGGAATACCCTTCTGGGAATTTTAGAGGTTAAGGAATAAAATTGATTATTTTTTTTTTCATTTAGAAAGTTTTCAAGGATGCTAGTTTTGAAATATGTCTTTTTATTTGGTGCCATTTTGTTTTATTATGGACACTGTCATTGATTGCTGTTTGTGGTGCAGGGTTGTGAGGCTGTTGTTGGTTAGGATGACCAGGAGTGTGCAATGCATTATGTCCTTACTGCTACAGTATAAAGGTCATACAAGTCCTAATTGTCAAAGTTTGTGGATAAATCAAAACAAAATATCTCCAAATATGAATTATTTTCTGTTCTTTGACTTTGATTTTGTCTCAAGTCCTAACCTTTTTGTTTATTTAATTGCAGCCTTCTCAGTTACAACCTTAGCTTGTTACTACAATTACAATCCATCTTCTGAGTGCATCTTACTTTAAACTGCAATACAAACACAAGTGAGAAAATAAAGGACTGGGGTTTCCAGCTTGGAAGTGCATTTTTTTGTCCAAGTTGAAAGAGACAAATGATTGAAGTGTTCTACCTACTGTGAAGGTTGGTGGTCAAATAACAGCGATATTCTGTGATTGTGGTATTTACATGGCGGCTAGGATGGAGGGGTTGGAGTGAAAGGTGGGGCGCTACTGTTTTTAGATATCTCCTTCTGGCTGACAGTCCATGGAGCTGTGAGAGGAAGCAGAAATGTGTCATGACCTTGGCTTGGCATTACAATTATGATGCATCTTCTGATCCCATCTGACTTTGTGTAGCCAGTACAAGGATTGACTCTTACGTTTCGGAACTTTGGCTTGGTTACCAATAAAACATCTCATCTTCTGATCACTTTCTCTTTGAACAGGGATAAAAGGAAAAAAAATGGTGTCTCTTTTTATTCAGGGTGTACATCATGCAGACCTGAGCCATTTCTCTTCACCATGTCATTTAGTGGCAGGCCAATGGATCTATAGTGCTTTGCTGAAGACTCACTACTTCAGTTTAGCATACCCTGACTAGAGCTGTTGATTAACTGTGCATACTGCATCTCTGTTGTTAGTTATTAACACTAAAACATAAGTAACATGATAGTTAGAATTTGTTACTAACCCTCACCTATTCTGTTTCTCTTCTCGGTACTCAAATGTGGCACTTGGTGCCACTGCCCACATGCCAAGTTGTTTTGCCTGCCTAAGGTAAAGTCATCTCTGATGGATGATTGCAGGAATCATTCGGTAGAGGGGTTCTTTCATCGGATTGGCTGGCCCAGCACTGACTCAGCTGTGGAATGGCCAATAGGGGGAGGCAGCTTGATGGCCAAGGTCTCCAGGACTCTGAACAAATCCAAATCGCATTATGTGATATCATCTAGTGTTAAATTCTTCTCTGTACTTGTACTATATTGTATTGAGGATTACTTGTGTTCTGTTCTGTGTATTGTATTTACCCCCTTTTTTGACACCCACTGCACACCCAACCAACCTGGAAAGGGGTCTCTCTTTGAACTGCCTTTCCCAGGGTTTCTTCCATTTTTTGGGGGGTTTTTCCTTGTCTTCTTAGAGAGTCAAGGCTGTGGGGCTATCAAAAGGCAGGGTCTGTTAAAGTCCATTGTGGCACTTCTTGTGTGGTTTTGGGCTATACAAAAATAAATTGTATTGCTTTGTATCAGTGAGCACGTTTGCAACTTTGAAATGGTGGAACTAATTTTGCATAGATGTCAAGGTGCTTTGCTGGTTCCCTATTTATGTGTTAAAGTTGTTCTTCAGTATAGTGTTGAATATGTTCATGATCAGTAGAGGAGAATTGAGTCACTTCACCACGTGAGGCACAAGACCTAAGTGGACATTCTCTCCAGTGAGGGGCCAATTAATGCAAACTTTTATAAGGAGTATATTATATTAAACAGAGTCAGTGCATTTATATGTATATGATAGATAGATAGATAGATAGATAGATAGATAGATAGATAGATAGATAGATAGATAGATAGATAGATAGATAGATAGATAGATAGATAGATAGATAGATAGATAGATAGATAGATAGATAGATAGATAGATAGATAGATAGATAGATAGATAGATAGATACTTTATTAATCCCAAGGGGAAATTCACAATGATGATTGGCTGTGCTATCATCAAAGCAGACCTCAGCGTTAATGACACACTATCTGTTGGAATGAGAAATGTAATGCCTATATCTCTGTTATGTGCAATTTAGTATGGTATTTGTAAAAATAGTATTGATGTTTATGATGCGCCATCCGCTGACATAACAAATGCAAATACTTTTATTACTGCTGTAAAAGAACTAGGAAAAAAAGCACGATAAAGGTTTGGGGATGGCCACCCCGTATACTGAAAAATAATGCAGGCCAATGAAACACGTGATTACATATTGGAGTCCAACAGACTAACAGATGCTTGACTGGTTTCTTAAATATGGCTGAAACAGGAAGGGGATGGATCAGGGCAGCTGAAAGAGGAAATGAGGTTTTCAGTAGGTGGGTTCTGGAATGGACAGGATGTCATCAGTAATAGCCGGAAGTGACATCATCAATGGGAGGGGTTGGTGGTGACGTCACTGGGAGGTACATTCTTCAGTCGGTCTGCAGGGAGACAAAAGGAGAAAGGATCAGATGACAGGTCCAACTCCTGGTCCGACTGAGTAACAACACCATTTGAGCCCATCAATCATCTCCCATGCACACGTGTGTGACACTACAAATGTTTGAGGTACACCATCTGTTAGAATGACAGAGACACAGTAGTCAGACAGACTCATAGATATATAGACACACAGACAGTTGTCTTTTATTTAAGATAGATCATTTAAGAATGAATAATAAAGGTAATTCATGATCTTCCCATTTTGATATTAGTAGGGTAGGATATGATGGTGTGAGTTAGCTCCATCTCTTTGGTAGCACTTGAACTGTCGATAACATAACTATAATGAGACAGGCAAATGAGGACATATACAATCAAGAAGGGGTGACAAGTGCTTTGGGTGTTTTTGTTTTCAAATAACAAAAACAGTCATGGGTTTAAAACCCCAAAGTACAAATAGTGTAGTGCAAGGTTTCTTCATAAATAACTAAATAATCCATAATTAAAACAGGTGATAGGGTGGAAGTTAAAATGTTCAAATAAATAAACAATAAATACTTTTTATCATTAAAAAATAAGGTTAAAATCATGGGCAGATCCCTTCCATTAAAAACCATGAGCCTCAGTGCCTCTCTCTAAAAGCTGTGTCTTTGCCACAGAGAGGCCCATCGGCAAGCACAGTCGACCATCACATGGGCTTGCACCCCATCCATCTCAGCCTGTCTCCTCTAGGTTGTCTGAAGCTGGACTTGTGTCCCTCACTGCCTTCCCTTGGTGCCTGCATTGTCCTCACATGCCATGCCCTCAGTATTAGGTCACTCTTCCACCTGTTCCTGTTATGGTTTACAGGAGGTTCCTCGACTGCCACCTTGAGCACTGGCCATGCGCTTCTCTTTGGAGCCCTCAACAACACCAGTTCTGGCTTGCTCCTGCCCTTCACTTTTATCATCTTTTTCTCCCAACTTTTAACCACCATTTTTCACTAGGTCTTTCCTTCTTCATACTATGTTTATCTCTCTCTCCTCCAGACTCTTTGCTCAGGTTCCTCTTCTATTTGTGTGTGTAATAAAACACAGAGACTCAATTGGGAACAGCTGAGCTTTCTGCATGGGCATGGAACCGACAATTAATTCACTGCCCTCCACCAAACTCCCCATGACTGTGCAGATGAGCACCACACCCACAAGCCTGTGCCTAGCCACACTACCTTTTAATTATTTTTTTAAAATGGCACAATCGCCACAGACCCCACTATACCACAGCGGGTTGATAGAGAGAATGCAAGGCTGGGCGAAGCAGACCATCATTTGTTGTATGGCATGTAAACGGTACGGTGAGGGTGTATGTAGGAGTGATGAACAACTGCAAGGCTTAATGGACCGATTGGGTGTTCATGTGCGGGAGGCTGATCAACTCTTCTGTCCCTTATAAACCCAATGAGTTTATAAAGGGTCTGCGTAGGATAGAATAAAAAAAGAAAAGAAGGAAGGAGAAATCAAGGAAGCGATCAAATGGAGACTGAGAAATCAGGCTGGAGACAGTGTGAGTAGAAGGAGGTGGGCAGCTAGAAAGCTCCATAGAGGCAACCCCTGTCGATTTGAATCCGTGGAACAGGGATAATCACGTACTCCAGGGGTCCTGTTGGATGGAAAGATGCTGACAGGATGACAGAGTCCAGCTCTGAGCATCCCAGAGGGTACTGAAGGAGGTGGGCTGGGACGAGAGTTGGTTGGTGGATCACGTGCAGTGATGCCTCAGCCCTGCTAAGTATGCCTGTCAGGTGAGAGCGGTGAGGCGGGAGAGGAAAAAGAGAACACTAGGAGAGAAATGAAAGGATATGATTCTCACTGGTATTATCCTTGATTTTAACTATTTAACTTCCTCAGGGGCACTATTTTTAGGGATTATTTATTGAAGACTTTGAACTGCACCACAGTTTGTCTTGGACACTGTTTTGCACCTTACTTGTTGTTGTGTTCTCTCATTCCTCCATCTTGGTTCATGATTGTTAATGTCCCAGAGAACAGGAGAAACCAAAACTGCAGGCACCTGGGGCATCACACCAATAGAAAGTGTTATGCCTTAAATGTATTGTGACGTCCCGTCGAATAAAACACACTCAGGAGCCGCTTGTCTGGGGGAGTCTCCCAAATGTTGACTGGGTTTTTATTGGATATGTCGCAATATAAATGGTGCCCTACTGCTAGCCCGTTGTCTGGGTCACGGGGACACCTTCAAAATAACAGAAATAACCTGCTTTCGTCCTATCTACCTCTTGCCTACTCTTTAACTGTTCGCTCCCTTCTCTACCTGATGCTGTTTTCCTCTCGCTTCAGCAACAACTAACACTTCTGACCAGCCTTTCCCCTTTTTCTCCATGCACCATTAATTAACCCTGATCCTTGTCATTTAGCTCTCTCTCTAGGGCGGTGTCCCAAGCTCTTACAAAAAGTGTCCCCTCAAGACACCACCCCAACACTGCTTCCACTCCTTACAGCCCATGCAGTGGCAAGACACGTCACAGTATGAACATCCAGAAGCTGGCCACTCCTGTTGCACAAACTGTTATTGAGGGAGTTGGTAGAAAGTCCCCAGTAAGTAGCAGAGAGTTCCCTGACACTTTTCTGACCCTGGACGTGGTTAAGGAGTTTGTCCTCCAGAATGATTGCCTGCATTGATTTAAAATGCTTTTCCCGTGCCCATACAAGAGAGCTTAAAGTTAGCAGGAATGGCATTGGCAAGAGCTTACCTGAAAGCGAGGTAGAGAGAAGGTTGAAGGAGTAAGCAGGAGTTATGAAAATGTAGGCAAATGTCAGAGCCACCCTACCAGACAGAAGTTGACACCTGTGTGGTTAAGCCCAGAGATGCAGCAGGATTGTTGTTTTCCCCTACTAGTCACTGCTTTGGCACCCCTGTACCCTCCTGTGTTGATTGTACCCTTTTCTGGTTCCTCATTTTCATATATTTTTTACTTTTCTTGGCTGGTTTGGGTCTGAGGTCTAGTCTAGGAGTGTCTTTTCCAGGATACACATTATATCATGCAGATCTTATTTTGAGATACTTGGTAAGTTCTGCCATATCTTGAATCTTTTTACAGTAACTTCATCAATGTCTCTTTTGTTTTATACCCATGACTTTCTAATCAGCAATACTACAAAGCAGGATGAAGTCATTTACAGGAATACAATGCTTGAAGAACTGCATTTGCATAGTTTGTAAATTTCTCGGCATCCGTTAGGATAAAATATAAGCAGCCTCAGAGAAGCTCGAATGTGATAAAGTCAATATGTACCAAATTAAGCAGACTACATCAGTGTTCCCGATCAGTAGAGTGTTTCCTACATTCAAATATGTTCATAAAAAACCTTGGATACATTGTTAAAGGACTGGTAATGCTACCTGTGTTGTCAGCCTTAATAAAATGATAACTGTCTGTGTGTCTGTATATCTGTCTGTCCATATGGTTGCTATTTCTCTGTCATTTCAAGAGATGGCACATCACAAACATTAACATTGCTTTTACGAACCCCATATCAAATGGTATCAAGCTCATCAAAAACATTTGTAGTAATGCATTTTATCATAATAAATGCGCCATCTGTTGAAGTGACAAATGCATTTTATTACTACATACATTACAAAATACATTCCAATAGATGGATACTGCAAATGTTTCCACAGAGGCTTACGTTGATTACTTCGATTTTAATCCATCTTTGATAGTTAGCCCAGCTAGCTTTATTTGAAAAAAGTTTTATTAATTAGTTTACTTGTGCAATGCACTGAATTACCGTTAATTTTTAGTTTAAAAGTTGTTACAATTAAAGATATTTTCCATTATTTCTTATTTGAAAGATCATCCCAGTACATGCCATTTTGCTTGGTCCATGATATCGACATTACATATTGAGTTTTATGTACTATGTAGGAGTTTACATCTTTCTACATGCTCCTCTCTTTTTTTGCTATGTTTTATTGTCACTAAAAATACCTTTTTCTGCTAGAAGTGTCTTCGTTCAGCCAGCATATTCCCCCGGCTGGTATTCAAAGTTGTGTTTCTTGTTTGTTTCATGTTATTTTATTCCATTTATTTGTATTAAGGCTTATTTTGTGTGTCATGTACATTTTTCTTTGTGTTCTTTTGACCTTGGTCATGTCCCTTGTGTTTTGTGGGTGGCTCCCCAAGGGGCAGGGCCACCAGCCAATCACTTCCAGGAATGGCCCTCATTCCTATTTAAGGGAGGACCTCCCACTGTTCCTGGCAGTTCGATGAATGAAGAGTGTTTTGGTGAGTTACTGTGCTATTCCTTTGCTTTGTGTTTTCCAGATTTTCCATCCTGTGCTTTGTTTTTGACTTCACTTCTTCGATTCTGTTTTGGAACTGCACGTTCTTGTTTTTTGAACCTCTTTTTCTGCCTGACTTCAATTTTTGGATTTTGCATTGGGACATTGTTATTTTAAATTTTTAAACCTCTGCTCTGTTTGGACCACTGCCCTTGGATTCTGCATTGGGACTTTGTTTGCAGTGTCTGCCTTGCCTCTTCAGGCATCTCCTTGTGCTCTTCAGAGCTTTGTGTTTGAACAGTCATTTTTGTGACAATACACCCTTTATTTTGACAAGCTTTGTCTTGGCCCTTTGGGTTTCTAGATGGAGTATTTTGACTGTGTTTTCCTCCTCTACTGGGCAATTTTAGAAGTGTTTTTGGAACTGTGCTTTAGAACCCAAGACAAGAAAATGGTATATGTACGTCGAGCCAGATGGAAAAGGCATATGAATTTTTATGAAGGTACCAGAAGAAGAAACAAAATCGCTATCCCAAGCTAAAGTCTAAATGTAAAATCAGTCCTGTCTTTCATCAGAACCTAAACATTTGGTAAAAATTCTAATCAGAAAAATCTGGCTACTATGGACTGATAGAGCATTTCCAGCAGCTTGCTGCACACATCACACATCTGACCCCTCTTGTTCAGCACCTCTGTGTTGTCAGACCAGGCTAGTTTGCTGTTTATGTGAACTCCCAGGTTCTTGTAGCTCTGCACTACCTCCATATTCCCCCCCAAATGGTGACTGGTCTTAGAGGCTCCTTGGCATGCCTGAAGTTCACCACCAGCTCTTATGTGTTGCTGATGCTGAGCTGCAGGTGTTTGTCCCTACACCACAAGACAGAGTCCTCCAGAACCTTTCTGTACTCTGACTCGACTCCATGATCAATGGAACCTGTGATGGAGGCTGAAAATTTCTGAAGGTGACAAGCAGTGGTATTATGCTGGAAGTCTGTTGTGTAGAAGGTAAACAGGAAGGATGATAGGACAGTTCCTAGAGGTTATCCAGTATTACACAACACCATTTCTGACACACAGTCCCTGAGCCTCACAATACTGGTGTCTGTTGGTCAGGTGGTCCATGATCCAGAAGACTGTGGGGGCATCGAGATGCAAAGCCTTACGCTTTTTCCCCAGTCGATGAGGCAGAATCTTGATGAAGGCACTGGAAAAATCAAAGAACATTATCCTAACAGTGCTACTATATATATAATACATTGCTATTGTTGTTGCAGGTGACACAAAAACAAATAAACAGATTCTACTTTATCTTTATTTATTCCACAAAATATATGTGAAGGAGTCATATGTGAAAAACTCAGTCATTTATAGCACTAGCTGGTGAGACAACTTTTGCAGCAATAGCCTGGAAAAAAGAATAGTTTTCTATATGAGCTTATCATTGTAAAAATTAAATTTCCTCCTTTGAAAGTTAAATACAATAAGATGCTAGCATTTCAGGTATAATTACATCAGTTAATCAGAGTAAAGAAATCACAATAAACCGCAATTTTAACACTTTATCTTCTTGGTATAATAATACCATTTATTACCTGAACAGTTACGGTGTGTGTTTATTTTTAAAATGGCAGTTTGTTTTTTAATCTTTTACTTCTATTTTTTGCCTGTTTATTTTTCCTGTCAATCATTATCTAAGTAAGCCGATCTCCCCCCCATCAGACACCAAGGTGAAATGCCACAAACTGCAGTCAAAGATAAATATATGTCCAGCAGCGAGAAAACAGGATGAAGCAAACATGCCTTAGCAAATGTCTGTGACTGTTGTTGTCATAAATTCCAGAATTCCAGCTGGGAGAGGAGGCCCAGGTAGGAACTCAGCAGACTCTGCTTCATGAATGCTAGAGTGAGCCTTTGGGAGGAGTTGTGTCCTCCTGTTAAAAACAGGTGGCATGGCGTAAAGCACCAGCAGCCTGTTGTGAGTGGCTGGGAGGGAGCTTGTGTGACAATGCAAACACCTCCATTTCTTTTATGAGGACTAAGCAATGGACTAACTGTATGTTTTTTTTCTTTCTTTCTTTGGTGTAATCATCACAAAGTGTGTCATAAAATTACAGGGAGAGTGGGTCTCAACTTCATGTAGCAACAAAGGGCTCATCTTTATGCTAATGTACAGCAATTTCTTCACACGAAAGGATGGATGGATGGAATTCTACATCCTAAACTCTGTTTTTCTTTTATCTTCCTCTGTTATTTTAACAATGACACACAAGTTAAGTGACTTTCTCAGGGTCATATAGTGAGTTGACGATAAGAGCTGAACCATCTTGAAGTTTCATGTCTAATGCTTTAGCTGCTAGAGCACAATACCCTACAAAAGGCAAGAATTAGAGCAGCTCCTCGGCAGGGCCATCTCAACAGCAGTATAGTCCCCCAGTCAAAGCAGTGCACTGGGGCCCCTACCTACACAAGCACCCACAGGAATTAAAATGTAAATGGTTGATAAAATTAAACAAATATTTATTGTATTGACACTACCAACAAAATCAGTGTTTAAACATTAAAAAACATGCAGTACAAAAATTTCAACATATAAATGATACTCAGGTGGCGCAGTGGGTAGTGCTGCTGCCTCTCAGTTAGGAGACCCGGGTTCGCTTCCCGGGTCCTCCCTGCGTGGAGTTTGCATGTTCTCCCTGTGTTTGTGTGAGTTTCCTCCCACAGTCCAAAGACATGCAGGTTAGGTGCATTGGTGATCCTAAATTGTCCCTAGTGTGTGTGTATGTGTGTCCTGCCCGAGATTTGTTCCTGCCTTGAACCCTGTGCTGACTGGGATTGGCTCCAGCAGACCCCGTGACACTGTAGTTAGGATATAGCAGGTTGGATAATGGATGGATGGATGGATAAATGATACTCATTTGGTAAACCGTACAGTATGAAATTACTTAGCCTCCATACTTAATTAATCAAGTGTTCAACACAAACATTTGTGAAATTTCTTTGCAGAGAATTGAGCTGAAGTGACGTTAACATATACGCCTTTATGTTATATAGTGCGTGAGATCCGATCACATACAGGCACAAGAGGTTGCAGAGGTGACCATGATACTAAATCAGAGGTGAATGCCAATGTCCACTTGTAACACAATACTAAAGATTTATAGTTTAGTATAGTACAGTATTTATTTACTGACAGCAAGTCACAACAAACATAGATTAGCAACGGGCCCCTATGCTTGTGGGGGCCCCCAGGCAACTGCCCAGCGTGTCCATGCGTTAAGACAACCCTGCTCTTCTGTATTTTGAAGAACAGGTCAGTAGCCAGTATTTGGAATGAAGGCCATCTAGGAAAAGTTTGGGTTGCTGCTGGAAGAGGTATTGGTGAGGCAAGCAGGGGGCGCTTACCCTGTGGTCTCAATGTGGATCCCAATGCTCCAGTGCAGTGACTGAGATGCTGTGCTGTAACAATGGCGCCGACCTTCGGATGAGAAGTAAAACTGAGGTCCTGATTCTCCGTGGTCATAAAAAGATCCTTGGCCATCCTTCATAAAGAGTAGGGAATATCCTGATGTCCAGGCTAAATTCCCCACCTCAGTCTAATTATTCTGGTCCCCTAATCATCACTTGTCTCTAACTGGCTATCTCTCTTACCACTTTACTGTGTAACATCTCATGTAGGTTGAGTGTACTCATGCAAAAATGGCCACCATTGCATCTTCCAGGTTGATTCTGCACATTAGTGGTAACTGAAGTGGCTCCCCAAGTCTTTAACATCTTTGTGTATACTGTAATAACCCAGGGGTGCAGGAGATGGAGGAAAGGAATTAGGGTCTTGACGCTGATGAGTGGCCCTTAAAAGGATCATTTGGCTTCTTTGACACTGATATCACCATGTGACATGCACTCCTAGAAGCTTTGTCCCTTTGACCACCCATACATACCACCCAGTTCCACATCATCCTGCTCACCCGGGGTCAGAGGCAACCCATATGCCACACTATTCCTGTGCTCTGAGAGCCAACCCAAGCTCACCAGCGACCAGGCATCTGAGCTGAAAAGACGCATCCTAAGTGCTCTCTAAGTGCTGTGTTTGCACCCACCCCACTGCTATGGGGCTTCTCCAGGTATTCCCACCACCTCAGACAATGCGTGGCCACCTGAGAAGTGTGTCCCTCAAAGGTCTGGATTTTGCAGTCACTACAATACAGTGGATTCAGATCCCTTCTCTTTTATGTACACTTTCTTTTGTAGATTTTAAATGGATAGATTTGCCATTTTTCCCCATAAAACTTCACACAATAATCCAGAATGACAAGGTAAAACATGTTTTCAAAATGGTTTGCAAAGGTATTAAAAATCAAAAACTGAAATCTCTCATATATATATAAGTATTCAGACCCTTAATTCAGTACAGGCAGTCCCCGGGTTATGTACGAGATAGGGACTGTAGGTTTGTATTTAAGTTGAATTTGTATGTAAGTTGGAACAGGTACATCATTTTAATAAATGCTATTGTTGACTGACTGTAACCAAGTGCTCTGCCAATGAATGATGGAGTTTCACCTCTCTCTGAACTTTTATTATTTCTACTTTATTTTCCATGGTGATGGTTTTTCTCTTCTTTACGGTATCACCAGCACTTGCATCAGATTAGTGTTTCAGAGACATTGTTGAAGGGTGAAAACAAAAGGTTTAGATGAGCTCTTCTGCATGGCACTGTACACGCCATCACAGCAGGAAGGCACCAGTCGTCAACACGTCTGGTGTACTGACAAGAGACAACTTCCTGTTATGTGCGTAACAGTACAAGCAGGCTTGCTATTGAGAATGAATGGGGCGGTTCATCACCCGCCCACCATACAGTCACCTCTGCTACAGTATGCTGCCTGCAGCGTCCGCCCACCGACAATGAACACGGTGTGGCCAAAGGCGGGCAGTGAATCGGCCACCACCGGCCCCATTCAACAGGCAGCCACCCGATGCACACTACAATGCTACCCCCCGCTGCCCCGTTCGATCTCAATAGCCTCCGTTCAGCCACAACCGGGTCACCGTTTGTAGCATTACCAGCCTCCCATCAAGAACGAATGGGGCAGCCGTTTGTGTGATGTGTGGGCAGTGAAACGCCCCCCTCCGCTCCATCCAGCCTGCATCCAGTCAGGAGCAGTAGCTGTGGTGGCGTAGTGGGCTTGTAGCGAACAGCCCCATCAAGTCTCCGTTCTGCACACGAGCAATAGCTGTGGCCCCGGTGACTATGGACCACGGGTCACCGCTTGCCGCTGGGAGCCGCCCGAGGGACACTACACTGCGCAAGCAGTGAAATTGCCCCCTCCAGCCTCTGTCCAGCCACCGCTTGCAGCGTCCCCAGGCCGAAGATGACGGAGCGGCAATAACTGAGGCACATGCGTCGCAGCTGCGGCCCCATTCGTAAGTCGTAGGTCGGATGTCCATAACCTGGGGACTACCTGTACTTTGTAAAAGCCCTTTTGAGGAGCAATTACTGCTTTGGGTCTTCTTGGCTAAGTCTCCACAAGCTTTATATGCCTGGATTTGGGCAGTTTATTCCATTCTTCCCGGCAGGTCCTCTCAAGCACCATTAAAAGCTAAGGATCTGCGCTGGCATCCCGAAGGCTGCCGGTTTGAATCCCCCGTCACTGCCAAAAAGATGCTACTCTGCTGGGCCCTTGAGCAAGGCCCTTAACCTTCAATTGCTCCAGGGGGCTCTACAATGACTGACCCTGCGCTCTGACCCCAAGGGGTATGCAAAAAAGATGCATGTCACTGCGTGTTGTCCTGTATGTGACAAATAAATAAAGAATTATTATTAAAGAATTATAAGAATTATTAGAATTAGATTGGATGGGAAGCCTCAGTAAACTTCCATCTTCACGTTTCTCCACCGATGTTCTATTGGGTTTAAGTCTGGGCCTTGGCTGAGGCCAAAGTCAATGTGAAATCAATGGTGAAAAAGTAATTAAGGCAATAGATAAAAATGAACTCATAGTTATTAGAAAGAGTCTAACTGTGTGCTTCTGTGAGGCAATTAAACACATACTGTATGTCTACTGTGGCAATGAAATATCTGTAAAACCTCCATTTTTAAATCACTCCCCAGAGACTCCAAATGAACGGAATAATGAGCATAACCTTTAAAACACCAGTTGTACGACTGTAGCTTAGAGCCAGTGCAGTTAATTAAATGAGATTGCCGCTTAATAATGTGAACCACCAGAGATGGGCAGGAGGCTAGAAACCCCTGGAAGTAGCCGGTTATGAAATAAAGATACCAGTAAATCAGGAGTTATTGATGGCAAATGTATTTGCCTTATAAATCAATACAATGAGGTTTAATCAAATAAAGGGCTGCAAGTCCTTATTTCACCTAGTTAACTGCACATGTTTTCACTGTGCTCATCACATAACGTTCTCAAACCCGCATAACTCAATTCAAAGCCCCAGATGACCAGAGCCGATCCCAGCAGCACGAGGCACAAAGCAGAAAACTGCCATAGAGAGGCGACAAGTCCGTCGCAGGGCCTGCTTACTCACACGGGTGCCAATTGTGAGTTTGAATTCTTATTGTAAGAAACGTGACAAACGAGAGGAGAGTATTCAGTCCATCAAGCCTGTTTGATTAGCTAATCATTTCTAAGAGTGTATGTACTGTTTATAACAATGGTTGCCATTTATTACCTCTTGGCCTACTTTCTTGTATTTTTGTAATAATGTCTTAAGGGAGGAGATTAAAGGGTTGCCAGGATACACTAAATTATTAAAATAAACTTCAAATAGAGGTTATTTTTTCCTCAAAAGTTTGTTAGGCCAGTGCTAATATATTGTAAATTTACAATGAATGCAATTATTAAATCTATTTTGCCCTAAACATCTCTCTCTTGTATGTCACCTACACTTAAAACAAATTGAGAAACATCCTGTGTGACTTCAAATACGGATGTTTCCTTTTTCACATTTAGCTTGATGGAGGCTATTTCAGTTTGTGTAATCTGTATGCTGTATTTACCTCTTTTCCACATCTGACAGTCACTCCTGTCGGCAAGCAGATCCTCAAGTAGTCAGTAGAAGTTTGTGAAATGGCAGCGGGGTCGTGAGTGTGTGTGTTTCTGTGCTGCGGGTACAAACAGTGACACGGTAGTCTGAACAGACCCCAATCACATGTTACATACCCCACTGTGACAAAACAGTTAATGAACAAAAGCAAGATATCTCTCTCTTTGGTGAAGTAAATAAAAAATTAAAAATTCTCCAACCATCAAAATGGTTAACATAATAGCCAAATGCACCTGAATGATGCACTTTGTGTATATTATCTAACCTGATAAAAAAAATAAGAAAGTGCTTATTTTGCTACAATTACTATAAGTAAACGAAGAAAAACAAAAAAGAAGTTTTTTTTGTCATTTAAATATTGTTAATGGTATTGGTGTGCTTATTAATAATTTCAAAGATGTTAATGTAAGTAAGATTTACTTTACATTGTAACTTTATATTATGAACAATTTATGATCTTTGACTTGGTGGCAAAGGCAGTTCTACTTGAGGAACAGTTGTGCCCTGCTGGATTAGCGTTACTGGCACTCAACACCAGGGCTTGAAGTTTCATTTCCATGTCTAAGAGTCGTTTTATTTTCTCCATGTGTTGGCACAGAAAATCTCTTCTGGCTTTCCTGTTTCCTTGAACATTCTAAAAAAGCAAGTGTTACTCTAATACAAATGGTAAGTGCCAGCTGGCCTGGTGAAGGTGGTATGCTTGAGAATAAGATGTCACACACTGAAATCTTAGTCTTAGTCACTTGGGAGACATCTTCAAGGCTCATATAAATGTAATTACACTCCCACCCTGGGGTTGGTGCTGTTGACTAATGCTTTTTCTCCTCCTTCTTCTGCAGAAGCAGTGATTAGCACTTGCATCCTGAATGATGTCACTTCTGGTTCCCAATCACCTGAACACTAAAATTACCAGAGCCTATGAAAAAACTTGTAAATCCAGCCCACCTTAAATCCCTTCGCACCTCTCCATCAGCCTCTTTTGTTTTGTAAATGTGTTGATAAGCCCAAGCAGCAAGCAGCCTGCTATACCATCCCCCCCACCACCTCAGAACGGGCAAGAAGTTCTCCCAGTTCCTGCCTTGATTGATTATCTGGGAGTGAGCTACCCAGAATTGTAAGGGGAAATAATTTGATGTGTGTTTTGTGTCTGTAACAGTCTATGTAAACACATCGTTAAAACAGAAACGTTTTTCACGTTTTAGTAATAAATGACAAAATGTAGACATGAACTGTATAATGTGAGAAGGCTGATGGCCAAATATCAAATAAACACTTTCACAAAAGGTGCAAGTACAATATGATAGCTTCCGTGGTGCAGCGGTTAGAACTGCCAATTTATAATCCAGAGGTCGTGAGTTCGAACCTGTTCCCCCGCAAATTTACCATTTTGAGTAGTGAGCTACTCTTTTCTTTTATCTGAAACTGGGAATAACTGTAGATGTGAGTGGTGTTTTGAGACAATGGAACTGGAAATTCTCTGATCTGGAGGAATAAAAGCTGACAGAAGCGTTTTCATTTCTTCCAAGGGTAGAAGGTGAGCTTGGAGACTGGTATTCTTCATCAGTGCTCATTTGCATCTTGGAGCGCCTAATGGGACATTGTAATGAGGATAAATGGGATTTAAAAAACTGAGCACCCAGCTGCAATGAACATTTTGCAAGGACTTAATTGAAACAACAAATAAAGAAAAACAAAAAAAAAACCTGAAAAGTAACCAGATGGCCATTAAATGTTGATTGAGTTTTGACTTGGGCTTTGGATGAGGCTGATTTATATGCAGATGCTTGATGAAAACAATCTGTTGAGAATTTTATGCATTTTTTTATGCTGTTGATTCTTTAAAAAAGCAGGTCTCATTTATTTTTTCATGCTGTGTATATGTTACTTATATTTCTTGGAACATTGCTAGTAATGTTTTAAGGTATATTGAAAAAGGAGCTGAGCCATAAGGCAAAGCTCTCAATTTACCAGTCGATCTATGTTCCTACCCTCACCTATGGTCATGAGCTACGGGTAGTGACCGAAAGAATGAGATTGCGAATACAGGCGGCTGGAATTAGTTTTCTCCACAGGGTGTCTGGGCTCTCCCTTAAAGATAGGGTGGGAAGCTCAATCTTCCGGGAGGGGCTCAGAGTAGAGCCGCTGCTCCTCCGCATTGAGAGGAGTCAGATGAGGTGGCTCGGGCATCTGATCAGGATGCCTCCTGGACGCCTCCCTGGTGAGGTGTTCCGGGCACATCCAACCGGGAGGAGGCCCTGGGGAAGACCCAGGACACACTGGAGGGACTATGTCTCCTGGCTGGCCTGGGAACGCCTCGGGATTCTCCCGGAAGAGCTAGAAGAAGTGGCCGGGGAGAGGGAAGTCTGGGCATCTCTGCTCAAGCTGCTGCCCCCGCGACCTGACCTCGGATAAGCGGAAGAGGATGGATGGATGGATGGATGGATGAATTGAGGAGCTTCAAAAATAGGTGACGTGACCTCTAGGAGACCCCCAAACCCCAGACACAATTGAACAGGCAGTAGTTCTGGATACAAAAAAGTTGTTTTTGCCCACTGTGCAAGGCTTCTTCTTTCCGCAATATAATTTGTTTGCTCTCTGTTAGGGAAAACATAAAACATTCTGCATGAGTTTATTAGGGTTTCTGAGTTTGCATTCCTTTTATTTTCTGTACCATTTGTTTCCAGTATATTTACTATTAAAACAAAAAGATAATGTCAATTAATTATTTTTGTTGTGTTCTATATAAGAATTTATGTATAAGACATTCCTAATCTCTATATATATAAAATCCAATTCATGAGAGGACTACTTAATGGATTTAGTTCAGGTTTTTTTCTATAATTTGTTTGAACATTCTGGTTGATTTTGTGACCTCTCTCGTCACACTAAATATCATAGTTCGCTTGCGGTACCGATTTATTTGTGCGAATCCAAGAGAGATGCAGTGGGCCGAGGGGTGGGGGGCAGGGCCCTCCTCACTCACATGCCAGCCTTGGGGCGTATCTTATATCCGCTTAGCTAGCAAATGAGAGAACACCTTAACAGATTTAGATCTGGCATTTTTCTAGAATTTGCTTGAACATTCTGGTTGATTTTACAACTTCTCTCATCATGCTCAGAATCATAGTTCACTATATTTGCATTAATCCGAGACAGAGGCAGAGGGCCGAGGGGAGGGGGATGCGTGATGTCAAGATTGAGGGGCCAGGCAGGGCCCTCCTCGCTGTCCTGTTTCACTACTACGCGGGCGGAGCTGCAGGGGACGGCTAGTTAATGATAAAAATGTTTTTCAAAGACCTTTAATATGTTTATTTTGGTACATTTTGATATATAAAAAATATAGGGTGAATTATAGATTATACCATTTATCTGTGTGCTGATTAGTTCAACTAATGTATGTTTGAACTGTGCTATGCAAAGGAACCTAGCATAGCTAATATCATTACTCTGCTATATTCTTCAGTCTACACAGATAACTCAGCTGTTAATATGCAGGCTCCATTGAGTTCAACGCTATATGACAGGATTTCAGATTTCTGACTCTTTGCAATGGTGACCTTGGCTGTTATTAAAAGAGAGGCTTTGCTACACTTCAATGTCCTCCTCTCCTCTACAAGCAAGCATCATCTCCTCTGCTTGAGACTGAGTTACTAGTGTTGGCTGCTATGTATTTCTGGACACTAAGCTACAAGAAAGACATAGCAGCACTTACAACTGTGCAGAGGAGAGCAACCAGGTGAATCCCAAGGCTCTCCAAAGACTCAGAGAATTAAACCTGTTCAGTCTCGAGCAAAGGAGACTGTGTGGGGACCTAATCCAGATCTTCAAAATTCTCAAAGGCATTGTTAAAGTAGATCCAGTAGAATTCTATAATATCAAGGATGAATCACATACTCAAGGTCACCAATGGAAATTATGGGGAAGTGAATTTATGGATTGAAGCCAGGAAGCACTTCTTTAACGCAAAGAGTTGTGGGAATCTGGATCAAATTACCAAGACATGTAGTTGAAGCAGAAACCTTGACAACCTTTAAGAAGTATCTGAATGAGATATTGGGACAGCTTAGTTATTATCAAAACAGACAAGCTTGATGGACTGAATGTTCTACTCTCATTTGTCAAACTTCTTATGTTCCTCCTCTCCAGGCTCCAACTCACCTGGCTGAGGCAGAGTAGTTTCTTTTATTCTGGACTTAGGAGTACTTCTGGTGCCACAAAATTATACCTAGGGGTCAGGAAGAATCTCCTCAACAGCTCCACCCCAGGAACCCAAATGGGCCATCCCTCAGGACAACAACTCCCAGGCACTGTGACGATGCGGGTTCTGCTCCGTGCTCCCATACACTGTTTGGCAGCCCTTGAACCCAACACCGTCAATAGTTATAACCGAGATGAGCTAGACAGTGAGCAACAACACAGCAAGGGGATGATGAAAATGTGCAAAAGTGCTTTTATTTACAAATGCAATAAAACAAATCAATGCATCCAAATAAATAAGTGCAACAGGGCAGTGCTTCCAAAGTTCAATAAATAAATAATCCATTAAAACAGTGACAATCATGGAGGTTAAAATAGAAAAACACAATTCTTTAAAAGCTGAGGTTAAAATGTTGCTGGAGGCAGTCCTTTAAAACAATTAAGCCCGGTGCTTCTTTTACATTAGCGTCTCACCTGCTTCTGCCGTTAGGGCCCTGCAGCAGGCAAGACGCTCTCTCTGTCTGTAGCTGTCCGTCTATCTCTTTCACAGGTCTGGAGGCCTCCTGATCCTGGCTTCGGTAACGCTCTCATCCCACGCCTGAGACTTGGAGTCCTTGCCAACCAGGACACTCACGACAAGAACTTCTCCTCCAAGCCTCCCGACTCCCGCTGCCGTCCCGGCCTTATGCGGAGAGTCGTTCTTCTATTCACTGGTCACTCCCGCTACAAGCTCACTCAGCCGGAGTGACTACTACTACGACTCCCAGGTGTCGGCCTAACACCCAGGCTTCCCTTCAGCTGCCTGTGAACATTCACTCGCTCGCTCGCTCTCTCTCCTGCTCCTGCTCCCTGCTCCCTGCTCCCTGTTCCCTGCTCTCCAGCAACCTCCATCTTTTCTCTTTCCCTTCCTTTCTTTTTCTTTTGTTCTTGTTCTCCCCTTCTAGCCGGCTCGCGCTTCTATATATGCCAAGAGGACATAGCAGCTGCAGCCCATTAGCATCCCCAGGAACAATCACGGATGTGGGCAGTCTCTCACCTGTGCACTTAGGTGAGAAACGCCCACACCGCAGATCGCCCTGAGACACTACAGCCACAACCACTACGCCCCCTTGCTAAGCCGCGAGCGCGGTGATTATTTATTTAAAAATGGCCTTTTGAACCGGGGCCGTGGACACGCTATACCACAGGCACCTCTGCAGGTGTGAAAATGGGAGCTTGAGCAAAGGGATTGTGAGAACTGGCACACTGGGGAAGCACATAGTTCCAGGAAGCAGTACCCATCATCCTTCTAATATAGTTTTATCCTGACTGGGAAAGGCAATACCCCCCATCCATGGGAATCGTCCGTTATTAACACCTTCCAGCCAGGATGTCAAACGATCCATCTCCTCTGTTACAGTGGGTAGGTATTGGGGATGTCTCAGAAGTAGTAATTTATCTTGATGGAAATACATGTTTTTCACAGTACGTGATGCTATACACATGTAGATACTGTAATGGTTACTGATCACCTTCTTAATTTGTTTTTTAAGTACCTTATGATATCATGGGTTATGAAAAGCACAATATCTAGTTAAGCTGACGAGATAGGTTCCAATCCCACTTGTTTGTTTGTTTTGAAATATATAAGCAGAAGTTAGTTGCCAAGCAAGAACTGTGAATGGGGCACCAGTCCATCACAGGTCACATGCATGCATACCCAGCAATAATTTATAGTCTCATTGGAGAAGAACAAACAAACTGTAATTGTCTTTACTTCACTACTGGCATGTAGACTTATCAACTGGAAGAATTCTAACTCACCTCTTCTAAGTCAGTGGGTAACTGATGTCCTATACTATTTGAAACTGGAAAAAATCAAATTCGCACTTAGAGGATCTGTACAAAACTTTATCAAAACCTGGCAGGATCTAATCAGTAACATTTTAGAATAAGCATTTAAATTGAGGAAGCAGGTTCTCTCCACTCTTTTACTTCATTTATCTTTATTCATTTATTAATTTATCTATTTGCTTATCTTTACTAGCATGACGTTTTACACTGATGGCCTAACTCTCTTACTCACGGGTGGACGTTGATTTGTTTAGAACCTTTTTTTTTTTGTAAAACTTGAGTTATGTGTATGGAATGTTACTTTATTTAAATAAAATCAATAAAATTTAAAAAAAATGTATAGTCTCAAGTTCACCTAACATTCACCCCTTTTGGATGAGAGGGAAAAACAAGACAACCCAGAGAAAGCCCTGTTCAGACTTAAAGGGAACGTACAGACTCCACATTTATAAAGACCAGGCACAGAATTCAATCCTAGGATGCCAGATCTGTGAGACAGCTAACCACTATGCCCCTATGCTTTCCCACCAAACAATATTAATGCTCATAGTAATTATTCGATTTTCCTATACTTCCTCCATATTTTGTAATAACCAGAAGACAATCAAATTGGGTCAGGCTTCAGGCTGTATATCAATACAGAATACAAGAGGTTCCGAAACTTAATGGATGGAACAACCCAGATTTTGGCCTGTTAAGCCTTTGGCTTTACCTCGTGTCCAATGCTCCAGGGAGAAGGTTGGCCAACTGTGACCCAATTTTGGAACAAGCAGGGTTCAGAAAATAAATTATGCAGATGGTTTTGTTTTAAAACACATTAAAGAAAGTGAGGTTGTCCTCAAATTGTTGCTTTTTAAAGAGAACATTATCTTATGGGTAATATTTTCTTAAAATATCCATTGAATTAGTAATAAAAGGCAACCACTTGCACACAAACATGTGCTCTGCATCTGTCTTCCATAGCAAAGTGCCCTTGGTCTGAATTTTCTCTGTGCTGCTATAGTACAGTACTTCTGTTTTCTAATAAACATGTAATACATTCCTATAACATCATTTTATTGCATTACAACAGATTTTCTCCAACCAAAGTCATTTATCGTTTTAATTTTTATTTAACAATGTGGAACTCTGGAAAATAAAACATGCTGTATGTCTAAGTTTTTTTGGGTTATTTTTAATACATGATTAAGTACACCAATGCATAATATCTGCTATTTAGGTTATGGATATAATAAGTTAAAATTAAAAACTCTCTCTGGAAAATATGATAATGTACAGAAGAGAGATAAAATCTGTGCATCTTCTTTGTGCCAAAGCATGTCCCATTGTGGAATATTTAATGGATGTCATCAGTGAATTGCATTCTATTTGCAATAAATTCTCCATTGGAGCCAGGTCCAGTCTGTCCCTGGTACAATCAAGAATATTTACTTTGTTCCTTCTTTTGTGCACTCTTTGTGGTTTGGATGATTGTCTGGCTGAAATTTGAATTTTCCACCCAATTGCAATTCTTAATGATGAAAGCAGAGCTGTTTTTTCGACTACCGTTCTCTCATAGTTTGTACAATTCTCTCACAAACATGATAAGATTGTCAGTTTCCTCTGATGAAAGACCTGGCCATCCCACAATACAATACAATACAATGCAATTTATTTTTATATAGTCCGAAATTAAGTGGCGCAATGGGCTTTAACAGGCCCTGCCTGTCCCACAGCTGACAGGCCTAAATGGTCATAAATTAGCTCTCTTAAAAGATGAAAAGATGAACTTTTAAACATGCACCATGTTTTTCCAAATCTGCTATGTACTTTGATACTTTCCTTAATTCACCTTCTTAAGAGCAGTCTAAGCCTTCAAGTTCCTTCACAGTGTGCTTGGCAGCTCAGACTGGAGACATGGCTGACTGTTTACTGCAGAGACAAAGCCCCTCACAGCAGCTATGAAAAATCTCTACAACAACAACATTTATTTATATAGCACACTTTCATGCAAAGAATGAAGCTCAAAGGGTTTTACACAGTGTCAAAGGGAAATTTACAAGAAAAAGTAAAAAAAAATAAGATTAGGTAAAAATATTAATGAACAAGTAACGAAGACAAGTAAATAAATCAATCCATGCAATGTTATAAAACATAGATATATAATTGGTAGAAGTGTAGCATCCTTATATACAATATCATATTCTAAGTTTCTAAAGATGAGTCTGGTGATAAGGTAAGATAGCTAGGAAGACAGAAAAACAAAAAAAACTACAGTTAAGCTGGAGGAAAAAACAAAATCTGCAGGGGTACCAAGGCCAAAAGACCACTGAGCCCCCACTGTGCATTCTACCGAACACAGATGTGCTTAACTCATTCCTCACTTTTTCCAGGCTTCATCTGAGAGGATTCAATGCAGTCGCTCTCATTAACAGCTGAGGCACCCGCCTTGATCCCAACATCAAAGGTGGCTGCACAGGACTTTGATCAGGTAGAATGGTGGTGGTGGCACCACAGAAGAACCGTAAAAGAAAGTAAAGAAAAGCAGAGATTAGTGAAGATCCCTGAATAGTAAAAATGTAGCTATAAAAAAAAATAGTTTTTAACATGATCTACAGTGCTAGCCTGGTGTATCTCTGTTGGTCAAGTATAGCTCTGTCTTACTCTCTGTCTTACTCCCAATAACTTTTGATTTGTTTCTGAATTGCGTTTCAAATTTCATTTTGTTGTATTTAGGCTTAGACTGCGCCATGTCCAGTGATTGATTGTTCCTGCCTTTCATCCTATATTGGCAGGGATAGGCTTCAACTCCCCCTCCACCCTGCTTTGGATTAAGAGGCTCAGAAAGTGGTATGGTATATTTCAAATAGCTTAACAAATAACAGCTTAGTAAACAAATATATGTACAAAGTATATACTATATGCTATATACAGTAGATTCATTTTCTGCAACACTAGGATATATATATATGCTCACTCAAAACATAAAAGAAGGCACCTTCTACTTGCACTAACATCACTGAATAATTACATAATATTTAGTGTATTGCATTGCATTGATCTGTTTCTGAATTAGATTTCATATTTCACTGACGCCATGTCCAGTGATTTCTCCTGCCTTACACCCTATGCTTGCTGTGATAGGCTCCATCTTACTTACAACTCTGCTCTGGATAACCTCATTTATTTGGAATTAAAAAATCCACGCATTAAAAAGGCGACCCTAAATTTGACCTGAATTAGAAGGTGGCATGGCTCTACCTAATTTTCAGTTTTATTATTGGGCGTCAAACATACAAGCTATAAAAACCTGGACATGGACACAAATAGATGAACATACACAGGCTTGGTCTACAATAGAAATAAAATCTTGCAGTACTTCTTTATATTCTTTGCTTTGTAACCCAATAAGTACAAGTCATTGTCAACATACTAACAACCCAAGTGTCCTTCATTCACTCAGAATATGGAGCCAATGTAGGAAGTACTTCAAGTTAAAGAATATTTTATCTGTGGCACTTCTACATAATAACTACTTCTTTCCATCCTCTCAAACTTACACAGTTTTTAATGTTTGGAAAACGTATTGGTGAAATCATTTAGAGATTTGTATATAAATAATGTCTTTGCATCCTATGAGCAATTATTCTCCAAATGTAATCTCCCATCAACACAATTTTTCCACACTCTCCAAATTAGAAACTTTGCTAAATGAAATCTACCCAATTTTACTCACCTCTCATCTATTTCAATTCTAGAAGAGATATTGATCAGTCCTGGGGACTCAGACAGCATTTCTATAACATATAAAACAATTTTAAAGTCCCTCCCTTTTAAAGATCTCAGAGTACAGTGGAATAAGGATCTCTTACTCAACATCTCAGAAACAGAGTGAAAGGCATCCATGCACAGAATTCACTCGAGCGCCATATGTGCAAAACATTCAATTATTCAACTTAAAATCTTTTATTGAGCACATCTATCTTGTTTAAAATGTATATTATTGGGCAAGATCCAACCTGCGAACATTGCAATCGAGCTCCAGCCTTATGTTTTTGGCCTCCACCAAATTAACATCATTCTGAACCAAAATCTTTAAATGTCCTTTCAGACAGCCTTGGTGTCCCAATCCCTCCTAATCCACTAACAGCTGTGTTTGGTGGACTCCCAGATGGGTTTAAAGTGAAGAAGGACAAACAAACTGTAATTGCCTTTACTACACTATTGGCACGTAGACTTATCTTGCTCAACTGGAGGAATCCTAGCCAGTGGGTAACTGATGTTATATACTATTTGAAATTGGAAAAAATCAAATTCTCACTTAGAGGATCTCTTCAAAACTTTTTCAAAACCTGGCAGGAACTAATCAATAACATTTTCGAATAAGTATTTATATTGGGGGAAAAGACTCCTTTTCCTTTTCACTGCTCTCAACAGTTTTGCTCCTGCTGTTGGCCTTCCTCTCTTTCTCGAGGGTGCATGTTAGGTGAATTAGCAAATCTAAATTGGTCCTAATGTGTGTTTGGTGTGTGGGTGTGTGTGTGTGTGTTCACCATGCAATGGACCTGTTCAGGATTTGTTCTTACACCCTGTACTAGCTAGGATAGGCTCCCTAAATTCCCTAAATTCGTCTGGATTAAGAGGTTTAGGAAATAACTAAAGAGTGTATGGTTCCTGGCTCAGATGATGATACCTATGGTAGCTTCCACTTACTACATTCACCACACCAGCTCATTCCTGGGACAACACTGTGATGGCATCTGAGGCCGAAGTTGTGAACGCTGAGTATGCAAGGTAGCAAGAGTAATTTTATGAGTGATATTTTGACTTGGCACTAAGCCACACTTAATAAATGAAACCATCAACAGAAAAGATAAGCTGTAAAAGTAAACCCCTAAAAATCCAGTATTTCACATTCCTGAAAACTTGTGAGTTGTTCATACACTTGCAACAGGATAGAATTGCTCATTCATAGAAAATCATGCCACACATGCCACAGATCCATCCTCATGGGAAGCAGAGAGGGTGAAGAGCTGGCAGTAAGGCACCTGAAATGTGATGACAGCTGTCAGTGAGCATTTTAAGGCTTCAAGCACAAATGCACGTTGTTCAGTTTTGCTCTTCTTTGTCATAACAAGGTGTCAAAGGTCACAACTTATGAAGCTAGAAATTTCCAGAATTAAATGTGGACATTAAATCTTTCAAGTTTGTTTGATGATTTACTAGGCCTCCCAACGTTTAGTTTATATTTTTAGAAGACATTAGCTGTTATGTCTTTTTCTGCTGCGGTGATCAGAACTGCACATGATATCCCAGATACTGTCTCACTAGTGCATTATTGAGTATAATGCCTGCTGATTTATATTCAGTTATTTTTTCAATATGACTGAAAGTGTTATTTGCCCTTTTAATTGCTACTGGCTATAAAATGAGAATGCTAAACCAACATAAATCCCTCATCATTTTTAGTGATTGTTCCCTGTAAGAGAATGTCATTGATCTTGCAATTATATATAACTAGCCGACTGGGTACATTTGTAAAATGGGTTAAGGAAACAAAAAAAAGTTTATGTTTTTTTAAATGGTGAACATGTTATTATTACTAGATGTCCCATCTGTCATCAACATTGCCTCTTTGTCGATATTTATGATCTTGTGAGTCAAAAATTTGAATCCCATTGGATTCCACAATTGATGTAATTCCTTGCTGGGTTGTAACCATGAATGCTGTCAAATCTGACTTCTTGCCTTATTTCAAGGTGGACAGATTGTATTGCTTAAATTATGAAGAAAAGCCGACAAAGCAGGAGTTAAATAACAATCCTTTGATTCTTCTTTGTGTTTTTATATTACAGTTGAAAGAAGTAGCATGCAACGTAGCCTAGGTAAGTAATATTAAGCTCTGGTCATTTTGTCTGCTATTCCAGCTTCAGTCTGTTTGAATGTTTCACTTACTCTGAGCCAGCAGGTGCCACTGGTGTGTAAACTGTAAAACACAGGAAAAAAAAAAAAACACTGGGATCCCCAGGGTCAAAATTTTGAGTTGCAAAGTAGTCTCTCTGTTCTGTACATTCCTAGAGAACAACTATGCAAAATCTGATCCAGATCAGTCAAAGGGTGGTGTTCTCTGTGTTGACAGACATTTTGTACATATTGCTTTTGTCTAATCTATAATACTTTGCACTTTTATACATCTTACTGCATTTTCCATGTGTTTGCTGAATTTCAAACTACTTATTGAAGTTGTTTTTTGCTGTCTGCTCACTATTTTTCCATCAATAATGATAGCATTTGTAAATTTCATATGATTACTAGCTAGAACAGAATCTACGTCATTATTATACGAAATTAGAAAAGCTTTTTTTTTATATGCTTTGTTAATCCCCGAGGGATTGCATGACCTTTGGAGGTAATGGTAAAACCACAGAACCCTGACTCTACTGGTAACCTTACCTCATATTCTTCCCTTATCTATACTTTACTTACAGTATATCTCTTATCTATACTTTATTGTCAATGGCCCGGTAACCAGCTTGTACTCTAACTTCAAATGTTAATTCTGTTAAACGATTGTGGAATCATGTCAGATACTTTATGAAAATCTATGTGTAAGGATTCTAAAGAACAAATAAATATCCTAGAGAATCACACATATCCTAATTAGATAACTAATGACAGAGCCCCAAACCCCAACATGAACACACTAAGACTGTCCCAGGTTCAAATAAAAGAGTGTTTATTATACAAATACCTCACAAAATAGTACTAAAACACAAGTTATTTCTCTTCCAATCACCTCTCCTCTTTCCACCACACTGCCCTCCTCCAGTTAGTGTTGCTCGTCCTCCTCCCAGCTTCAACTTGCCTGGACAAAGGAGTGAGGACCCAGGAGTACTTCTGGTGCCAGGATTGTTGCCCACTGGAAGCACTTCTGGGCCTCCACATAACAGGGAGTACATCTCCCTGCAGCACCCTCTTGCAGCACCCACAGACCTCAGCAGCGCTGCCCTGCTGGACTACAATTCCCAGGATTCCCTGCTGGTTCCCAAATAGGTGCTGATATCAAGGGCTATTGCCATCTAGCAACTGGGTGGAATAAACACCCCCCAGAGACAGTCCTTCCCTGTCCTGCTCTTTTATCCCAGCCAGAGAAGGTGCTACACACATGTCAGATCTGGGCTTCCCGGCTGAGTAATGAACTATCTTCTCTTCTGGCTGGGATTTCCATCTATCCATTAGGGAAGCCTTGTCTGGGTGATACATCAATTCCCTCTCTCAGCCAGGGTGCCTTTCTGTTTATTTTGGGCCTCCTATCTGGGTAAGGTATCTTCCCGATTCCTTGTCGGGATGCCCATCCAACCTGTGTGCCTCCTACACAAGTTGGGCTCACATCCACCCACTAGCTTGGTTCTGTAACCAACCCCTTGAAAGAAGTTGGACTCTCCTTTACTCTGGAGTTTCCTGGGAAGAAAGGCATCAGGCAATGAGACAGCTTCTTTTTCAGTCCCTGCTTGGTTGGTGCCATGTTCGTGTTTGTTGAGGAGGGGGCTGCCCCGTGTGGCTGAAGGTTGTGGAGAGGATGAGGACTCTGACTGCCATATCTGACTATGCAGCAAATGTCAGCACCCTTTTTGAGAATCTTCACAGGGTACCCCAATCCCACCCATGGTCTTCAATGAAATTTTGATGTATCACAGTGCTCAAACCACTTTTCGATCAACCACCATTTTATTGTGATGATCATAGTTTTGCCATAGTGGCACCTTTTTGCAAATTTTCACACCCCAACTCTAACTTCGCTCTTCGATCGGCTGTCACTGTATTGCAATGTTTGAAGTTTCATTGTACTGGCACTTTTTTTTATAGTACCAGTGCTTCAAAGCTGCATGGAAGACCCCCAACTGTTTGATCGAATGTCACTGTATCACTATAAAAGTAGTCTGTCAGTCAGTCAGTCATTTTCCAACCCACTATATCCTAACACAGAGTCTCAGGGGTCTGCTGGAGCCAATCCCAGGCAGCACAGGGCGCAAGGCAGGAACAAATCCTGGGCAGGGCGCCAGCCCACAGCAGCTATAAAAGTAGTACTGCCAGTAAATTGGTTCCACTTCAAACACTGTATATAAGTGATGTTCATAAAGTCTGAATATATGCATGTGCCTAGTGGAGTAGTGAGATAAGGTGGTCTTTTGGATTTTGACACCCTAAGGCCTGTAAGTATCTTAATCTGGCCTTGCTTAAGAAATATAAGCTACTGTACATAATTGGCCAGTTCACCAATCTTTGCAATTTTTGTATCACTTGAGAGGGAATCTGGAGTTTAAGAAAGCTATTTTATCCAGTTCAAGCCTGTTTGGACCCAGTTTATAATAACATTATTGTGTAAAATGCAAATAAAAAAACAATCATTTATGTGATCTTTGTATAAATATCAATGTCAATTTATGTATATAGCACATTTAAAACAACATAGGAATGCTGTGGCCAAAGTGCTTATAATAAAAGAAGAAAAAATTAACATTAACATAAATAACATAGGCGGCACGGTGGCACAGTGGGTAGCGCTGCTGCCTCGCAGTTGGGAGACCTGTGGACCTGGATTCGCTTCCCGGGTCCTCCCTGCGTGGAGTTTGCATGTTCTCCCCGTGTCTGCGTGGGTTTCCTCTGGGCACTCCGGTTTCCTCCCACAGTCCAAAGACATGCTGGTTAGGTGGATTGGCGATTCTAAATTGGCCCTAGTGTGTGCTTGGTGTGTGGTGTGTGTCCTGCGGTGGGTTGGCACCCTGCCCAGGATTGTTTCCTGCCTTGTGCCCTGTGTTGGCTGGGATTGGCTCCAGCAGACCCCTGTGACCTGTGTGTTCGGATTCAGCGGGTTGGAAAATGGATGGATGGATAAATAACATAAATAGAAATAAAATAAATGAACATAAATAAAATAAATAATAAATAGAAGTAAGATTACATAACCACAATGAGGAAACCATCAGTATTACTGAATAAATGTAAGTACGTTCTCATTGTTATTTTAGAATGTTACAAAAATGTTTAATAAAAAATGTGACAGCTGTCTTTTTGAGGAGATAAGCAAAAATTAAAAATGCTCCAGTTAACTAAATGTCTGAATGTTGCATCATGCCTACATTTTCTAATTTGTTATGGTATAGACAACACTTTGGTCCCGTTTCTTTTATTGCTTCAGCATATTGCCTCCAGAGGTTTCTTCCATCCATCCATTGATTATCTAACCCACTAATTCCAATTTAGAGTTGCAGGGAAGGGTGTTGTGTCAATATAAAACTTTAAATTCTTTTCAGATTCACACAGTCTTTCCCTCGGAGGAGCCCCCGCCCTCCCACTTGGCTGCCCGCCCCAGAATCCCCAGCTGCACCCCAGCACTCCCCTGCCTAAGGGCTCTTGCTTCATCTCTCTGGAGTGAAGTCCACCTTTTCTCATACTGCTCTTGAGTTAGTTTAAAAGAACACACAACATCAACCTTGACATGTTCAGTTTATAAATATCATGTGGAGTGAAAATACTGTGAGAGTAATTCATTTATCCAAGTGGCCCTGCATTCATTTAAACTTCACGTGTGTGCATTAATTATCTTCATCGTAACATAAACATTGAAATTTCTAAGAGTTGAGGCCTTTTTATTTTTGATACAGAATTTTGTTTATTACAAAACAATCATTATTGCTTCAAAAGATAACTTCTGGGTAACTTATTTTTCTTAGGCTGCAAGGAACAGCTTGATAACATCAAATCTCGGCTTGGAACTGCTGGAAGCTCTCTTTGTAATCAGAACTAGATGAAATACTTATCACCTTGGGGGACAGCAGCCTATTTTATTGCTTACTTTATTTTCACCTTCGGGAGGTTCATAGCCTTTCAATTCACACAGAACATTCAATGTTTTTTTTTACTCATAAAAATTGGAATGAAACATGATTATAACAGCAGAAGTTTCTCTGCCTATAAATTGATTTTACTCTTTGTTCACTTAATAAAGTAGCAAACCATCGTGATTCAGCTGATTCTTTTAGTGTGTTGTGAATTATTGGGTGTGCTCATAGTGGCCCTGTACCCAGAATAATGTCAAGAAGTTACAAACACAAGATTTTTCTGTTGTAAATACATATAAGAAGAGAAATGCAAAGGACAAATCACCATACAAACTGCTTAATATGTGAATTTCCCCTTGGGGATTAATAAAGTATCTATCTATCTATCTATCTATCTATCTATCTATCTATCTATCTATCTATCTATCTATCTATCTATCTATCTATCTATCTATCTATAACAGAAGCCTCCCTGAGACTTTTGAATACAGGCTATCCATGAGGTGACTTGTCTAGTTTCCCAGATCATGACACATGCAGTAATCAGTCCCTTTACATTCAATCTTCTTCTTTCCTTCTCTCTAACTCTGGATGCTCTTCACCATGACAGCAGTTGCCTAGTGGATGACCCCGCTGCCCATGTGAGGTGGATGGGAAATCGGACCCAAAGGGCCCCTTCATCAGTCCTCTAGAAAGCCAGCCACAATAGAAAAAGAAATATTTGTGCATGTTTAGTTTAAACTACAGTTTCAACCGCATGGTAGCACAGAGTCACATTCAGTCCTGACAGCACAATGCAGAGGCAGGGCCCAATTCACCATTAAGGCAAATTAGGCATTCACCTAGGGCACAGATCATAAGGTGGGAAAAACCCAGCCGCATGGGTTAGCTACAAAACAGTCAGTTGGCACACTAATAAACCTGGCCTTAGGGCACAAAAAAAACTTAGCACTGGCACTGGGCAGAAGCCATGTTTGATCAAGATATGCAAGGCACCCTCACTCACAAAGGACCTATTTAAAGTCGAGGCACCTTTGAAATGTGAATGGAAATATGAAGTACCCATACTGACATCCTGAGAATGAGGAGCAAGAGGTACTGGTTAAAGTACACAGAGAAATCAGTGTCATCTAAATACTTTGTCAAAAGTAGTTAGCTCACAAAAGCTAAGACTATGATAGGCCTCACTGATCTGATGTCCATGGAACTGAAACAGCATGTTCTGTGATGTTATCAAGCATTAGCAAGATGTAAGACATGTGTTTGTTAGCTTTGCTCGAAAAGACGCACAGTACTTTGAGTCAGACTGTATGCGGTTTCTCGGTTGTTTTCATTCAATATGTCCGGTTAGTAACACTGGCAGTGATGCGTCCCTACTTCATGCTCTAAAATGGCTGCAGAGTGAAAATGGTCTCCATCTTGGTAAACAGACCACAGGCTTTGCATTAGGACTAAGGATGGATGGGCCTCCTAGAAAAGACAATCTGATTAAAACTTTGGTAAACCCTTTCATAACTGCATTTGTTTTTGAGACCTTGAGGAACACAAATGACAGTAGCTTAATTTGTTCCTTGAATATTGCTTAAATGTGTTTTCTGTCCTAATATTGAAGGTAGCTACAGTAAGATCTACTGAGTACATGTCATGTCAGTCTTTTTCTAACCCACATAGTCTTGAACAGGCTCACAGAAGGCATCGCAGCCTATCCCAGCTAGCATAGAATGCAAGGTAAGAACAAACCCTGGGCAGGGCGCCAGTCCATCGCAGGGAGAACCAACATACACATACACCTCTCTACTCCGCACTAGGGCCAATTTAATACCACCAGTCCAACTAACCTGCACGTCTTTGGACTGTGGGAGGAAACCTACACAGACATGGGGAAAACATGTAAACTCTAAGCACAGAGGACCCAGGGCATGGTCTTCTTATGACAAGACAGCAGCGCTACCTCTGCACCGCCATGCAACCCTTGTGTACAAGTCTGTCTTTTAGTTTTTATATTTGAATGCTTACACGTTTACTATTGTCACACACGCACATCAGTGGATCTCTCTCTCCAGGCTTACCTGAAGTATGTACTACCACCCTGGGTCAATAGGAGGCACTGGTGCTAATCATGTCCTTTTCTGTTCCATCCACAGAGCCAAGAAGACGCCCAGTGAGGGTATTTGACTCTGCACCTTTTGGTCTCACAGCTACATGTCCCATGTCCACCAGAACTGAAAAATATTCCTGATTTCTGGAAGTTATTTTGTTCTTTTGTTACACTATAGACCGTGTTTTGTTTATTACTTTCTTTGGATTAGTCAGTGATGACCAGGTTGGTGCCCCAGTATTTTGTCTTTTGGACCTGCAGTACTTCATTCAACCACAGTATCCACCCATATTTGACATAAGAAAGCTATGTTTTACAATATTAAATAACTTGCTTTATAGTAGATATCTTTTTTCTTTGACACTTCTCTGGCATATGAATGTTCATTCGCTTTTACTACGGCTTTTATGGGTGGCTGAAGAACCATGATGCTCTACCCATCATCCTGCCCTTGTGTTCCACCAGACAATAAAACCACCCTGGTATCTCAGCCTGCTGTATGATAATCAGATGTAGAATATATAAGGGAGGCCTGCCCCTAACGGATGCACTATGTGGCTAAAATAATTGTCCAATTAAGGGTACTTTTTTCCCCAAATGTTATTTTTAAAGGAACTCCACCCAAAAAAACATTTTTTTATGCTACTTACTCCATGTATTCTGTAATGATAGATGAGAAAAATTTGGAATATTACATTTTCAAGCAGAAAAAGAGAGAAACATTTACGACATAACTAGAAATAATGGCAACTCATGCTATATGATGGCAAACGTTGTGAATAACGTCAAAGGGAAATGCAAAAAAATCCTCACATTACTCATGTTGTATAATCAACATGTCCATTTTCAGTCATATGTTTAAAACATACAAAATGCATGCATTTTTTGATAAAATATTGTGAGCTGGGGTGCTGATCGCACCTGTAATGATTTTGAATGAACACACACTTGTCTTAACAGAGCTCCGGGCTCACTTTATTTACACTCGGGCGGAGCACATGTGAACAGAACAGCTAGTCGTGTTTCCGACTTACTAACAACGCACGTTGTGACGTAATGACGTTTTCTTAAAGGTGTACACTCATTACATCTCCCCTTTTCAGTTTTTCTTTTTTTTTTTTTCTTAACAGAACGGAATTAAACATTAACATTCCTGGCTACTGATAAATTATCAACACCTTCCAACAAAACCTTATTTCCAGTTTTCTCACTGCTTACTCTAACCCCATAGAAGAACATTGTTACTTAAATCTATAAACCCTTATGACCAATATATTGCCCTTCACCTTTCAACATCTTTTTTTTTTTTTTTCTTCTTCTTCACAAATCTAATCTGTCTACTGGTCTGCTCAGTCTGCCAGATCTAGTCACGAATAGTCCTTTGTGGGTCTTTGGGGCCTGAGACAAAGTTGTCCCCATTTGCACTGTAGACGTAGGCAGCTGTTCATATATTTGTTCTGGTTGAACCGGAATTTGGTTTCCTTCCGCTGGGGCAGGGCAGAGCTGCAAGAGACGACGGTTGCGTCACAGTGTTGCTCCTTGATGCGTCTCAATGACAAAAGATCGAGGAGTTGTACTCTCGCCTCTGACCACAGCGGCTGTTCCCCAGGTCTTTTGATAATCCAACTTTGTGAGCACCGCATCACCTGACCTTAGCGATGGCAAAGGTCTAGCTCCATTGTGACGATTAAAGTAGAAAGCTTGCTTTTGCTTTTCCATGGAATCTTTTCTCCTCACATCTTCAAGATTTGGCCACTGAGGCTGAAGATGTGTCTCAAGCAATGGAAGTGTTGTTTTAATCTTTATGCCCATAAGGAGTTCAGCCGGGCTTACGCCCGTTGTGATGCAAGGTGTAGCCCTGTAACTCATCAGAGCCAGAAGAGGATCTTTCTGTTGCAGAATTTTCTTCGCAATCTGCACCCCTCTTTTCATGTCCATTTCCTTGAGCGTGGTGTGGACTGGATGTGATGTGCAAAAAGTCAAATTCCTTTGCAAATTCCTGGAACTCAGCACTCACGAACTGAGGACCATTGTCCGAAACTATTTCATCAGGGCAGCCAAACCTGGCAAATAGTGCCTTCAGTTTTAACACTATTTCTGAGGTAGTGGTTGCTGGCATGTGAAGGATCTCAAGAAATCGAGAGAAATAGTCTGACACAACAAGGTAAGTGTGCTTATTATACTCACACAAGTCAATAGCTAGCCTTTTCCAAGGTCTGTCTGAAAGGGGCGTCAAGATGAGAGGCTCCTTTTGCTGTGTCTGTTTCATCTCAAGGCATATTCGACAGGACTGAACCTTTTGTTTTATTTCTGACGAGATGCCTGGCCACCACACCGATATTCTGGCCCGCTCTCTACACTTTGTCAGACCTTGATGTCCATCATGTATCTTGTTTAGAATATCTTCTCTCAAGACGTCTGGAATTAACATACGGCTTCCTCTTGTCAGTATTCCATTGTGCTCAGACAGCTCGTTCTTGAAATGGAAAAACTGTTGAACTATCACTGGAACGTTGTCTATATATTTTGGCCATCCTGACCTGATATACTTCAGTACAGTTTGCAGGTTATTGTCAGCCTTTGTAGCAGCCCTAATGGCTTCAAGTTTTGGTGGGCTTGCAGGCATGCATTCAGCAACATCAGCAATGTAACACTCCACGTCGGTGTGTGTGTTGAGATCATTTTCCTTGTATGCTAGTGGGCTTCGGGATAATGTATCAGCCACCACCAAAGTGTTTCCTGGAGAATATTCTGCTGTCAGTTTAAATCACATTAGCCTCATAAGTAGTCTCTGACATCTTAATGGAACACTGTCCAAGTCCTTCTTATTCATAAGAGGCACTAACGGTTTGTGATCTGTTACCAACTTGAAGTTTTCAAGGCCTATTAGGTACTTTTCGAATTTTTCACAAGCCCAGATGCTCGCCAGACATTCTTTCTCAATCTGGGCATATCTTGATTCTGCCTCAGACAAACTGCGTGAGCAGTATGCTACCGGTTTCCAGTCTTTCTCATGCAGTTGCAATAGTACACCACCTTTGCCATAACTGCTGGCATCAGCTGACACAGCAGTAGGTAGAGTCACATCATAGAACTTCAAAACTGGAGAAGTAGAAAGGATGTCTTTAATGCGCTGAAATGCTGTCTCCTGGGGACTGGCCTAGGTAATTAAACATCCCCAGTATCCGTTTTAGCTCTTGAACATTGTACGGAGGTGACAGTTCACGGATTGCTCTGACCTTCTCAGGATCTGGTCTCACACCTGATTTGTCGATCAAGTGACCAAGGAAGTGAAGCTGATGTTGTCTCAGCAGACACTTTTCACGGTTCAACTTCAACCCCGCAGACTCAATTCTCTTCAATACATTGCTAAGCCGTTTGTCATGCTGTTCCATGGCGTCTCCATACACCAATATATCATCCATATACACCGATACTCCATCAAGCCCTTGTAAAGTTTCCATCATCTTCCGCTGAAATATTTCTGGGGCACTGGTGATGCCAAAAGGAAGACGTTTAAAGGAGTACCTTCCAAACGGTGTTATGAAAGTGGTTAGTTTGCTGCTTTCTGGGTGTAACGGTATCTGCCAAAAACCTGTGGCAGCATCCAAAGATGAGAAGACTGTTGCACCACTCAGTTTTGCAATTATCTCCTCTGCAGTTGGAAGAACATATCTTTCCCTTTTTACGGCTTCATTCAACTTTTTCAGATCTACACAGATGCGAACCCTCTGTTTAAGCACCGGCACAATGGGTGCGCACTAGTCCGTAGGGTCTGTCACTGGCTCAATGACCCCATTCTCTTCCATGCGCTGAAGCTCTTCTCTTACTTTTTGTATAAGAGGCAGTGGAACTCTGCGCGCTATGTGTACCACATATGGCTGAGCATTGTCCTTAAGCTGGATCTTAACAGGTTCTGTTTTAAGAGTTCCATGCTCACCAAATGCATTGTGAATTTCCTCAATGCGTTTCACCACTCCCATTGAGGATGCAGTGGATCGGCTTAACAAATTGTTCACATTTTGTCCATGGATAACATACACTGGGAATGTGTACACACTTCCTTTATATGTGGTACTGACTTGAAATTTCCCCAAGCACTCAAGGCGTCCTCCAGGACTACACAGTGTAACACTAGACCGCTCCAGCATTCTCCTGGGATTAAGCGTGCAGAATGTTTCTTCACACATGATGTTTGCATCTGCACCAGTATCAATTTTAAATTTAACTGGTGTCTTTCCGATGGAAATTTTCACAGTCCACTGCTCATCATTATTTTGTGGATTTGTAACAGATCCCAGGAAATATGGTGTCTGTGCAACAATTTCTGTCACTTCTCTCACTGATTTACTGTGGCACATTCTTTCCCAGTGACCCACTTTTTTACATTTATTGCATGTTGATTTTATTGCTGGGCATTTTTCCTGATACTTGTGTTTAATCTTCCCACATCTCCCACATTTTGGTTCTCCTTGCTCTTTATCAAATTTTCTTTTAGGTTTCCATCTCTGTTTTCCTCTGTCTGCTGCTTTCCCTTGTGCTATCTCTTGTACTGCAGCGCACGCCTCCCCCTGCTGGTGAACTTGGAGCGCTACCTCTTCACATTGGCACACGCTTTGAATAGTTTGAGCTAACGTGAGGTCGGACATTAACTGCAGCCTGCGCGACAGTTCTTTATCGAGTATGCCCACAACTATCCGATCCCGAATGTGTTCATCTCTGTATTCTCCGAAGTCACAATGTTTTGATAAATCATACAGAATTCTAATAAAAGTTTCTGCCTTTTCACCCGGGTGCTGTACTCTTTGATAGAAACAGGCTCGCTCGTGAATCACATTCCGTTTAGGGAAGAAGTACTCGTCGTATTTTCTTAACACAACGTCGAATCTCTTCTTGTCACCTTCCTCATCAAAGGCGAACGATTTAAATATGTGTTCGGCTTCGTTACCCATGGCGTAGATTAATGAACTGACCTGGACTTCACCGTCTTCTTTATCCAGTTTGGTAGCACTCCTAAAACGCTGAAAATGTAGCTTCCAGTCAGCCCACTCATTCGGACGATCAAATGAAAAACATTCCGGAGGATTGAACTTCGCCATATTTTCGAGGCAATGCGCTCGTCAAGCACTTCTGACACCATGTAATGATTTTGAATGAACGCACACTTGTCTTAACAGAGCTCCGGGCTCACTTTATTTACACTCGGGCGGAGCACATGTGAACAGAACAGCTAGTCATGTTTCCGACTTACTAACAACGCACGTTATGACGTAATGACGTTTTCTTAAAGGTGTACACTCATTACAGCACCCCTACAGATTAAAAAAAAGGCTGAAAGACTACCTTCACATTGCTCCCTTGCTTGGTGGGCTTACTTGCGGCTGATCTATCGTGCAATCCACGCAGTACTTTGCATATTTAAAAGTCCAAACAGCACCTGTCAGTTTTTGATTGTTTGCTTTTCTCTGTCTCTCTCTCTCAGACCTTCCCTGCTCCTGACGTGCACTCCTTTGAAGAGGAAGATATGTTTGCATTCTTTTAAAATTGTGAGACGGAACTGTCATCTCTGTCTTGTCAAGGAGCACGTTTAAACTTTTGAAAAAGAGGCATATGTTTGTTTGCAGTGTTTGAATAAAGTTCCTGTCTCTACAACCTCCTGTGTTTCTGTGCAAATCTGTGACCCAAGCGTGACAATATTTGTAATATTCACTTTAGAAAAAGCAGTGTACATCATTTTAAACAGTAAAATACATTTCCCATAATACTGTTAAGTTGAAGACAGGATTTCTGATCAACAAATGAGGTGGAGAGGCCTATCTTTTGTTCTCTGTTTTATTAAAATTGACCAGAAAACATGAACTTGTTTCAACTTGAACTTCTGTTTCATCTTCTGCTTGGTTGGTTCTTTTTTCTAAAACCTTATATATAATGGGCAATTAGTCTATTTCTGTTTGGAAGTCGTGGTATAGCAGGCCCATGGCTTAGAAAAAGGTGGCCAATTTTAATAAATAAATAATTAAATGTCCAGCTCGATCTCCGTGCGTGTGTATGCTCATGCAGCTGCAGGGGGGTTGGTGGAGTATTTGGGGTGAGACACATCTGCACCTAATGGGTGTGGTCTGTCTCAATTGCTTCATCGGCTTACTGTGTTGCGCGTTTGGGATGCTGCACCCACGGAGGAATAAAAGGAAGAGCTGGGACTAGAAAAGGGAAGAATCGAAAGGAAGAAGAAAACATGAGAAAAGAGGTTAAGAAAAGAATGGAGAGAAGGCGGGAAGCAGAGAGAAGTGGTGCGAGTGAGCAAACAAGAGAGGGAGAAGGCAGGCAGCTGGGATGAAGTCCCTCAAGTGAGCGTTTGGCCGACGTCCGGAGGCTGAAGGAGATCTCTTCAACTGAATGACCTAAGAGCTGGAGTGACCGGAGGCACTGCTCAGTTGGAGCGTCTCGCCGCATAAGGCCAGAGAGAGGCAGTGCAGCAGTAAGCGAATTGGAAGGTTCAATGAGGCGTCCTACGGGAGAGCCATGGATGGCAGGTATGTGAGCCTGGCAGCGAGAGTTGGAGGCTGCATGGGTCCAAGCCTAGGAGCAGACACAAAAGGTTGGCTGAATTGCCGATTAGGCTCCTTCTTGGCTGCCAGAGCCTGTATTGAGTGAAGCTAAGGAGACGTCAGTTTGTGTGCACCAGGGCTCATGTTTTTATGGACAGCTTTCTGAACGGTGTTTGTAACCTCGTTTTAATGGATTACTTGATTGATTTTAACCTCCAACTTCACTTTTTATTGGATTATTTATTTATTATTTGAACTTTAGCACTGCACTTTTAAACACTGTTTCTTTTTTAATTGTTTTAATAAAAGCATTTTTTTGCACCTACCCCTTGGTTTGTGTGGGTGTCCACAACCGCTGGCTCATCCCTCAGGTAGCACGTTATCAACTGTACCAATCTCAAGAGGATCCCCGGCAGGACCTGGTAGTGTGTGACCGAAATGATCAATCAAGAATTTATTAATTTTTGTTTGTCTTTGATTTCTGTTGCGTACACTTCCTTCTTTTCATTTATTTACTTTGCCCTAAAAACTGTGTATTGTCTTTGCCAAGAAAAAGAAAGACAAACAAAGTTAATGGTGACCAGAAGGAGAAACGTCAAAAATACTAGAAACATTTCAAAACCAAGAATACGTCCTATCTTTCATCAGATCTAAGCACTAAACTAGGAATCAGAGTTGAAGTGAGGAAAAGATTCTTCTCTAAAGAAGAACACAAAAAGAGTGCAGAGATTTCTTTTGAATTATCCACAAACTTGGATGAATGCGAGATGCACGGTGCCAATCTTTCATCCCGTCGTGTCAAAGTATGACCTCAGTGTACCTCTGAGAGCTGTAAAATAGCACCTCTTTAAAAACTAATGTTCAAATTGACGATGAAAAACAAAGATGGATTAAGATATATAAAATATATTACCATTAAAAACAATTTCTAATTAAGAAACTAATGTCAAAAATAGATTTTATAAGCCCAAAAACAATACTTAGAAATATAATGTCACAAACAGCTAAGTAATTGCATCAAAATGAACACAAGTCATAACTCTGTGGCAGTGCTGTATGGCCATGTTAGGTTTTGATTTTAGGAGATTTTTCTTTTCATGTATGATTACCCAGTCATGGAAATTTTACATGTAGCAACCACTTCCATTGCCACTGCGTGACTGCCATTTCACAGTGTGTGACGTCATCACAGTTTACAGATGATTTCTAAAATAAAAGACCTCTGTGGTTAGCGATTTACTTAGTGAAAGGATTATTAGGTAGCCATGATTTTTGTTTTTAGACGTTTGACCAAGATTGTTGATACTGATATTTTCCTCCTTCTGGTTTTGACCTTTGCCTTTTTTACAAGATTATTATTTTGCTAATCCCATTTAATCAGTTCCATTTTCTAGTTCATAATTCTTCTTTCTTTGGGCTGCAAAGTTTATTATAAACGGTCCCGATATATTTTACTGGACCTTCTGGAAAAGTTCAGTTACAGTATATTGCTTTTTATCACAGTTTGCCATTCTCATCACTGTGTGCTCTGTGACAAAAATAACATGAAGTCATCAAAAAGGTTTGGGACAGCCACCCATATATTGTGCCTTGGCTGCAAAATGGTTGAATAATTGAGAGATGTTCACAGGTACAAGTCCAAAACAGAACTGATCTTAGTTGCTAAAGATGGCGGCTTTATATGCAGGGATCGGAAGTGACGTCATCAGTGGTGCTGGAACCCTGTGGGATTTCAGTGCACCTCGATGCCTCTTGGTCTGGCATGGAATTACTATCATTGAGGCCCTTTAGCAGTCTCCCAATCACACGTGTGTGACAGCTCCTGGAACAGTTACTTTCATTGTCTCACTTTGGATGTTGGACACACTGGTAGAATTCCACTTTGCATCCTAGCATGACAGTGTTGGTCACCCCTGCCAGTACCTACGTCCTTTCTAATGTCCTGAACCTTCCGTCACCAAAGGGCTTCCCATCACACTCTAAGGAGAAAAGTCTTAAAGGTTAATATTAATTTAACTTTTAACGATGTCTATGCTGGCTTCTTACAATATCTCAAGAACATGGATCATCATTTCAGAGCGTTTCAAAGCAACTTCTGTACTATGTTTTGAAGTTCTGTCTGACATTCAAAATAGAGATTCGGAAGTTAATGTAATCCTCCATTTAATCATTAATGTATTTATTAACTCAGTCAATGTTTAATTTATATAGCACCTTTCACATAAACCAGATAACAAATAAGGACAGAGTCAATGAATAACTGCAACATCATACATATTCCATAGCTGTAAAAATGCATTAAATTCTTTTTAGCATTATACACATATCAGAATCACCCACCATGGAAGATGATTACAAAGAGGTCTTCAGATTGGATGAGAATGAAATTCTGCCATACAAAACCTCTATACACACTAAAAAGCAGTTTGCACTCACTGCCTGGCTCATTGAAGAGCTGTAAATAATTAGAGCTCTAAAGCCACAAACACGTTTCATATTATCTAATTTTAAGGAAGCAAGAGAGCCCACATAATGTTAAGGTTAAAATTCTTGAAGAAACCCTGATGTCATCCTTGTGGTTGACATTACTTTTGAAGGAGAACCCATTATAGATCCAAGCGGAGCATAGTAAGAATTGGGAAAATGTTTCATTTAATTGTGACAGCTGCAGGAAATTAACTAAATTTGAATCATCAACATCTAAACATCAATTGAATCTCAAAAAGGAGGAGAAAATTACACTGCTTCAAGACGTTCCTTCACATGAAGCTGCATGTTATTCTTAAATGCTGCCATGAGAAATCCTAGACCATTAACAGATAGCATATTGTGTACATTTTTGTACCAACTGGTCGCATGGTAGTTAGAACTGCTGCATCACAGCTCCAGCATATAGGGTTCAAATCTTGGCCAGGTCAGTATGGAGATTTCATGTTCTCCCTGTGCCTACATGAGTTTTACCTCAGTGTAATTTGATTTTCCTCTCTCATTCTAAGGTTTTGCCTCTGGTGACTCTAAACTGATTCAGTGTGTGTGAGTATGCCTTCTAAATGATTTGGGCCCCAACCAGAATTAGTCACAACATTTTTTGCCAGCCATAATAGGCTTTGAATTTTTGTAACATTTACTGTAACTTTTTCAAACGCACCTAATCCAATTCATGAAGTGTGAAGGGCCTATGCACACTCCAATACCAGAGGGGCAAAGATTTTATTAAGAGGCTTGTGACAGCCAGAGAGCAGCAAAAAATGAAGACTAGGAAGGGAAATCAATGAAAGAAATCTGACATGGCATGGAGACATTCAAGCAGAGATTGAAAGTACTGAAAATTTGAAAATCCCACATGACCAAACATAAAAAAATTGTTAAGCAATGTCAAAGTCAGCAGTTTATACTTATACTTTGTGGCAAGGTGATCTATAAAGTTAAGTTTGGATCCAGACATGGAATTGGCCTACCGTAAAAAAAAAAGATCTGATCACTATCACTAACTGGGAGTGTAAGAAAGTTTAATAAGGTCACAGCCTCGTCCTGAAGTTGTTGCCTGTTCTCATGAGAATTTGCATTGAGCCATCTAGGTTTACCTACCGAATGTTTACTTGTATTTTGTTGTAAGTTGTTTGTTACTTTGAATAACTCGGCTTTGCTCCGGACCACACCCCCACCCTTGGCCTGCACTACGTGCCAGCCACTTCGCGTCTCTACCACTTGCATATTTGGATTTCACCTTCCCCAAACAACAAATCTTTTAATTCTCGCGGATATGCCTCTTCATTGGGAACAAACACTATTTTTCCTTGATGGCAACACAAATTAGACGATCTATAAGTCTCCAACTTAAAGTTTAAATCCAAACAATATATTCAATCTCTTTTCGCTGTTCTGTTATTTCACAGAGTAATACGGTAATTTCCGTTTGTTTGCGCTAATACGATCTTTGCTGCCATTTTTTTGAGTCTTTCGAATTTTAGTACTTTCGTTATCTCTGACCTGCTGCATGTGTATCACGACAACATTTTTGAGTTCTGCTTTGTCATCTACTCTTTGTCTTTTATTTCCGGCCCCGGGCATGGTTAAATCTTTTGGCACAAAGTCTCGTCTTGTGGGACGTGAAAGTATCTATCTGAAAAAGTCACGTCTTGTCCCCGGCTAAAAAGTTTTGTCTCGTCCCAGGATTTTATTATTATAATACAGAGAAATACAAAATACTGGAATTCACCAGTCTCTCATTTCCATTCACCTGACTGTGAGTCCTGCACTCAGCTTTCTGTTGGCTAAACACTGTGAAGTAGCGCATTTCCAGAAGTCCCATGAAACCCCTCTTTAACAGGGAGATTACAGCACATCTGCTTAACTTCTGTTATGGTGCTTCTTGAATATCAGGTGCTACGTGTGTCCTCATCGGGAGGATCTACAGAGCTCTAATAAAGTAAGCACACCAGAGCCTGAAGTTGCTCGCTCCTTCTGTTCAGATTAGAGGATGTGACCCAAGATGTGTTTTGTCCCAGAAGTCCTGCCCCTTCTGTTCTGTGGGCTATTTAAAGAAGGAAGGCCCTGAAAGTCAGTATTCATTGATGAACATGGATTAAAGGGATCATAGCTCTGCAACAGAGAACAATTATTAAAGCCAGAGAGAAAGGCAATCAGACTGTTTTTTGTTTACTGTTTTTTGGTCTCTTTAATGTATAATTTTCAATTTCTATTTACATGTGGTGTTCCGCTGGTCCCCAACACTTTACTATTTCCCTCTTATTATTTCAAATACAGGTGAATTTAAACTTTTGGACCAATCGACTTTCTAATGATGGAGATAAAGGCATAGATGGAAGGCTGATAAAGAAGATGAAGATAACCTTGACAGGAATTGTTGTCATTTCAACAGAAAAATAGAAAAAAAACCCAGAAAATAACAAGAAATATGCACTAACATACAGAATACTGATACTTTCACTACATAGGAAAACAACAATCCCTAATTATGCTGTAGATACAAAAGTAGCCATCAAGTGGTTACCTTGAAAGTACTCCAGAATTAGACCGGTGTGAATTAAAGTGATACACAGATTAATGTCATTTGTACCACTGCACTGCTACCTTGAAAAACAAAAGTAACACAAAACTATAGTGGGAAAGAAAATCCACACAGTGCTATGTTTGACCAAAATATGCCAGCTTTCTCATTAATGGTTGTGGAAGTAACCCCTGAGGAAGACATAGTTCAATCAAGCAGTCTTTATTCAGTCACAGATGAACACATGGATCCCATGTTGCAAGGCAGAAGAGCAAAGTTTTGCTTTTTCAGTGTTTTTTTATTTTTTTTCCCTCCCCCTATCCCTTACTTATAAAAAAAAAGCATAATATCATTTACCTAAGTATTTCATTTTATATTACACAGAAACAGACAGCCGTTTCTGTTTTGTGTACATTGCAGATGGGGCCCAAAAGAAGGAAAAGTCATCTTTCCTGCGTCTAAAGGACGCATTCTAAATAAAGAAGTTGTCCTGGGTCAGCTTACTTCTTTCTGTCTTATGACAGACACCTGTATGAATAACCTGCCGTTACAGCAAAACAGCTCTTAACCCCTAGTAGCTTGCAAGCAGCCAAACTTTCTTTCACATGGTGCATCTCAACTACAGAATGCTGTTATGGATTGGACAGTCAGTTCATTTTTGCAAATTATTAGCCTTTATTAAGTTATTCTTCAGGACCAAGGTCGCCTTTCAGTCTTGGTTATACCTGGGGACGCTTGTGTGTTGTTCAAGCCAAAGCTCCTGAGATCCTGTATGGAGCACTGAGGAGTGATAGGCTATGCAAACTTCAGTCATTAATCATTAATCAGTGCTTAAGTGGATGAAGTCCTTGTGTGTGTGTGTGTGCGTGTGCGTGTGTGTGTGTGTGTGTGTGTCTTTCTTGTTTGCATGTTAACCTTAAGTTACGACAGTAGGCCAATCCTAAAGAAATTAGGTATGTTTCTCCTAACTCTGAGAATGCCAACAATTTGTGACATTTCCATTGGAATTTGTTAATATTTTTTAAACTTTTTTCTTGCATTTATTATCCCTTTTATATTATTTTTTAATCAATTAAACAACATGAACATTATAAGGATCTCAAACACATTTGTCAATTCATTGTTCATTTTCCATGTCTCTGGATGCTGGATCATTTCCTTTCATGTCTATTGAACTCCACTACATTTTAATTGAGGTTACTCCAAGCTGCTTCCACAATTTTAGGTGGAGCTGAAGTTTATTCCAGAAACATTGAGTACAATTAAAACTTACATATAATGACCCAATTTTAGACTATTGGATTAATCTGGCATGGTTATGGATCAAACATACTGGGTTTAAATCTGGTGCCTGGTTACTTTCCATGTAAGTTTTTACATTCTCAATGACTGTGAGTTTTTCTCCAGCTGCATCGGTTTTCCTCCCACCTCCAGAAACGGTTCATGTTAGCCTAATTGGGCCCATGTGAGTAAGTGTGCTCTGCAGACAAATGGCCTGATGTTAGTCAGATAGGTTTACCAAAGATTCTGAATTTAATTAAGTAGTACTGACAATGGAGTTGGGGAGGACTCATCGGTTGACCTTGAATTCAGAATGACACCAGTGAAACCAAGAAATTACCAGAAATGTGATTTACCATTGAAATTAATAATACAGATAGATAGATAGATAGATAGATAGATAGATAGATAGATAGATAGATAGATAGATAGATAGATAGATAGATAGATAGATAGATAGATAGATAGATAGATAGATAGATAGATAGATAGTATCACACACGTGTGCCTTGGGGACAGCTTAAAGGCTCTGGTGGTGGTAATTCCTTGCCAGTCCACAGGGTGCCACTGTATTCTAATGCCTCTTCTCTGTGTTCCTCTTCAGACCAAATGATTGATAACCTTACCACCTGTGATGTCACTTCCAGTGTCTGTGCCCCTGGATCCGCCTCTTCCTGCCAGGCCTGTATTTATCAGGAAGTGTCACCATCTTGGATCAGTCATTCTTGAGACTCGCACCTGTGAAGATGTTTCTTTTCTTTTTTAACACGCTTATTACTTGCATTTTGTTTCAATTATACGGGATTTGCCTGCGGGTGTCTCAACTCCTTATGATCGTTTGTGTTTTTCTTACGATATACAGATAGATAGAGTACTTTTCTAGACCCTCAAAGCTCTTTACATAGGCAGTAGGGAAGCCACTTTGACCACCACCAATGTGCAGCCTCCTCCTGAATGCAAAGGCGATTATAAGGAATCTGGGGGCCCTAGGCAAAAAAAAAAGCCATGGGGCCCTCCAACTTGCCCTCTCACAATTCCCTGATGAAGCAAAAAGTATTACTATTATTTTGTGTAAAGTATAAATTAATATGACCAACAGGGAGAATTAACACAAACCTTTTATTTTAATTTTGTGAAAAAATTATATGTATAATGTAAAACAACACAATGATACATTTGCATAAAATATAAATAATAACAGAATAAAGTAAATTTTAAATATCTAAATACGTTAAAAAGTAAATAAAATGCAAAATTAATATAAGGTGTATATTGTAATAGAAATAAATACAAATTTCATATTATAATACAGTGGAACCTCGGTTTGCGAGTAACTTGGTTTATGAGTGTTTTGCAAGACGAGCTAAAATTTTTAATAAATTTTGACTTGATAAATGAGCGCGGTCTCGCAATACGAGTAGTATGTATACACTTTGTCTGCTGAGCGTCATGTGATCACAACTGAGCTGATGGTTCTCTCTCTCTCTCTCTCTTGCTGCGGGATTGTGGGCAATCGTCTCCTATTCTCCATCTGAGTCGGCGTGCCTCACTCATATAGTCAACATCCGTACGAGCGTATACTGTTTACTACAGCATTGTGACTGTGTGTGTGTGTGTGTGTGTGCGTGTGTGTGCGTGTGTGTGTGTGTGTGTGCTGTGACGTGCGAGTCCCTGTCATGCGCCCCAACACACGAAGCTGAGTCTCAGTACTTTAGCAACACCAGCTTTATTCAGCTTGAAATAGACACAGCGCGGTTATTTATTGTAGTGGGATCTGCAGGGTTGTGGCCAAGTAGTACTGTGCTCTGCACATTTATAATGTTCCTTGTTCCTTGTATCGCCCATCGATGGCAGGCGCTTATAGCATGTCCGCGATCTTTTTGGATTCGCTTTTGTGCCGAACTGCTACAGCGCTGGGAGACTGCGATTGCCTTGGGACGCTCTTCCGCGTGTCTTCCCGTTGGGTGGAATCCCACAAGAGTTTAGAAACTCACTCACACCAGCCATGATTCTTTTCAAAGGTAAAGTGCAGGTTAATTTGTTTTATGTATTTTTAGTTTATATTTTGTATTAATCATTTTTATATGAAAAGTTTTTGGTTGTGGAACGAATCATCTGAGTTTCCATTATTTCTTATGGGGAAATTCACTTTGATATACGAGTGCTTTGGACTGTGAGCACGTTTCCGGAACAAATTATGCTTGCAAACCAAGGTTCCACTGTATTAAAAAAAAAAAATTAAGTGCACATAATAAAAAGAAAAAAATAAATAAAATAAAAAGGTATTGATGTATTTTTGAAAAATGTAGTTTCTGGGCCTAAAACCTAAGTTGAATATGCTGCAGTTGTCAGGACATACAACACACAAACATGCCCTCCGCAGGTAGAGACCACATTGAAATCAAGTTCATAGTTGTGTAGATGTTTTCCGTTGCTTCTGTGTCTTCAGAGTTTAGCTGGTTTGCTATGAGACACTCACGTTCAAAATTTTACTACTGGCTGGATGATTGACTTTGGGATATTAGTTTCTTCTCTTGGCCAGATGTTGGCTTCTTTTTCAACTGTAATTTTTGTTTTACTGACTGATTCAATTACCCTTTCACTCCAGAGTAGTTATCATCTATTCTCTTCTGCTGCTCTACCACACTCCATCCATTCATTCAAAGTGTGTGAGATACTCCTGTGTTTCTGATTCTGCAGTTCAGTTCCATCCTCTTTTAAATCAACATTACAGATTCTCCACTACTTACCACTGTCCTGCTTCTTCCTGTAAATCCTCTTCAGAATTTCCTAAAACGACACTGATTACAGTGTTAATAAAATAAGTAATGTTCATCACAAAGATGATGCACCCTCGGGGTGCAGTGTGTTTATGGTATGCATCAAGGGAGTTTATGAAGATTTGTAGATGCAGGAAGTATCAATACAAATGGATGACCTTGGGGACCCCTTTTAGTTTGGGGCCCAAGGCAACTGCCTGGCTTGCCTGTTCTGTCACTAGATCTCTGCCTTGATAATACAACAGCAGCCATTTTTGTGCCAGTATGCTCACCACAAACTGGCTACTGTATTACATGACCTTATTATGGTACTCACCTTTAGAGAGTTAGAATTCGATACTATATATATATGAGAACTCTACTTTTCTACTAATCATAAATCTACTAGCTACATTACCTGTTGAAGACAAAATATTAGATATTTGATATTTCTTGCCTTACACATACCCTCAACATTCTTACTGTCACATAATCCACATGTCAAGTCATCCAGTCTTCTGTTCACAATGGACAAAGTGCATGTATATTTTTTGCTAAAATATTGTTAACCAAATACTTCTGGAAAATCAGAGTTACTCACAGTGACAGGAAAGAGTCCTGTCTTCAATTTAAAAGCTCTTTCCAGTTTTCGCCAGCTGCTCACATTTCTCAGAAAAATGAATTTAAAAATATTTTAGCAAAAAATGTGCACTTTTTACCTGTGCACAAGTTTGCATCTGTTCTACTATAAAAGCATGAGATTATATTTTTTTTCTTGGCCATGGTGACACAATACAATATATAATTAGCATATCAAAAATATAATTTTTGTTCAGAGTATTCCTTTTAACCTGAGTAGAATGAGCTTTTAAGCCTCGACCAGCAACTATCATGTTTCCCCGAAAATAAGACCTGGTCTTATATTAATTTTTGCTCCAAAAGATGCAGTAGGAATTATTTTCAGGGGATATCTAATATTTATTCATGTACAACAATATACATTTATCCAAATACAGTCATGTCACCTTCTTCGGGAATATCGTCATAACTCTCCACATTCAAAGCTTTTAAGATCCTCCAGGATTGATGTGCGCGCTTTGATGTTTGATGAATGGTTCGATGTGGTGAAGCAAAATGCCGACATACAAATGCATTTGTGGTGCTTTGATATTCAAGCGTCGCATATTCCCCAACGTAATGACATGAAACATTTAAAAAGTCTCACATACCATCTTCTGTGCTGTCTTTTTTTTTTGCACCTTCACAATACCATCAGAATGTCCAGCAGTGTATTTGAGCCACAGAGAAAAAAAAATAAGGACATAATGAAAATGTCTACTTTGTGATTAAAGTGGAAATTTCAGCTTTAAACTTGAAATGTCCTCTTTAATCCCATAGTTTACTTTGTCATTAAAGTAGACCGTCGTAAACGTCATCTTAAAACCGACCCAGTTGTTAAATCGCAACGCGCTTTTAGGGCTTCCTCCTGACCTGACAGCAGTGGCAAGCAGCATCGCCACACAGAACACATTAAATTTATAATATTCCAGCTCTCTGCTCATTTAGAATTCTAAGATTTATACTTGATATCACTTTCAGGATGAAATGCATTAAAAATTAGTATGTTACATTTTACAGATAAATCGTTAACTTTGTTTAAATAATGAATACTGCTAATAGTTATTCATATGGGGTGGCACGGTGGTAGCATATGTGTGTGCTTGTGTTCACCTTGCGATGAGCTGATGCCCCGTTCAGAGATTTTGTTTCTGTCTTGCACCAATGCTGCTGGAATGGGCGCATCACCGAATTGATGGATGTGATCATTAAACATCCTTTTCAGAGATATTGTGGCAAGGTGTCCTCAGAATTTAATGGATGCTTTGGGCACACACATCACATCACGTGAAGTATAAACCTGGCCTTGTGCGCCTTACTTTTCAGCTGACAATCTTGACTAGGGCTTATTTTTGAGGTAGGGCTTATATTACAGAGCAGCCTGAAAATCACGCTAGGGCTTATTTTCAGAGTAGGTCTTATTTTCAGGGAAACACAGTATTTACAGATGAAGCCCCAGAGATCTCTTCTGAGGTCAAGAATAAACTAAGCAACTCTTGGAGTTGTACTTCTACAGCTCCCCGTATTGGCTTCAAGTGTCTCTGCAAAAATGGACCTCAGTTCTCTCTTTTAAAGAGCTATTTGAAAAATAACTCCCTTGTCTCCTAGCATTGGCCACAAAGCGCCATGTACAATATAATTTAATGGACCTCTATATTGCCCTGTCCTAGATAACCACTGACTCCCGCACACATCCCATGCCATTCTGGTGTTAAATCATCTTCAATTATTGCTGGTTGTATCTACAGTGTCTCCCATTCTGAAGCACATGTCTACACCTGTAATCCTGACTGAGACCAGGCTCCCTCGTAAACATGTAGACTCCACCAGGTCGGGACTTGAACCAAATCTCTGGCAGCTTTGAGCCTGCAGCATTGTATTTTTAACATCATAGAAGTGAATCTTATAACCTATGCTGTGAATTAAGAATCACGCAAAACTGTAAAATATGTAATTAATAGTCCATTTTACAGAAGTCCATAATTCAGTTACTTTCCAAACATTACAGAAAGACCATTTTATACATATTAAATATGCAAACAGTACATTGCTGTTTGATTAATGTAGCGCACGCCACATCATTACACTTACCAGAAACATATGCTAGTAAAGCTGCCAATGCAAATTATTTAAACATTAAATGAGCTCTGTTGCAATATTGTTTTTGTAAATTGCTTTTTCAGCATCCTTTACAAAATTATTCTGAGGGGACAATTTATTGCTCTACCAGTGCAGATTGTGATTGAAATGCAAGCAATAAAATGTTGAGCCATCAGTCATCCCTCTCACAATTTAGATGAGTTTCAAAAATGAAGATGGACCATACCCAGATGGGCAAAGATGTTCAACACATAAATGTAAATATTTGTTATGATGCCGTGTATAAGATGAATTTGATTTCAGACATCTGTTAATTTTATTTCCTGAAAAATGGTCTCTGCAGGGTGAACCCTTTTTTGTAGCAAACAAATTTACCATAGAATCAATAATGGGTTGCTTGATTAGTGATTTATAAATGACCATTTTGCATGTGCCTGATATTTACTGGCACTTCATCCAGGGTCGGTTTCTACCGTGTGCCTGATGTTGCCAGTTTGGGCTTTGTCTTCTCATAATCATATAGTAAACAAAGCTGTTTTTGAAAATGAATACATTAATGAACATTCTTTTAAATCAATTGTAAATACGACCTTGATTCTCTTTATTTATTTGGGGTTGTTTTGTGGTACATTGGTGTGTGTTTTTATTTCCAGGAATGTTGGTTCAAATCCTGGTGTAGTCTGTGTGGAGGATGTGTGGGAATGTTCTCCTGGATGCTGCCTGGCATTTTATCAGTCTACTCGAGTTCCCCTAGAGGAGAAAAATCCACATAAGGTTACCTGCCAATGCTATTTTAGTCCTGTAAGAGAATGTGTGTGTGTCCATGCAGAGCTGCTTCTTGCCTTTTTCTCTCTAAAAGACTTGAAAAAGTAGTCGCCAGTCAGCTTCAGTCACACCTTACGCATCAAAATTTACTTGAGAAACTCCAGTCTAATTTCCACACTGGTCCTAACACAGAAATGGCACTAACACGTGTTCTAAACGACATTCTGATATTCTCTGACGAAGGAAACTCAACTGTAATTATGTTGTAAGACTTAAGCGCAGCGTTTGACACCATTGACCATTCTATTTTACTGCACAGGCTGGAAAGTGATGTTGGGCTTACAGGCACCGTCCTTGCCTATGTCACATACATGTGCATGGGAAACTGCTAAAGGGCCTAAATAATAGTAAGTATACGCCAGACTAGGGGGTGGCGGAGTGTGCTGACTATCTCTCTCAGTCTCTTGCAGACCATTCACGGGAAATCCCGCTTGATTCTGACACCACTAATGATATCACTTCTGGTTCCTGTCCCAACGATGATGTCACTTCCGGTGACGAAGGTGCCACTGTCAGTTCCGGCGCCAACGATGACGTCACTTCCGGATCCAGCAGCAACAATAACGTCACTTCCGGTTCTGGTGCCAGTGATGTCATTTCCCCTACTCTTGCTTAAAATGGCCATTTTGTCTCAAGGCCAGGCAGTTCTGTTTTGAACTCTGTTCTATGCACATCGTGCTTATTTCAAATCAACTTTTTGCAGTAAGGAAACAATATACGGGTGGCTGCCCCAAACCTTTATGATATCTATGACTCATTCTTATGACACCTGGCTTAGTTTTTATTTATCAAATTAATTCCAATATGTACAGAACTGTGCTGACAGTACTCCATCATCATACACAGAAGTTCAATATGGTGTTCCACAGGGCTCAGTACTGGGACCTTTACTGTTTTCACTTTACATGCTTCCACTGGGATCTCTCATTAGAAAACATAATGTTAATGTTCACTCTTATGCAGATGACACCCAGTTATACCTTTCTTTTAGACCAAATGAAGTTTCTCCAATGTCTTTAATTAATTGTGTTAGTGAATTAAAGGAGTGGATGGATGAGAACTACCTATCCTGAAACACAGATAAAACAGAGATGTTAATTATTGGAGGGAATGACGCAGATCACAACAATATTTTGTCATCATTTAACTCAGTTGGAATCATAATTAATTTGACTGAATCAGCCCGCAATCTAGGAGTTATCTTTGACTCTAGCATGTCATTTAAAGCGAACATTACAAAGGTGTCCAAATCATGTTTCTTTCATCTTAAAAATGTTGGGAAATCGAGGCATTTTCTAAATAAGCAGGATTCTGAGAAATTAATTCATGCATTTATTTCAAGTAGGATTGACTACTGCAATGCTGTGTTCATTGGATGATCAGACTGTTCTTTATACAGGCTCCAGTTAATCCAAAATCCTGTTGCAAGAATTATTACAAGAACAAGAAAATATGAACACATAACTCCAGTTCTTAAATCCTTACACTGGCTCCCGGTTAAGTTTAGGGCAGATTTCAAAATCCTCCTTTTAACATATAAAGCATTAAATGGCCAAGGTCCGGCTTACTTGTAGGACCTTATCATGACTTACAAACCAGAGCGCACATTAAGATTTCAAGATGCTGGTCCGCTTATGATTCCAAGGATTAATAAAATAACAATGGGAGGTCGAGCCTTTAGTTATAGGGCCCCTAAACTGTGGAATGGTCTGCCTGCTACTATAAGAGATGCCCCTTCGGTCTCAGCTTTTAAATCCCGGCTGAAGACTCACTACTTCAGTTTAGCACATCCTGACTAGAGCTGCTGATAAACTGTACAGACAGCAACTCTATTGTTAGTTATCAGCACTAAAACATAAGTAACATGATAGTTATAATTTGTTACTAACCCTCACCTATTCTGTTTCTCTTTTTGGTGCTCAAATGTGGCACTTGGTGCCACGGCCCACCTGCCAAGTTGATTTTCCTGCCTAAAGTAAAGTCATCCCTGATGGAGGATTGCAGGAATCATTGGGTAGATGGGGCCTTTCATTGGATTGGCTGACCCAGTACTGACTCAGTTGTGGAATGGCCAATAGGGGGAGGCAGCTTGATGGCCGAGGTCTCCAGGACTCTGAATAAATCCAAATTCTGCTCTGTACTTGTATTATTTCTCTTATACTGTATTGAGGACTACCTGTGTTCTGTTCTGTGTATTGTATTGTATTTATCCCCTTCTTTTTGACACCCACTGCACGCACAACCTATCTGGAAAGGGGTCTCTCTTTGAACTGCCTTTCCCAAGGTTTCTTCCTTTTTTTCTCTAGAAGCATTTTTTTTTGGGGGTGGGGGGGAGTTTTTTCTTGTCTTCTTAGACTGAGAGTCAAGGCTGGGGGTTATCAAAAGGAAGGGCCTGTTAAAGCCCATTGCAGCACTTCTTGTGTGATTTTGGGCTATACAAAAATAAACTGTATTGTATTGTACTGTATTGTACTTAAGGCTACAGGGATGGGCTCTGTCCAGAGAAGGCTGATGGTGTGTTTGTTAGCACTGATGGCTTAAGCTTCACAGCCTTGAATTTAAATCCCAGGCACTGTCTATGTTGACTTTGGAGATTCTCATTGTGTTTGTACTAATTTTTCTCTGGTAGTCCTAAAGAGGCCAACTCTAAATTGTTCTTCTATAAGTCAATGTTCCCTACAATTTACTGATGTCCCATTCATGGTTTGTTCCTGCCTTGTACCCAGTGGTGCAGCGAAATCCTCCTTCTCTGAAGTGGATTAACTTTACAAATCAGTTATGCAAGTCTGGTGAGTGTCTTACAGGGATTGCTTGAAAAAACATAAGAAGAAGTAAAAAGGGTGAAAATAGAGTAGGTCCTGCCCAAAGAAATACTGACACCATTTCTGATCCACCTTTGCCTGAGTTCAAGCTGCAGAGAGAACAAATCCATTTAAGGCTCTGAAATTAGTCTTCCTTTTTTTCATTCTTCATTGCCTTTGGAAATTGAATGGAATTTCTCTACTGGTTCGCTAACTTTCCTTCTTGTCTCTTTGTGGTGTCTTACTCAGCTGGAAAACCTTTAGACCAGATGGTTCAAAGGGAGGAATTGGCATCCCAGCCGGGATAGGTGCTGTTTTTCTTCCCCAAATCTGGAGGCTCCCATAATAGAAGGACAGAGGGTGGCTGTTTCCTTGGACCATGTGTCCCCCCAGTACACTGGATGGAAGAATCCCTCTGGTGGGAGTTCTATTTGCACTCAAGCAGGGCAGCATGGGAACTGTAGTCTTGTTGGGTGGCCCTTTTGGTCCAATTACATTAGGTTTATACAAAGAGTCAATATATACAGCGTTGGCTCTTATTTGTCAAGACCTCTGCAATTCACCCTGGCATGCTGTCAATCAACTTCTGGGCCAAATCCTGACTGATGGCAGCCCATTCTTGCATAATCAATGCTTGGAGTTTGTCAGAATTTGTGGGTTTTTGTTTGTCCACCCGCCTCTTGAGGATTGACCACAAGTTCTCAATGGGATTAAGGTCTGGGAGTTTCCTGGCCATGGACTCAAAATTTCAATGTTTTGTTCCTTGAGCCACTTAGTTATCACTTTTGCCTTATGACACAGTGCTCCATCATGCTGGAAAAGGCATTGTTGGTCATCAAACTGTTCTTGGATGGTTGGGAGAAGTTGCTCTCGGAGGATGTTTTGGTACCATTCTTTATTCATGGTTCAGGAATTTCGAGAATTGCAGCGGTCTTGAAAAAGAAGGACCAACACTGCTAATATTGATTGCATAAACTTAATGTAATTGTCAATAAAAGTCTTTGAAACTAATGAAATTCTTGTGATTATACTTCAGTATACCATAGAAACATCTGACAAAAAGATCTTAAAACAGTGAAGCAGCAAACTTTGTGAAAACCAATACTTGTGTCATTCTCAAAACTTTTGGCCACGACTGTATAATGCTTTTCTAACCTACTCAGATAGACAGTTGGGAACCTCTTCAGCCACCACCAATGTGTAGCAACTACTTGGATGATTTGATGGGAGCCATTTCTGTGCCACCATACTCACCGCACATTAGCTATTAGGTGGTGAAGCGGTGATAGTGAGCGATTGGGAGACAGGGGATGATTAGGGGCCAGAATGAATAAGCCATAATGGGCAGTTTAGCCAGTACATCGTGGAACTTACTACTGTTTTTGAAAGATGCACACAGATCTTTTGACCACAGAGAGTCCCGAAAAATGACACCAATTTTTCCGCACACTGTCCCCATCATTGCACTGATCCTCACAAAGACCACAGGGTAAGCACCCCTAATGGCTTTATCAATACCTCTTCTCCTACATGGTCTCCTTTCCAAGTAATGGTCAGGCTCAAACCTACTTAGCTTCAGGTGGTTTACCTCTTATGAACTGAATGTGGCATGGCTGCTGGGGAAGTTCTGACTGACCAAGAAGTGCTTCCTATTGGCAGTGTTATGGCACCAGAGGTGATCTCAGGTCAGGCTGAAAGGAACTGCTTCACCTCACCCAGGCAAGTTGAAGTCTGGGGAGGAGGAGGATGAGAACAAAACTCACCTGGAGAGCATTGAAGAAGGAAGATGAAAATAAGAACCATGTTTTTGTGGAAGAAACCTAGTTGTGGTAAAGTATCTTGTTAAAATAAAGTCTTTTGAAGCCAGGATTGAGTTGTAGTCAGTGGTCTCTGGGATTTGGGGTGTAAGATGTTTCTGATAGGACACAACATTCATTTAAACCAATTGTTGGTGAAATTGATTGCAACTCACAGAAAGTACATCAATCCATCACAGGTCCCACTCACTCACACCCCTTGACTCAAACTCAAAGAGCTCAATTTGGAATTGTCCATTAATATAACACTCAGTTCCTCAGAGATGTAGGAGGAAAAGTGATGTACCTAGAGAAAAATCTACAACAACAATGGGAAAACATAAGAAGTTCACAGAGACAGAGATTAAAACTTTGGGTGTTGGATCCACAAGGAAGGAGAGGCAGCGATTAACACTGTGCCACCCTAAGCAGGATTAAATGAGTTTGAAAATGAATGGCAGGATGGATTAGCTTGCTCACAAAATGGATGGGCGTTTCACCTTACTACTGATCACCAATTTCACTTTGAACATATTAGTAAAGGTACTTTGTTGTTACGTTAGCTTGCAGTGTCTGATCCCCTAACTCCATATTTGGCACAGATAGGGAGACGGCAGAGTGTTATGGCACCGGAGGTGATCTCAGGTCAGGCTGAAAGGAACTGCTTCACCTCACCCAGGCAAGTTGACTGACGTCTAAACACAATGCCAATCCCATCTCTTAGTTTTGCTTATTTCTGCCTAGAGGACCCTTCACAAGCTTCACACCTTCCTGACCTCTGCCGCACCCCCTCAAGATCCATCATTGCTCTGTTTGGTGTGGTGATCACCTTCTCCCAGGGTCACAACTGATTTGCAAAAGCAAATGCCTTCATTTCCATCCCAACAGCCTCCTCACTCCTGCTTTAACAAAGCATTTTGTGTGGTTAAATGTTGCCTGCAGGAAAAGCAGTGTGGCTTTGCCTATTTTCATTTTTTATTACAGAGACTGTCACTTGTACACCTGTAAGCTTATCTGTTTATTTTGTTATAGTTGCAATGCAAACACAATGCAAAGCAAAGTGAAAATCCTCTCAAAGAGAAAAAGCAGAAATGTCTCATTAGAGGATGATCTTGGAGGTGACACCACTGCTCTGTGTCTTGTTTCCATCTGACCAAGAGCAGTGACTATCCATTATAACAGCATTTTAAATAGGAAGTTGCAGTGCTAGTGCATCAAGATGACACCAGTGTCTGTCCAAAGCACCGCATAGTTACAAATCGTCCATATTCCTTTGGTCATCCCACTCAGGGTTAGAGTGGTCAGTAGTGAAGCGGTACATAGATTAGGCCTGCGTTCTTGGATTCTCCATCAAGTCATTGACTTTGGAGCCACAGACAATGCTGACATGCAAATTACCTGCCATCTTCTACTTCCAACTACTGTGATTCCCTTTGCTCGGTTCTGTGGTCAATCGCAAATTGGAGAATGGAAATCGATATATTGTAAAAACAAGACAAACAATCATGAAAGGGTCTGGGGCACCTCGAAGGTGAACCCTGTATATTGAAAGGCACAAAGAAAAAAACGCATGTCAAGTGCATACGGTTGAGACTTCTTGTTATTCTTAAAGAGTCTGTCCAAGATGGCTATGTTTCTGTTTTTGGTGGTTTCTGGGGGGAAGAGGTGGGTCCTGGTGGAGTGACCCTGGAAGTGACTTCATGGTTGGAGGCACGTCAATCTTCCTTTTTTCAGAGAGAAAAGGAGGAGAGAAATCATTATTGTTTAGCGCCCTTATGTGTTCAGGGGGAGTAATGTAATTATCCAAGCCCTTAAGTTGTTCCCCATGTGACAATATGTACAATTGGAGAGCAGAGAAATTAAAAAACATGGTCAGGATTACAGAGTGTGTACTGAGCTAGGAATCTTGTGGTTTAAAGCAGTGGTCCCCAACCTTTTGTGACAGCAAGGACCACTTTATTAGATTCAAATTTTTCCACAGACCAGTCGCGGGGGGCAGTTTTATACACAATTTACATAACATTTCTATTATTATTAAGTTATTAAGCAGTTCGCATACGTTTGCAACCCGAGATTTTTCTTCTTTTTTTGCATATAACAAAGACATATGCTTTGCATTTGCCATTCCAACAGATTTCACATCACAAACATTAACACTGCTATCTTTTTTTCGTGTCTGCCGTTTCTATAGGAGGGTGACAATGAGTTATATTCCAATGGATGTTTTTCAAATGTTGACAAGCAATAAGCAAAAGGTATCAATGAAAACCACAGAAAACAAAAACATCAAGAAAAAAAAAAACAGTACGAGGAAAGTTCGAAGAAAGAGATTTTTTTTTACAATGTTTCTGTTTGGGGATCATTGTGCAAACGTCACAACTGAGCTGTGACCACAGATCTAACTGCTCTGTGGATGATTTGTTCAAGCATTTCATGGTCGCTTCGTTGTAATAAAAGCATCTGCTGAATGTACTTCGCAGTAACGCGATTTCTATAGACTCGTGTCATATAGGGAAACTGTCGGGACCATAAAAATAACTGTTGTAATACTCTCTCACCTCGGTCTCTCTCCTCTCTCTGCGCTGCTGCAAAGCCGCCAAGCGTTCTGAAAAGTCTGGGTGAGTCTCCGTTGCCGGCAGTTCTCTCGTGGCCCGGCTGTCAGACGGCTGCGGCCCGGTAGTGGGCCGCGGACCGGGGGTTGGGGACCCCTGGTTTAAAGTACCGACACCTTAGCGAGTGAGCATCACCTACTCCAATAAGCCACAGATGTATTGATATTATGATTAAAAAATACAATCCTCCTTTATTAGACAAAAATTAGCTTGTCATGTTCAGTCTGGCCCTGTGATGGACTGATGCCCAGTTCAAGATTGATTCCTGCCTTACTCTCATTGCTGTCAAGAAAGGCACCAATGCCCTTCAGCCTTAATCTAGATAAGCAAATTATTAAAAGGGTGGATGGGTGCATTGTCAGTCAGTGACACTAAGTTTTATTTTCATTACGCCCCTGTTCAGAACTTCTCAACAAACAGGCTGTTCTTCTTTATGGTAATATCTAGAGTTACTCCTTTCAAAGCTCTTTATTTTTAGTAATGCTATCAACACTGCTCATGATGAGATAAACCCAAAAAGATCAAAAGGAATATCCCACCTCATTTCTTTACATTTTTAGACTCCACTTAAATTGGAGTGCTGATGTGAATGGTGCTATAAAATTAAAGATTTGATTCTAATAGATCCTAATTGGCATTACAATTCTTTGGCTGTTTTGTACATTTGGCCTGTATTATTTCTGCCTCTCTGGGGTGGTAGTATAATGATAAGGTACACACGTTCCATGAAATCTTTATGTGCAGCCTCCCAGTCATTTTGAAGCATCTACAGTGTCATTAAGAAGCATTCACCCCTTTTGAAGTTTTCACATTTTACTCTTATACAACATATCAGGGAGGCTAAAAGACAGTTGGAGAGGAATATAGCAGATAAGGTGAAAGATGACCCTAAGAGATTCTTTCAGTATTTCAGTAGTAAAAGAACAGTCAAGGAGGAGGTCAAGTGCATCAGAAATAGTAAAGGGGAATTAAAAGATACAGACAGTGACATAGTGGATGCCCTAAAGTTACATTTTTCTGAGGTGTTTACAAGTGAGCAAGTGGATAACCTCCCAGAGGTAACAGGGACTACTAAGGAGGTACTGAGGGATTTGGAAATTGTAGAGGGAGAAGTGCTGCTCAGATTAAATAAGATGAAATCAAACAAATAACCAGGACCAGATAATATTTACCCTTGAGTTCTTAAGGAGGCTAGTGAGTACATATATAAACCCTTGACCCATATTTTTAGGAAGTCACTGCACACTGAAGAGATTCTGAAGGACTGGAAAATGGCAACTATCATCCCATTATATAAAAAGGGTGACAGGGCAGAGCCAAGCAACTATAGGCCAGTAAGCTTAACATGCATGTCAGGAAAATTAAAGGAAGGAATTATTAAGAATAACATTGAGCAACACCTGGCAAGGACAGGAGTTATTAGGAACAGTCAGCATGGATTCAGAAGAGGGAGGTCGTGTTTTACTAACATGCTGGAATTCTATGAGGAGGCAACAAAAGGATACAATCAAAGTGGAGCACATGATATTATTTATCTGGACTTTCAGAAAGCATTTGATAAGGTGCCACATGAGAGGTTGAGCATCAAATTAAAAGAAGTGGGAGTTCAGGGTGATGTTTTTAGATGGGTGCAGAATTGGCTCAGACACAGGAAGCAGAGGGTGATGGTGCGAGGAATCTCATCAGAACTGGCCAATGTTAAGAGTGGTGTTCCACAGGGGTCAGTGCAGGGCCGCTGCTATTTTTATTATATATAAATGATTTAGATAGGAGTATAAGTAACAAGCTGGTTAAGTTTGCAGATGATACCAAGATAGGTGGATTAGCACATAATTTGGAATCCGTTATATCATGTCACAGGTGACTGGGGGGGGGGGGGGGGGTGACCCAGCTGGGACACCCCGGAGGACTGGAGGAGGGCTTACGCCTCCCCCAGACCACGTGGGGGCGACCACCCTGGTGGCTATGGGGACCACGGGTGCAGAGCTTTGAGGCTCAACTCTGTAGGGGCCTGTGGTCACCGCCAGGGGGCTCCCCAATGCCTTGGGAGCCCTGGACCTCAGCACTTCTTCCACACCCGGAAGTGCTGGGGGGAAGAGGATCGGGGACACCCGGAGTGTTTCCAGGTGCGCAGCTGGCACTTCCGCCACACTAAGGAGTGCCGGCGGAAGATTGTTGGGAGGCACCTGGATTACATCCAGGTGATTATAAAAGGGGCTGCCTCCCTCCATTCGAGGGCTGGAGTCGGGAGAGAAGGAAGGACAAGGTCTTGGAGGAGGCAAGGAGGCGGCCTGAAGAAAGTAAGGCATTGTGAGAGTTGGCAAGAACTTTGGGGACTTTGGGGTTGTGCTGCATTTATTGTAAATATGGAAAAGTATAATAAACTTGTGTTGGGTGACTACAACGTGTCTGCCTGTCTGTGTCCAGGTCATCTTCCACAATCATTACAGAAGGACTTGGATAGCATACAGGCTTGGGCAGATTTGTGGCAGATGAAATTTAATGTCAGTAAATGTAAAATATTACACACAGGAAGTAAAAATGTTAGGTTTAAATACACAATGGGCAGTCGGAAAATCGAGAGTACACCTTATGAGAAGGATTTAGGAGTCATAGTGGACTCTAAGCTATCGACTTCCGGACAGTGTTCAGAAGCCATTAAGAAGGCTAACAGAATGTTATGTCATATAGCACCCTGATGTGTGGAGTACAAGTACAAGGAGGTTCTGCTCAACCTTTATAATGCACTGGTGAGGCCTCATCTCGAGTACTGTGTGCAGTTTTGGTCTCCAGGCTTCAAAAAGGACATAGCAGCACTAGAAAAGGTCCAGAAAAGAGCAGAGAATGTCTGGGGGGAAAAGACAGACAAGGTAATGAGACAAAAGGACAGCTGCTGTACAGGCTTTTAAATGTTCAAAGTGCCGCGTCAGATGCAGATCACGAAGCACGGCAGCAGCAGCAAGCCAGCAGCTGATCGAGCAAAGAGGAGGTAAAAAAAAAAACTGTATTTGTTTCCCATTGTATCACCGTTTAAGAGGGGGTTTAGGAGGAGCGACCGCGTCTCCATGGGGTGCATTCATCCCCCCTCTTCACAACACAAGGGGCAGAGACGCAAAGAGAGCAGGGGGCGAAGAGCCCCTTAGTTTGTAATTAATTCAGACGACTTTGCAGATATCTGTTTTCACTTTGACATTAAAGACTCTTTTTTTTGTTAATCAATTTCAAAAATGTCAAATTAAATCCACTGCGTTGAATAATAATAAAATGTGAAAACTTCCAAGGGAGTGAATACTATTTATGGCCACTGTATGTTTAACTCATGTATTACATTTTTAATTGATTATTTCACGACATGGTGACTCCCAGACAAGTCCAAAGCCCTTCTGACACCATCTAAAGAGGCCTCCCTGTTGCTTTACATTCACACAGTTTGCGGTTGATTATGTGGCAAGTCGGCAGCTCTGTTGGGCACTGAGGTGACATGAGGTGAGGCATTTACAACTTTCAGTCTCTTCATGGATTTTCCATCATGTGGCTATGAAAAGCCATCTTTATTTGTCACCTTAATAGTCTCTCCACTTTAGCAATTGGCTTAGCCTTCTCTGAATCCACAGGGAGCCATTATGTGCTAATGGGCAATGTAACTCAACTGGGGTTTTAGAAGTTATCATTTTTAAATTGCTCAATCGCATACATCTATTGAGACAGAATGGATTTTGAAAACTGTAACCAATAATTGTAATAAAGTTGGGAGGTAACGAAAAAATTTTCAGAAGGGAAATTTTAAATCCTATACGTGGACATTATAAATGTTGTATTAGTGTGAAGAGTAACATAAAAAGACAAATACACAACATTACATTTAAACCAGAGCAAAGTCACCATTTTATGTAATGCATTTCACAGTGTCCCATAACAAAGTAATCAAGTTGTTAGTATGATGCCTCACAAAATGAAAGATCATATTGAAACACAATTCAAATATTAAATTCAATACAATTATTTTATTATAGTGCTCTTCACTGAGTGCAGGCACAGAGCACTGTGAACAATTCTCTGTTAAAATACAAGTACGAATTATTATAATTACTAAATGCAGAACTGGTACACACAAGAACAAGGAAGAAAATGATTAAACATAAATGAAAAACAACAATATCTGTCCATCAATTAAATGATGAACAATGGCCAGTTGACAATGGTGGAGATTAAAACTGTAAAAGAAAAATTCAAAAATAAAGTCACAGTCCTGGAGACCTCGGCCAACTGGCCGCCTACCCCTTACTGTTTTTTAAAATAGTGGAGTCTGTGCTGGCCTTCCAATCTGATGAGAGAATCTTTCCATCCAATGATTCCAACTATCCTTTATCCGAAATATGCACAAGAGCAGCCTGACAGTAGGGCAGTGACACCAAGTGTCATATCCAGATACTAAGAAGATTAACAGAATAGAGGAGAATTAGTAACTGTTTAAAAATATTGTGATACTTATATTTCTATACAAATGAGTAACAAAACAGAAATCCAGTATGCAAAGCTAATCAGCAGCTCTAGTCAGGGTATGCTAGACTAAAGTAGTAAGTCTTCAGCCTGGATTTAAAATCAGAGACTGAGGGGGCATCTCCTACATTAACAGGCAGATAAAATGTAATATCTATCTATCTATCTATCTATCTATCTATCTATCTATCTATCTATCTATCTATCTATCTATCTATCTATCTATCTATCTATCTATCTATCTATCTATATGTGTCATCCACCCGCTTTTATCAGCGTGACTGAAACTCCAAAGGAGATGTTCATCCCCCACTTTTTGATGTCACAAACATATATCATTTCAGTTGAAACTCAGAATGGAAATAATAAATAATAATAATACATTTTATTTAATTGTGCCTTTCTAGACACTGAAGGACACATTACAAGATAGAATCACTTAACAAACCAAGAGCCAAATGCTCACAGCGTTCTCTCAGCAAGACCCATCCCGCTCCCACTAGATTAAGAAATTGTGTCAAATCTGCAACACATTGGGTTGAAGACCAGGAAGCAGACAGAAACAGAGAGTACCGGCATTTATGTGTTTCCACTTCAGGCACTGCATTTCAGGACACATTAGCACACCCACACACACACTGGGCTAAATTAGAATTGACAATTAATCCAATATGCTCTGTAATACTCCAAAAATTAAATAGCATGAGCATCTTAACTTGGTAAAACAGAAAGAACTGACAACAAATTACAGGGATTTTTGTGTTCTTAAATAATTAAGTAGCAGAAAATGCATAATATTTTCAAATCTTGATTGTTCGATTCAGGGTAATGACAGAGAGGGGTTTAGAGAGTGCTTTATTGTTCTTATACTTTCACACAATGAAATTCATTTGATGTATTTACCTTTACAGCCAAGTATATGTAAAAAGTAGACATATACTATAATGGATGTAAGCATTATAAACAATTACAAGGAAATCACAATAAGATGGCTATTGAAAAGAGCATCATATTTGATATTTACAATGTGTGTGGCTGGGTGCAGGAATGACTGGTCTCAAAAATAAAAATTGGGATGCCAACCAAGACGTCCCGTTTAATTTAACTGAGAGGTTCAGCATAAAAACAACAGCTCTTGTTGTCTAGGCTTCTCACCTTGGGCTTTTAACTAATCAAAAAGGATCGGCTTTAACCATAGGTTCAGTTTTTATTTGTCAAGAGCGCTGTCTGGTTGGTTACTCTGGTTGCAAAAGACACCTCCTCTTAGGCAGCTGGGGTTCTTATAGCTGGGGAACAAGAAGTGGCGGGGCTAGGTGCCCTCACTGGGTGTTTTAAAAGTGCTGCAGGGAGAGAAGGAGAAGAGAATGTTAGCAACAGCGCCCCCTCTTTGTTGTGACTCGGGAGTCCCAGAAGGACAGGAGTCCCAAAAATACTTTCAAAGGTTGCCCTCTGGGGGATGAAATACTTTCAAAACCGCCAACTAGATATAATAAAGGGAGAGGTTTATTTAAACAAAAATCTCTATAGTTTCAAAGAGTTCCTACAAGCACAAAGAAATTGCCTGAAAAGTCAAGGCAATCAATAGCAACCAAAGTCCAAAAACAGAATCCAAGTCGAAAATAGAACACAGGTTAAAAAAAATCAAGGAAATCACAAAGCAAAAGCAAAAAGCACAGTTAACCACAAGAAACACTCCACTCCCTAGCGCATTCGAAATGAACTGCTATGAACTTTGGAAGGCCCTCCTAAAAATAGGGTGGAGGGCAGTGCTTGACTGTGATTGGCAGGTGACCCCACCCCACCTACAAAACACATAGAACATAATCAAATAAACACAAAGATTTATATACAAAATAAAGTAAAGAAACGTTAATACAAATAAATAATCCAAAATTAGACAAAAACAGACAAAAAACACAACTTTGAATCCCAGCCAGGGGAAAAATGTTGGCTGAAACATGACACTCTGAAACATGACATTACATACCTCGATCGAGCCCTTGAACAGATCCTCCGACATGTATGTGTGACATGTGTAAGTAAAATTATGCACAATAAAGGTATGTATTATATACAGCATAAAGGTCCTCATACATGCGGTATTTACTAAAAATCAGCGTGCTTGATAGTTCCTAATGATTATGATTTAATGCCTAGAATTAATAAACAATATTTACTTAAAATAGCAGCATTTTTGTCAGTAACAATGTATGAGTCCTCAGAAGTTTGATTGTGTGAATGCGTATCTGTATTTAGTGTATGGTTGTGTGTGTGTTTGTGTGTTAGCTGTCCATAAGGGAACTGAAGAGTGTGTCTGGCAGACTTTGTTTGTTCTAAAGTCTGCTAGTCATTGTCCCATAGCACTTTTGTAATGGTAATGGATCAAATAAATGATGGCCTAGATGTGTAGTGTCCCTAGCGATGGCTCTAGCATTATTCATCATTTGCCTAGTGTAGACAATGTCCAATTTTGGGAGGATAACCCCAGTGATCTGCTGGGCAGCGTTCACCACACAAAGTGGTTCTTATGATTTTCAGCAGTGCAGCCAGCATACCACACAGCTGAACCAAAGCTCAGAATACTTTCCACACTGCTGTGATAAAAGTTTTTCAAAAGATTTTGGGATAAACAGGCTTGCCTCAACTTCCTGGGAACATGCTGGGCTTTCCCAATTAAATAAGTAATATTAGGAGACCATGTGAGATCCTTTGATATTTAAACTCCCAAGAACTCCAAACTCTCCACTCTAATACTTCTTCTTCCTGTATGAGTGTCTGAGGTCTATACCCAAACAGCATTGGTGTAAGATGGTACATAATCCTAGATGGGGTGCCAGTCGACTCATGCACACACCCACTTGGAGCCAATTTAGTACTGCAACTTAACTCTTTCAGGCCGGATGTCAGCTTTTGTCAAATATAAGGGTTGACAATGGTATTCAACTGTGAACAGTGATGAAACCCACCATTATGTTTTAGTTGGACTCTCTTTGCTAAAAGGAAAGTTAGCTTCGTTGGTTTAACGGAGATTCCCTGAGCTCACGTGAGTGGCAAGGAGCAAACAATGACAAAAATTGGAGTCGACATTTGATGAGAGATTAAAGCGAATGCGTAAAGCAAGGATGCAAGTGATCGAAAACAAATGTGAGGTACCAGCATCAGCTGATTGGTCCCCAGCTGAATGTGCTGCTGGACCGGTTCGTGCAGCTGACGTGCCTACGGCAACATTCACCTGGGAGGACCACCACTTACAATGACAAGTGGTAAAAACCAGATTGTGATGCACCATGACCACAACCGCCACTGCCATCCACTATGTGAAGACTCACCTAGCAGCCACCCTGCCAAGCATTCCTGTCAAACTGGCAGCCACCGCACCAGACGTGCTATGTTGATTTCTTTGTGAAACCTTTGCTTTGTGTGCTTTTCAGAAAAATGTGTTTTTCTGGAAAAAATACTCAGCCCTGAAATAGTTGAGGAAACTTGTCCATTTTTTGGAATGAGGCAGGAAATCTAGAGGACGTACAAAGGAATCACCAACACAGGAAGAACATGCAGACTTCATACAAATATCAACTGGATGCAGCATTCAGATAAAGAAAGTGGATCCTTTAGGCAGTAGCACTAACCAATGAGCCACTAAATACAATAAAAGAGTAAACCTTTCAATCTGAGAAGATGAAAAAAGAGCTGAAGTCCAATGACTAGTTGGGACTTGCATCATGAAAAATGCATGACATTTACTGAAATGACTGGGCCAGAAGAGAAAAAAAAACAGTGTTAAGTATTACATGTAAAGTGAATTTAATTCTTCTCAGTTTGAAAAGGAAAGCAAATAAAGAAGATTTTAGATAAGATAAAAGTGTGCACAAATTCCATCAATTGTGTTCAGCAGCATCAAAAAAATGGATAAATAAAAGGTACACGGAACAGACTGTCAAAGACTTGCAGCATTGTGTTTGATGGAGCTTTCATATTTAGCCGCAGAACACAAAAGGCTATAGCATGCAGGTGTCTACCCTGTCAAAAGGGTTGTTGAAAAGCACCAAATCAGCAATTGTTCCAGAAGCAAGTCATTTTTGCAGCTGTCCCGGTTGCTCCGGTTAGTGATTTGCATATTGTTATCACAAGCCCCCCACCAGAGGTGCATTTTTGGCAGTTTGTGCTTTTAAGCTCTAATTTGCAAAGTAAGATAAGGCTGGGTCAGTTGTGTTCACAGTCCTCAATATTTGTTTTCCTTCTTTGACTTATAAAAATATACTGCATAAAATGCAAATCTAGTGAATTAAAAAGCATGTAAAGTCAACGTCAAAGCAAACTTTATTCTCATCTCAACCATATACAAGTATACAGATAGACGAAATTGTGAAGCTCAGGGTCCACAATGTAACAACATGAAGTGCAAATAATAAATTAAAAATATGAATTAGAATTAAAATTTAAAATTAAAACACAAACAAGACAAGACATGTAATGAACATCTGTAGCTTCTCACAGGTCTGGTAGTGTTAAAGCACGGCCATAACAGTGCTGACAGGCTGATGCCATCAAAGCAGACCATCTAGGGTCTCCATAAGACCCATATTGAGAGTGACCTCCTTAACTGGTCTTAATCAGCCACTTCAGATTATTATTAATTAATTTATTTTTTCTTTATCTGTCCTTCCGGCCATCTGACCTTATCATCTGATTCATCTTTGGAAACTAACTACCTTTCTATCTTTCTATCTGATTTATGCTTTATAAGTTACTAGCCATCCCGCGGCATAGCATACGCCTCATAATTATTTATTGATGGATGAACACTTCCTGAACGACACAGTTGTCCAAATGGGGTGGGTTTGAGGATACGACTCTGAGTGAATGAAAGGATGGAACTCTGGAGAGAGCAACATACAATTGTCTGTGACTGAACATTGGTTTTGGCAGATACAGGTATATCGTTTTAAAAGTTTGTCCCTGTGCCTTATTAATTGTCATTGCAAAGGCCAATCTAACAGGAAATTGTCTGTGTGTAAAAGTAAAAGGCAAATTTGAATCTGATGGGGTCAGGGATATTCTGGGAATAAGGAGAGTTTGTGAGGTAGGAGCTGCGATAGTTTTACACTCCAGTACATTGCAGTGAATGCTGGTAACAGTCAGTCTAGTGCCATCACAGAGACTTCTTGCTGGCATGAGGTTTCTGAGAAGCATGACGACTGAACCTATTTTAATTTTGAATTTATGCGGAGGCATGCCAGTGGGAGTAAGACTGCTAAGAAATTCTTTGGGGAATGAAACTTGATCTGCGGGATCGTCGGTGACGATGGAGTCAACGCTGGTGAAAGTTACTTCGTCAGTAGGGATAAGTTTCAGTACTTGTTCATTAAGGTGTAGCGAGTCTTCGTTGGTGACACTTAATATAGCTCGCGTACTGAGTTGTTCCGGAGTCACAGTTAAGAAGTTGATGTCGCCATATAGTTGTTGAATGGGATCAGAAATAAAAGGAAAACAATGTGAAGGTAATGGACGTGGGAGGTGTGTTAGAGTTGGCGGGCGGGGCTCTGTCGTGTGTACCCCATGACGCAGTAGGAGGGTTAGAGTTGGTGAGCGGGGCTCTGTCGTGGGTGTGTGCGTATCCCATGGTCGGGTGGCTTGGTAGATTATATATAGAAAAGCAGCCGAAACCGAAAAGAACAGTGAAAAGTCAACGTGGCCCACAGGTGCATGTGGACTGTAGCAGAGACGAAAGTGACTGAGGTGGTGTTTGGTGAGGTGTTGCATGCCTCGAGAGCGAGGGTGGATTCGGGAAGAGGGATTAGGGTTGGTGGGCGTGGCTCTGTCGTGCGTATCCCATGGTCTCTGCCTTGCGTGCCATGGTCGGCTGCTTAGTGAATTGTTGGTGGGCGGGGCTCTGTGAGTTGGCAGGCGGGGCTCTGTCTTGCGTGCGTCTTGCTTGCCATGGACTTAGTGAATTATAAATATAGATTCATTATTATCCTTCGTAACAAGTCATTACAAATTACATATTACCAAGCAGTATTACCCTTAAATTCCTTGCATTTGGTAAACATCTGTTAGTATTAGAATTTTTTTTGTGGATATTATTCTTGTTTTTTCTTTCTGTTTTTTGTGCACAGAACACCAAGTTGCTCTAACGAACTCCAGTGGGCAACTTGGGGCCATCACAAAAATATTGAGGAAATAGGATTAGAATGAAATGAGAAGAAACTGAACCAGAATTGAAGACCTTCATTGGCATTCCTCATTCATTGGTCATTAAGCTACAAGTTCAGGATTTACAGGTTTTTCATTGGCTGTTTGGGACACTGCAGCAGTGAATTGATCTTCTGTTTCTTAAATCATCTTGGATTTGAACAAATACGAGTCACATTTTTCAAATGATAATGTATTCACTCACTTTTCTTTAACATTTAATCTCTAGTTGTACCCCCTGTCTGCAATAATGCTACAGTATCATGCAAAACAAACGGTAGCCAATGAATGAACTACTACTGGACAGGACTCCTGACCAGTGAATGTGGGTGGGAGATGGGTCTTCAATTCAAAAGCTCATTCTTGTTTCAGTATGTTCCACTTTTGTTCACAAGAGGACTTTACATAAATAGTTTATTTGTAATATTTTAGGAAAAATGGTCACAGTATATTTAGAACGTTGTGAGCATACAACTGGACAGCTGACATGCTGATTGAGTAATTGGAGTTGTTTTCATGGACCTTTTGATATTGTTTAGCTTTGGTCCCCTGTGACGGCAATTGTACCTTTGTTTTCCTTAATGACATGAGATTAACAATTTTTCTTGGCCGAAACTACAAACAACGCAGAATAAGTAACAGATAAAATATATATTTTTTGGTTGGAATACTCCTTTAATAAACGTAAGATAAAATGTTGTTTTGGGAGAAGGCCAAAGGCATCATCAAAATGACAGCCAGATGTCAAAAATACTGGAAGAGACAAAATAGTCATCAAAAAAACACAAAATCCAGCTAATTGGCAGCCAATGACTGCTAATTAAATGTCCTTAACAGACTAGAAATTATTAAGCTTTAACCAGAATAACTCTAAAGAGATACTCTTACAGTGTTAAATTAACCTTTAACATATTGTAAGAGGTGACTGGGCAGACAGACAATTCAAAGAACCAAAGAAAGTTTGGGATACCACCCTGGTGGCCCCGTTTAATATGAACACAAAAGACGGCTCAAAACAAAAATAGTTCCTTTTAATGACAAATGTAGTAAAATCTAGAAGAAGCTCTGTCCTCTGCGCTAGTCAGTATAGCATGGGACACCACCTTCTGAAAACGGGCCGGCTTTATAAGGTGGAGACTAGAAGGGGCAAAGTATTTCTTGGGCAGTTGGGTGGAGTTTCTCTCAGGCAATAAGGTGGGGTCAGTTGTCCGTCTTGGGTGTTTTTTCTTAGCTGCTGAGGAGGAAGAAGAAGATCATGTTAGTGTCAGTGCCTTCTCTTGTCCTGGGTGGTATTACTTACTTCATTAGAACCAGGAAGGTGGTCTCCAGATGCACATGGATGACACAACATACACTGTAAGTGTTAATTCGGTTGTGAATTATATTTTTGCTGAGAATTTAAATGTGTTCCCAGTATCACTATGAAACCAGGCAGGATCTAAACAAAGACTGTGTTTTCTGATATTTGCTAACACTTTTGTGGCAGCGTCCTTTATTATATCCATTCGTGGCAGTGGCCTTGCTCACCTTCTTCTGTTGCTAGGCATACCAACTGCATGGTAGTCATCTGCCTTTGGTATTGCAATAGCCATTTTTAGATCGATAGGTTATTATTACAGTTAAGCAAAAGATTTTGATTTTTCATGCATCATTACTGGACTTATTATTATAGAAATTTACCTAAATGAAAATAATATTCTGAATAGCAGTCAGCATGGGTTTATGAGAGGATGCAAAACCAGTCTTTTAGATTTTTTTGAAGAAGCAACTGGAATAGTTGACAAAAACAAAGCATAAGACATAATTTAACTTGAGTTTCAAAAAAACGTTTGATACAGTTTACACACCAAAGATTAATTCTGAAACTAGAAGCTGTAAGCATCACAGGTAACCATCAAAACTGGATCTCTAGTTGGTTAACTAGCAGGAGACAGAAAGTACACATAAGAGGAGAATATGGAGTGAGGTCATCAGTACAGTCCCCCAGAGGTCTGTCCTTGGACTCCTACTTTTTCTGGTTTATATTAAGGACATTGATTTTGGTATAGCTAGTAAACTTATGAAATTTGCAGTTGACAATAAAATTAGAGGGATGGCAAAAAGAATTCAGAGAGACCTGGACAACCTTCAGAACTGGGAAACACCTGGAAAGTGCAGTTTAATGAAGAAAAGTACAAAGTGCAACACTTGGGCAAAAGGAACATCAATTATAAATACAAGATAGGAGAAACAGTCATAGAGGAAGCAACCTCTGAAAATAATTTAGGGGTATATGTTGACACAACATCTTCATTGACTAAGCAAAGTACAGAAGCAATTAAAAAGGCCAATAAAATGTTAGGTTATATCAAAAAAAACTGTTCGATATAAATCAAGGGATGTGATGCTCAAACTATATAATGCACTAGTAAGACTGGATCTGGTGTATTGTGTGCAGTTCTGATCATCACGCTACAAGAAAGACATAGCAGCACTTGAAGCTGTGTAGAGGAGAGCAGCCAAGTAAATCCCAGGACTCAGAGATTTAAACCTGTTTAGTCTCGAGCAGAGGAGACTGTGTGGGGACCTAATCCTGGTATTTAAAATCTGAAAGGCATTGATAAATTAGGTCCAGCGACATTGTTTCAGCTTAAGGGTGAATGAATCACATACTCAAGGACATCAGTGTTAAATTAAGGGAAATCACTTCTTTACACAAAGAGTTGTGGGACGCTGGAACAACAATCAAGACATATAGTTGAACCGAAACCTTGACATCCTTTAAGAAGAGTCTGGATGAGATATTGGGACAGATTAGCTATTAGCTAAACTAACAGGCTTGATGGACTGAATGGTCTTCTCTTGTTTGTCAAGTTTCTTTTGTTGTAATGTTCCACACATGGAACACTTTTGCAACTTCTGCCCGCATTACACAGTTTTCACCTCTTACTTGTTTCTGATAATATATTACTTTTAATATTACTTGCTGCTGACTATGACTATGTTCATGGTTGTCATCTACGCAAACACCTAAATGGCTCATTCAACTCCATTAGCATTGAATGTCTCATGGAGGTCGTTTTTCTTGAAGAGGTTCTGTTTTCTTGCTGTTTCCTCATGTATTGTGCAAGCCGCACACCATAGAGGTGGACCTGGTCAGCATGGCCACTAAGAATATTGAGCCAAAATGCTGTCACTAAACTAATAGCCTTGGCATGTTCCTCAGTCATCACTATTCTGTCCCCGAACGCCGTATTAGCAAGGCTTCTCTTCCAAGACCCAGTCTGTACGGAGTGTGTGTCGCCCCACTGTTTGTAGTGAACGTGGACAGATAGTTTACTCACCAAGAAGTCAAGGCTGTGAATCCGTATACTTTAATGTAGATTTCTTGCCAGAAGTAATACAAGTATTAAGACATAGAACCATTGATAACTTGAAGGTAAAAGGACGATAATTTCCTTAACCTAAATACAATATGGTGGGAACTAAAGTAAAAACAAAAGCAGCGCCAATAGCAAAAAGGGAGGTAGGGACATACCAAATGTATTACTTAAATGGGGGTGGAGGTAGGAATGTACCAAACAGTTGAATAACAATATTAACACGGGCTGCTGTAGCAGCACAATCACTAAGATATCTCATTGCACTGTAGGGCGTATTCCAGATCAGCTACATACAGTAAATATGTACAGAATTCATTTTCAGATAGATAATTGAAAATAAGGCATTGGATAAGATAACTGTTTACAGCAAAATTAATAACATATCAAATAAATTTGAGTTTATTTAAAGCATAGTGTTACATAGTCCTATGAACCCGACAACAAAAATACTGAAAGGCTTTATTCAAAAGCTGGAATCTGTTTGCTTTAGCTGAAGCATGTGAAAGACCATCCATAGCACAAGACTGGACTATTTAAGTAATGCCCTTGAGCTGGGATAATCCTGATACATGAGTGCAAAAAAATAAAGAATCCTGTAAATAGATTCTCTTTCATTTATTGTGAATTATTTATTTATTTGTAATGAATGGTTGACACACTTATTGGCATGCCAAGTACCCTCCTAATCACTGGCACACACTCTACAAACCTTTAGCATGATTTGATTTTGTTCTTCTCTATACGTAAACGTGGGAAAGACCTACAATAAAAGATAGGATGTGTTTGGGGGTATGCCGTTGACAGCATCAACTTCCCCACTTCTCCTCCCCTAAGACCTCCGGGAGCTTCTGACTTCATAAGGGTGAAAAGGTGCAATGTGATCACCCCAGTCCTATAAGAGGCAGGGTGGCTTTCTCATAAACTGAGTTTTTTATTGATCTTTGGGATGCTGAGGCCTTTGTTCCTTGTTGGAATTTCACTCAGCCTCATCTTAAAAGAAACTTTTGGTGCAGAAGTGGAAAGTTCTTTCTAAGATTTATGAGGAATTTCATTAGGGCATCATTTCAGAAGGCCTATTAGCTTTTAAGTAGCGGATGCAGCAAGCTGCTGTATTTCTTTTTTGGCTTGTACTGATCTGTTTTTATATCTGTCCTGATTGCCAAGGGATACACTTTCATTAGAAGAAACATTTCCTAAGTGTGTTTCACCATGAAAAGAAAACCGACTCATCTTCTCACTCTAACCTCATTTATGACAGAATGAGAGTCCTTTATACTAGCAGACATCACAGTACAATGTGGACAATCAAAGATATCATATCATAGGAGCAGTGCACGTCAACATACAACATACTGTAGATTGTTCCAAGTATCAACCAATATAAATGTCAGCAATATGAAAGCCAAGTTGACTCTAAAGCAAATTATATATAAAGGTAAATACTTAAAACAAATCAATGAAGAAAATTAACAATAAATGAAGAATAATGAGATTCAGAATAGCACTAACCATCTAATAACTTAAGAATTAATAAACTGTATATCCCAGTGTGCACATAAGTGGTATAATATGAAGAAAAATTACCTTAGCCTATACGACAAAGCATAAGACAAAGGCAATGCATATAGAAAGGCAAATGCCTCGTGAGTTCTGCCTGAAGAGAACCCTGAGATGAAATGTAATCAAGACCAGAAACAAACCGAAACTGTGAAGACAACAACCTTTGCATTAAAGCCTAATTGCTAATCAGAAATCAAAGTCAGAGGGAAAACCGAAAATTCAGAATACAGAAATTTGAGAACAAAGTTTGCATTACGTTTGTTAGAGGGTTTAGTTTTTTTCTTATCCTAATCACAGATCACAAATCAAAGTCAAAGGGAAAACCAAAAATTCAGAATCTTGAAATGTAAGAAAGAAGTTCACACTACATTCGTTTGAGTTTTTCTTTATCTAAATTTTGGATGCAAATGAATCATCGCATCAGAATTTAAGGGGCTGCACTGATGATGTTAGAAATGGCATGGTCCAAAACCACTTTCCTTTATAATTGGGAGAAGCATCCCCATAATGGGAATTATAATATGGTGGTGCCCATATGCAAAACAAAATAACGTTGTGGCACCGTGAAATAAATAATCACTATGATCGGGAAACATTATGCTGCAAAGGTAATTGCACAAAAACTTACCCAACATACAGAAACCCACATTCCCATGTACAGTTTCTGCTTAGAAAAAGTATTTCTAAGAGAAATAAATTCTCAAAAGTGAACATCTCATAACACCAGTATATTATAAAAATGTCTGTGCCTGGGTATACAATCCCAGAAATTCTCTTGACTAGGAGGAGGCTGCAGCAAATTCAGGATTTTTAAACCAAGACCCATGGGTCTAATCCAAAAGTCCAAATCGCTGTTATCCAGTTAATTTCTGAGCCATCCTGGTCTCTTTCTCAAAGGTCACATAGTACAAATTTAAGCAACAAAGTAGCCTTCGATTTTAAGACAAAGACATATACACATAAAAATACCTAAAACAATAATATGGTTATTGAACATACAGGGTTTAGGTGCCATGGAGGAAAGACAGGCATTCTAGCTGTGATAAAGGAGGGATTCTTACCCGGCCAGGAGGCCATAATGGATGGACTGGGAGATCAGGCATACCAGGAGCAATTCATTGCCTCAAACAATAGGTGGCAGTGTTCCCCAGGACTGAACCCTATTAAGACACCCTTAGGGTGGAATGGAAGTTGGAGTCTGGAAACACAGGTCTTCAGATACTGCCAGAGGACACTGTGTGGGTAGACAACCTTGGGTTCTGCACCACTTGGAAGTGCCCAGGATTAGTTGGGCCTGACACTGGAAGCAGTTTCCAGGTTGGATTTAAAAGAGTCAGAGTTAGGAGGCAGTGGTCAAAACTCAATTGGAGGTGGAAGGAGAGTTTGTATTTGTGGATTGTGGCTTGTGTTCATGTAGGAAAGGTGTTGGAAGCAAGTAAAAACCTTTTATTTGAAACTGGAATTGTTTTGGGCTTTACTGTGTCTGCAGTTTGGGGCCCAGTGGCATCCCCTTGTGCTTACATGGGATACAAAAATGTATTTACCAAAACAAATCAGGGAAGATTTGGGAAGATCAGGTAAGAAAAGAAATACAAACAAACGAAGAAGGAGCTGACCAGCTTGAGCTTGCCCTTGAATGATAACCAATGCAATGCTTGCACACTGGAGGTGCATATGGCTTACACCAATAGATTTATGTGGAAATAATGAAGAGTTTAACTACAACACTGGCAGTTATGTGATTCATTTAAACCAACAGGCACCCGTGTATTTAAATAAAATATCCAAAAGCTTCCCTCCATAACAGCATATTGTCAAAGTTTCCATCATAAAGATGTGGATCAGCTACATCCAATACAGTAAATTTAGTATCCAAATTCTGCAAAATGTTTGGAAACTAACTGATTCATGGCTCTAGTTTGGATTGCACTTTTATGTTTGGAGGTTCTTGTATGAATGGCCTGTGTAGTCTTACCAACATAATACAATGGACAGGTGCAGAAAAGCAAATAAATCCCCCCATTAGTGCAGCAATCCATCCAGTTTCTCAAGATGCTGGAAAAACATCCATCAGTAATCTTATCACTGTTAAAGACGTTTACACAGCAACTAAACTTCAGGCAAGAAAAATGTCCCAATTTGCCGACCTGATGTAAAAGATTGCCACGTACACTATGTGTAACTAAATCAGAGGTCTGGACTACTAAATCCCTGATGTTCTGGCAACATGAAAAATAAAAACTGGGAGCTCCTGGAAACATGGAACCTGCTTTTAAAATACGCTAATGCTATAAGGCACTCTGTCAGATCACTTTGGAGAGTACTGAATATGTAAGGGTGCAAAACAAACAGTAGCGTGTTAGCAAAGCATCACAGCAGTGACTGTACATAAACAGCAAACAAAATTTTAGAATTGTAACCCCTGATCTTAAATCTCTATATTAAATCTTTAGCACAGGTTGTTTATTTAGTCTAATTAGAACAAATTCTACGGTATCTAAAAAACTATGCAGCCAGAAAATTATTAATTAAAGAGCAAGACACATGCAAAACGGGTATGTCTGTCAGTAGGCTTACAGTCGTCTATCAATTTGTCCAAGATGGAAATTTGTTTTGCATTGGAACAAAGAGTGAAGCAAAGATTGGGGTCAAAATTAACAATAAATAGAAAAAAAGAATGCTACTTTATAGAGTACGATGAGTTATACATACCTTATATAGGTCAGTTTATTAATAATAATAATATTTATTTGTATAGCACATTTTCATACAAAAAAGTAGCTCAAAGTGCTTTACATAATAAAGAACAGTAAATAAAAAAAATATATAACAACATCCATCCATCCATTTTCCAACCCGCTGAATCCGAACACAGAGTCACGGGGGTCCGCTGGAGCCAATCCCAGCCAACACAGGGCACAAGGCAGGAACCAATCCTGGGCAGGGTGCCAACCCACTGCAGATATAACAACATAAGAAATTAAAATAAGACAATATTAGTTAACATAAAAAAAAGATTAAGGTCCGATGGCCAGGGTGGACAGAAAAAACAAAAAAAAAACTCCAGATGGCTGGAGAAAAAAATAAAATCTGCAGGGGTTCCAGGCCACAAGACCACCCAGTCCCCTCTAGGCATTCTACCTAACATAAATGAAATAGTCCTCTTGTGTCTAGGGTTCTCATGGAAGGACTTGATGATGATGGACATGCAGACTTCTGGCTTTTAATTCTTCACTGTTGGAACATCATGGTGCTTTGAGTAGATGGTGGTGGCGAAGAACACTGCCACATGGTGGGGATGAGGGTTGACGTTATGGCTATATTATGTGGCCCTCACATTACTTCACTTGCACATTGAAAACAACAGAAAAGAACACATGGCTCCTAGAAAGCACCTTTTCATAAAAAATTCATAAATATAAAGGTCGTCATTTTAAGGTTCATAGCAAATGTATTACCCTGTGTTGTACATTTTACTTAATGTTTAAATCTAAATTGCTTTATATTATCAGATAATGACAATGTCTGAAGGTATCACAATTATCTGATGATAATCAAGATAGACCAGAGGCCAGCATCCCATTCTTGAACTGATTTTTCAATAGTCATTAACACAAGAGGTTCAGATACAATATTATTAATTGGGAAAGTTAATTATAATGCTAGAGAAGTCTGCACACATAAAGAAAAATTCTGGTGTGACCCCACTGGAATATTCATACCAAAAATACCATTCATCCATTATCCAACCCGCTAAATCCGAACACAGGGTCACGGGGGTCTGCCGGAGCCAATCCCAGCCAACACAGGGCACAAGGCAGGAACCAATCCCGGGCAGGGTGCCAACCCACCGCAGACCAAAAATACCACTCTTGTTAAATAAAGAGACAATGACAATAACTGTAAGAGTTGTAATATCATCTGACCAGGCTGTTAAGTTTCTCGTGTTGTTCTGAGTCTTCACCACATTGAGGGTCCTCTGATTTGTACTATTAGTAACATAATGCCACCCCCAGCCTTGCCCCTTATACATTCCATCTGTAAGTGATTGGGTAAGACAGGACATGCATTTCTTCGAGTTCATATAAAGTGGCATAAAGGTTGATGCCATGCATTATAATGAATGAGAGGATGCCAGACTGGAGCCTCACAGATTCACAGTAGCCACAGTTTTGGGAAGCCAATAAATGGCAAGTCAGCAGCCCCTACATTTTCCGGCATCATCCATATGGCATCATTTTGAATCTTTATTTATTTTGCTTACATGCTTTCATTCGATTTAGATTAAAGGGAGCATTATTTTCTTTCACAGTCTGAAATGAGGAAGCTGCAGAATAAGACACGTTCTGAAGAAAGAGTTTCCTTGTGTGTAATGGTTCTGCTTCTGAACAGCTGCCTCGACAGAAAATACTTTATAGAAGAAGGTCAGTTGTCATGAAAGCATTCCAAGCTTACTACCCTGGGAGAAGTAATAAGAAGCCTACACGATGCTCTTTATACCTAAAAGGTGAACTAAAATATTTGTAACTGAACAAGGGAAATGAAGGACTGAAAGGAACCTTGAAAGAAATAATATCCTGTGAATTTGCCATAGCAGAGCACACTCTGTTCACCAAAGCTTGAAGGATAGGAGATCATTACACAGAGCTCTTACTTTCAATAAACAGAGAGCCAGCTAAGCTACAGGGAAACGCAACAGCTGTGCTAAAGCTCCAGTGTCTTGGGTCTGAACCAAAGTTTGGTCAAAGTCTGTGTAGAGGATGCACTTTCTCTCTGTTTTTGCATGCATTTTTTTGCCTCTACTAAACAAACCAAATTGAAACAAAAGCACAACCAGGGAATGACACATACTGTATGAGGCAGCCATCTATACTACGGCATTGGATAAATTCACTTTTGCAGGTTGTTGTAGATTGTTTCAAGTTTTTATTTATTCCTATATGCTATTTTTTTTTGTATATGTATAAGATACATGCCTAAGATGTATACCATCGACAGCATCTTGGCAGTGAGGGTTCTCATGGAGCGCAAATGTGAATATCGGCAGAGTTTCTTTGCAGCCTTTTTCAATTTTCATAAAGCGTTCGATTCAGTTTGGTCAAGGTGCCCTGAGGGACATCCTGAGGGTATGCAGGATCCCCTCAAAGTTGTTGGGTGTCCTGGTTTACTTTTCTCAGCAGTGACATTCATGAGCATGGGGGCTCATGATGTCACTGGGAAGGGAAGTGTGGCGCTCCCAGTATCGCTGGAAAAGGACAAAGGTCCAAGTCTTTAGAGTCTTGGTGCTCCCTGTTTTGCTATATGGTTGCGAGACATGGACGCTATCCAGTGACCTCAGACAAAGACTGGACTCCTTTGGTACTGTGTCTCTTCGGAGAATCCCTGGGTACCGTTGGTTTGACTTTATGTCAAATGAGCAGTTGCTCATTTAGTCCCGAATGAGGCACATTACCTGCATTGTGAGGGAGCGTCAGTTACGGCAGGGGTCCCCAACCACCGGTCCGCGACCCACTACCGGGCTGCAGCCGTCTGACAGCGGGGCCGCGAGAGAACTGCCGGCAACGGAGACTCACTCAGACTTTTCAGAATGCTTGGTGGGCGGGGCTTTGCAGCGGCGCACAGAGAGGAGAGAGACCGAGGTGAGAGACTATTACAACAAAGTATTTTTATGGTCCCGACAGTTTCCCCATATGACACAATACTATAGAAATCTCGTTACTACGAAGTACATTCAGCAGATGCTTTCATTACAACGAGGTGACCTTGAAATGCTTGAATGAATCATCCACAGAGTAGTTAGATCTGTGGCCGCAGCTCAGTTGTGACGTTTGCACAATGATCCCCAAACAGAAACAATGTAAAAAAAATTCTTTCTTCGAACTTTCCTCGTACTGTTTTTTTTTTTTGATGTTTTTGTTTTCTGTGGTTTTCAGTGATACCTTTTGCTTATTGCTTGTCAACATCTGAAAAACATCCATTGGAATTTAATTCATTGTCACCCTCCTATAGAAACGGCAGGCACGAAAAAAACGATAACAGTGTTAATGTTTGTGATGTGCAATCTGTTGGATTGGCAAATGCAAAGCATATGTCTTTGTTATATGCAAAAAAAGAAGAAAAATCTCAGATTGCAAACGTATGCGAACTGCTTAATAATAATAGAAATGTTATGTAAATTGTGTATAAACCTGCCCCCCACCTCCTCCCCCCCCCCCAAAACCGGTCCGTGGAAAAATTTGCATCTAATAAAGTGGTCCTTGCTGTCAAAAAGGTTGGGGACCACTGAGTTACGGCACTACGGCCATGTGGCGTGATTCCCCGAGGGTGATCTGGCTTGTAGGATCCTCATCGTTGAGGACCCGAGTGGCTGGACAAGGCCAAGTGGACACCCACGTAACACTTGGCTATGGCAGATAGAGGGTCATTTCCAGAGGGTGGGACTGGACCGCGTGTCTGCCTGGGGGGTTGCCAGCCAGGATCATGAGCTGTTTTGTTGTGTGGTGGGTGCAGCAACGCACTGTACCAGTGCATACTCCTCAACCTGACCTGACCTGATATGTATAAGGGACACTTACAGGTACCCTTGGGGTCAGATAGTTGGCTTTTTCCTGATAGCACAATATGTACTATTATTTTTATAATGTTCAGTGTTACTGACTTAATTAAAAAAAAATTTCAGCTTAACAGTGTGTGAAAAGATGAACTGTTTCCATCTGTGAGATCAATTTAATTGTGTATATACCACTCTTTTCAGAGTGAAAGGCTGCTGATAGATAGATAGATAGATAGATAGATAGATAGATAGATAGATAGATAGATAGATAGATAGATAGATAGATAGATAGATAGATAGATAGATAGATAGATAGATAGATAGATAGATAGATAGATAGATAGATAATGTGAATGATTTGGCCGTGCTTTAACAGTTTAGAGATGATTCAATAATGGAAAAAATGTACCTTTTCACAGGGAGAAGTTTGACCATGAGAGATCATATGCAGTCTTGCGTGAGTCTCATATCTCACGGTAATAGAAACCTTTAAAGTCAATTGATTTACTATTCTTTCTGTTCAGTACCCAGCTGGAAATTTTACTCTTGTACATTGTTCATGAAGCACGTTAGGGTTTATAGAGATGCCTGTGAATTCTTCAATTTCCAGGAAGAGACGTTTGGAGTCAAACGAGTGGTTTATTACAATTGAGATGCGCCTTTAAAGAATTCCAGTATTTTTATTTCAAGTTCAAGAATAAAGTGTGTTTACAAGGAGTTTTCTGATGGTTCTATGTGCAACTCGGAACCAGAAATGGAACGATAGATAGATAGATAGATAGATAGATAGATAGATAGATAGATAGATAGATAGATAGATAGATAGATAGATAGATAGATAGATAGATAGATAGATAGATAGATAGTGTGAATGATTTGGCCGTGCTTTAACAGTTTAGAGATGATTCAATAATGGAAAAAATGTACCTTTTCACAGGGAGAAGTTTGACCGTGAGAGATCATATGCAGTCTTGCGTGAGTCTCATATCTCACGGTAATAGAAACCTTTAAAGTCAATTGATTTACTATTCTTTCTGTTCAGTACCCAGCTGGAAATTTTACTCTTGTACATTGTTCATGAAGCACGTTAGGGTTTATAGAGATGCCTGTGAATTCTTCAATTTCCAGGAAGAGACGTTTGGAGTCAAACGAGTGAAGGTTTATTACAATTGAGATGCGCCTTTAAAGAATTCCAGTATTTTTATTTCAAGTTCAAGAATAAAGTGTGTTTACAAGGAGTTTTCTGATGGTTCTATGTGCAACTCGGAACCAGAAATGGAACGATAGATAGATAGATAGATAGATAGATAGATAGATAGATAGATAGATAGATAGATAGATAGATAGATAGATAGATAGATAGATAGATAGATAGTACTTTATTTGTCCCAAGGGGTAAATTGGGCTTTTTGCAGAAGCCCAAGAAATTTTATACAAACAAAAAACAACAACTCTCTCAAATACACACAAATAATTACACCAAAGAAGAAAACTTCTGACTCAGCTAATTAAAAGATTCTGATGACAGTAAGGCAATTAAAAGACATATTGCTGTAGGTATGAAGGAGCCCCACTAGCATTTCTTGACAAACAAAAACAATTCAAAAATAATGTTAAAAAAATGTTATTTGAAGTAAATGATGGGAGATTTGAAATCTTTACTTTCAAAAACCTAACAAGAGAATACAGTAAGAAAGCATAAAAAAATTACATTTGTAACCAAATCAAAACATGGACAACCCAGAAGTGTAGAAGGCTGACTGAGCTTTATACAGTGATGTGATGTGTTGCGACTTCAGGTTATCCCATAGTAGCAACCACAACAGCAGCACTAGACATCAAAACTCAAAATAACAGCACAGATAAGTGAACAAAAATGTCTTTTTATAATTCTAAATTTGAAAACTAGTTAGAGAATCAAATTCCTCACATAACAAAACCACGATAAGAACAAAAACAAAACTATGAAAATAAACAGAACCACAGAAAATTAGGAAGTACTCAAATGCAGGACAGTCATTAAGGATGGGTGTGGGCATGAGTGGACTCTACAATAAACTGGCTGTCTGGCCAGTGTAATAGATGATGTGGATGGACTGGCCTCCTGGCCAGGATGAATGAGGAGATCTTACCCAGCTGGGAGGCTGTGATAATTGATGATCAGAGAAAATGGATCGGCTTCCCATCCAGGTTGGTTTCTGCTTTCTTTCCTGTTTGGGATTCTGACATAATGAAAGGGCAGGTGAAGACTGTCTCCTGATGCATCAGGTTCCCTTAGTACACTAGGTGGCAGCATACCTCTGACGTAGCTCTCACTTGGACACCTGCAGGGACACATGGCAGCTGTAATTCTGGAGAGCAGCCCTCTGGAGAGTACTTGGGGACCACTAGGGGAAGGTGCTGGGAGAAGACTCCCCTGTCTGATGGAAGCTTCTGACCGGCAGTACATCCTGGTGGCAATGTTGTTGTCCTGGAAGTACTCCAGGGTGCAAGTTGAAAAGGAACTGCTCCATATTCTCCAGGTGAGTTAGAATAGGAGGAGGACAAAGCTTGCCTAGGAATTGAGGAAGAAGAAGGAAAAGAGTGCCGTTGTACTAGTGTCTGTATAATAAGAGCATTCCTTTAGGAAGTGTTCACAGTTTTATTAAGGGTACTGTGCCCTTATAATCTTTTGGTCCTAAACTTGAGTTGTGGTCAGGGCTTTGTGGTGCAAGATGCCACCTACAGGTCACACAATGTTTGGTTCCTGCCTGTTGAATAATTTGTAAGATATTTTACATGGCCTTCTGAAAAATAAATGGGCTTGGAGAAACACCAGATAGCACCTACAAGTATCAGAACAATCTTTTGTGCATAAAATGTCTTCACCCATCATTTTGGATGCGGTGGCCTGTTGCCCAATTCTTGCCTCACATGCAAATGTTCCCAGGATGGCTCTGAACCACCAAGACCCTGAACTGGATTATGTGGGTTTCAAAATGTGATGTTACTGTCACTAGCCACAGCTATCTATAGTGAAGTCACATGTCTCCAGCAGTGGTTATTCCTTGCACATGTGGTGTGTTTCCATCTGATGCTTACTTACTTGACTGTGTTACATATGTGTTGATATTTCAAGATATTTTTTGTCATTATTTTGTTTAGTAATCTGTGTCTGCTGCACTGTGTTGTCTGTGCATTTTTTTATGTTTCTGCACCAGTGTGACTCGCAACAAATCCTTCGTCACGTACCATAAGGCACATTGGCAGTAAATTGAAATCAATTATTTGAAATCCTGAGAGCAATTGGATTTTGTTAATGATTGCTGGAAAGTCTCTATAATGAAAAGCCCTACTGTATACTGTTGTTTTCTTAATTTTTAGATCTATAAGATGGCCTGTGCCTCTGTACAGCCGAGGTGCATTCTGGCGTGTGTCTGGCATATCAGTGACAATGTATTGATGCCCATTGGCATTGTTTCTATACTGTATATCAAAGAATTTATTAGATTAATTGCAAAGAGGTCCCTGCTGGAAAATATAGCTTTGTAACTCTGAACTTCGATATTATGTTTCCTCCACTTCACATATTATGTGACCACTGAATGCTTTGTTTGTCTTTTTCAGCTGGTAATTTAACAAAACCGGTTCCAGTCATTGAGTTTACTGATCCAAAACTGGTCAGAAAGAAAACACAGATCAAATGTACGCTCATCAACATGATAGCCCAATGGAAGAATGGAATACAGTGTTGGAGGAGTGCAAAGTGCACTCATGTGGCAGAATGTCGTCTCTTGTTACAAGCAACAGTAAGGAGTAAAATTCAGTAAGATAATAAAACTTTACAAAGCTCCAAAGCAACCTGCTTCACATTATAAGAACATCTAAATTATACTTCTATACTACCTTTGGTGAACAGCCATTTTCCTCATTTACCTGGAGGATATCACATTGGGAAAGCACTGATGCCTCACAACTACTGAATCCTGGGCTCAAATCCTGACCCAGAGTCAGTCTTAACCGAGTTTGCACATTCTCTCTGCCTTTATGTGGATCTTTACGATTTTCCCTGTGGTTAATTTAACTAGTGACTCAAAATTAAATCTATGAAAGTGAGAGTGGGTAACTGTCAGTCTGCTGTGTGACGGACTGGTGTACCCTCCAAGGATGGCTTCAGCATTGTGTGAACGCTAGGGGTAGCTGTTGCCCCTTTAAACCCAACAGACAGATGCTCAGGACACAGGGTAAAAGTACTAAGAAGTATTTTAATATTTTTCTACCTCTCCAGCACCACAGCCACAAATAAACACAAGCAAATCACACAATGAACGCAATTCTCTCCTCCACACCTCCCAGCAAGCTCTGTTTTCTATCTTCCAACTCCGGCTCGCTTGCTGGGTTCCCATCAGTCCTTCAAATAGTCCTTGACTCGGAAGTGCTTCTGTCCTTCCGACCTCGTGACTGGCTAGCACTTTCAGGTCTAATGAAGAACTTCCTTTTTTCTTCAGCCTGAAAGTACTTCGGGGCTTTTGTCCTTGTGACTGCCTCGTACTTGCGGGCTATATGGAAGGGATGAGTCCCCAGGTCCTTCGACAGTTTCCCCTGGCGATACCCACGGCACCGAACATGGCTGAGATTCCGAACTCCAAGTCCCAGGATGCCATGAGGGAATCCCGGGCACCGCTACACTCCAGGGGAGCTGCCATCTAGTGTTTTGGGGGAGGCAGTGTCAGCAAGTAGCTGCCTTCCCCCATCCTTCTATTCCAGGGGTGTCCCACCCAGGTTGAGCTGCCGGCTGTCCATCACAATTGCTACAAAGGCTAACCTGTTGCTGTGGAAGGAGATATTGATCCACTCTACTTAGACTGCTATCACTTGGAACCCTTGCTAGAAGTAGAGGTTTGGTAATCAACTGGAAAGATGGTTGGTGTCCATCCATATAATCTTATATTTAATACCACACCTCTTAGCAAGGTCTGAATTTCTTAGTAGTAGCACACTGAAAATATCATCTGCAGTTTCAAAAAGTCTGTACATAGTTATTAAGTCTGATAATCACTCACACACAGAAGCAAGGAAAGAGTTTATTCTATTAAAAAGAAAACTTAACTTATAGACTGCAAGACGTTTAAGAGAAACAGCCACTGAGGGGATTGTTGAAATGGAAGAAGGGGATAATTTGGACAAATAAACTGGTGACAGCAAACAAGAAATTTAATATTAGTCCAATAATAAGCGTACTACAGTGCATTTAGTAATGGCTAACCTCAAAGGATTAGCTGACTATGAAAAAAGAAAAGACTTACAGTAATTGTAGCAATTAACAGACCTGTGTAAATTAACAGCCTTGTTTGTAGGTCTTAAGATAAAAACAAACATTTCTGATCATCATCCCTTGTTAAATTAAAACTAAACAGGTCTGGACAGTGGCTTCGGTTACTACTTTGGTTAAGAGCATATATCACATCAGTCATAACTCATTTAATTCAATTCATTGTGGCTCAGTGGTAGTGCTGCTGCCTCGCAGTAAGAAGACCAGGTTTCGTGTCTATGGTCCTCACTGCATGGAGTTTGCTTGTCTGTGCAGGATTTCACTGGGTGTTCTGGTTTCCTCTCACTCTCCAAATGCATAATAGATAAGTGAATGTGGGATGAGAGATTGGCTCTGGTGTGTGTGTGTGTGTGTGTGTTTGCCCTGTGATGAACTGGCACCCTGTCCAGGGTTTGTTCCTGGATTGTGCCCTATGCTAGCTGGGATAGGCTCCGGCTGTGACCCTGGTCTGGATTAAATAGGTTAGAAAATGACAAAAACTGAATCCAGTTCAAAGCAGTAGCAGCTTTGGACACAAAGCTGGAAGTGTTACACTGTCACAGGGCACATTTACACAATCACTTATTTATCTGAGGCCAATTTAGACTGTCCAAATGATCTTGGTGGCACTGGCTTGAACCTTCCATTTCTTTGATGTTATTGATGTTGTTTAAACTGCATTGTTTTAACTATCTGTTGGACTCTGTCACAGATTCTCAGTCATTGAATCAAATTTCATTCCATCCTTGAAATGTTTTTTTAAAATTCTTGTCCAAATTCTTTAGCTCAAGATTCTTTTGGAACGTTGGTGCAGTGATGTTTAACTTCAGGAGCTAACTTTCTGGATATTCAATATGGATGGACCTAGTTCATGTTAATTGTTCCAAATGAATGGATTCAGTTGATCTAAAATGAACTCCTATAATGTCAGATTTCACCACCACTCCTCCATTCTCCAATATCTGGGAATATATATTTCTGTGTTCAGACTTTGCATCATCTTTGGGAAACTTCCAGCCACAATAGCATTAAGCAGTGCAACTCTTCGCTGAAGTATATCAGGTAGACTGGCCCTGGTAGACTTTGTGAGGCAAGGATTAATCTCTGAAGATTTGCTGCTCTCCGGAATTAAAGTCAGATGGTATCATAATACTCGAGTCTGTCAGAAAAATGTTAGATACTTAGAATTTACATGTTACTGAACTTTTTGATTACTGCACTGATTATATAACATATACAGGCTCTTCATTTCCTTGATATGGGTGAGTGCTTCTTGTGCTGGACTGGTGTCCCATCTAGTATTGGATACAACAGTACCTTCAGCCTACTGCTGCCAAAATACCTCCATCTCCTGATGACCATGTAAAGAATAACATGTAAAAGATCTCAAACAAGAAAGGTCATTAGGGAGTAGGAGTTTGCCGTAATGGGGCTCACCTCTTATCTTCCATTTATGTTTTGCTGTTTTGGACACTTTTAGCTTTTTGTGTTATTATGATCCTTAGGGTACAGCATTTCTATATTCTTAGAATCCTTGTCTACCTAGTGATGCATTTTAATATAATATAGCCATCTAACCCAACTACAGTACATTCAGAAGATATTCAGACCCCTTTCTTTTTACCTTCTCGTATACAAAGTATAGGGAAAGTATTGTAATCATTCAAAAATTCAATTTTGAGATTTTGATGAATCTCGATGTTTTAGACATCAGAGTCCAAAAATACCATTTTTGGAATTATGTCTGTGTGTCTGTCTGTGTGTGTGTGTGTAAACATGATAACAGGGGCGAGTGGTGGCTCTGAGGCTAAGGAGCTGCACTGGTATCCAGAAGGTTGCCGGTTCAAATCCCCGTCACTGCCAAAAGGCCACTGCTCTGCTGGGCCCTTGAGCAAGGCCCTTAACCTGTAATTGCTCCAGGGGCGCTGTACAATGGCTGACCCTGCACTCTGACCCCAAGGGGTATGTGAAAACTACCAAATTCCTAATACAAGAAATTGTATAAGGCGAAATAAAGAACAAACAAACTTGAGTACACTTTAATTTAGGTCAACCAAAATTTGCATACAAGTATTAGGTACAAAATGTAGATTTCTATCAACTTTTTGCTTATTTCCGCTAACCGGAAGTCGTACTTTACCTTTTATTCATGCAGCTGCAGAGTCTGATTTATTCAACTTTACTTTTATAATAATTGTTCAATATATTATTAATTTGATTTGATTTGTTGTTGATGGTTCGTTAATGTACATAATATAAAAATATAATCATTGTCTTGTGGTTTACTCCTCAAATATTCATCCCCATATCCGAGTATATGAGAAAGTCTAGGGAAAACCACTCCTGATTTTTTACATTTTGTTTTATTGCAGCCTTATGCTAAAATAATTTTTAAACATTATTTTTTTCCTTCATCAAGCAATACACAAGAATTCCAAAACGAAAAAAGGATTTTAGAATTTTTTCTAAAAAATAACAACTTGAAATATCACATTGACTCAAGTAATCACATCCTGCACTTAGCTGAAGCACCTTTGACAGCGATTACAATGGCGATTACAACCTAAGTTCTTTTGGGGTGTGATACAACAAGCTGGATTTGGGACTTTCAGACATTCTTCACTGCAAATCCTCTCAAGCTTTGCCAGATTGGATGGAGATCATCAGTGGACCTCTATTTTCAGGTCTTACCAGAGATGTTTGATTGGATTCAAGTTTGGGGTCTGCCTGGGCCACTCAAAAACATTCACAGAGTTGTACCCAAGCCACTTCTGTGTTGTCTTTGCTTTGTGCGTAGGGTTATTGTCCTGTTGGTAGGTGAATCTTTAACCTAGTTAGAGTTTCAGAGTGCTCTGTTACAGGTTTTCGTTAAGGTAATCTCAGTACTCTACTCTGTTCATCTTTCCCTCAACCCTGACTAGTCTCCTGGTCCCCAACCCCGCAGCTTGATGCTACCACCACCATGTTTCAGCGTTAGAATGGTATTGTACAGGTGATGAGCATTGCCTCGTTTCCTACAGACATGACACTGAGAAATGTGGCCTTGTTTCTCACAGTCTGAGAGGCCTTTAGGTGTCTTCTTGTAATCTCCAAGTAGGCTTTCATGTGTGTTTTACTGAGGAGATGCTTCTATCTGGCTACTCAGCCACAGAGTCCTGATTAATGGAGTGTTGCAGTGATGATTTACCATCTGGAAGTTTCTCCCATTTCCACCCAGTGTTTTTTTTTCAGCCAAAGTGACCACTGATTTCTAGGTCTCCTCTTTTACCAAGACCCTTCTCCCTCGATTGGTCAGTTTGGTTAGGTGGGCAGTTCTAGGATGAGCTGTAGTTGTTCTAAACTTCTTTTGGTTAAGGGTGATGGAGGCTACTGTACTTTTGGGAACCTTCAATGATGCAGATTTTTTGTAGCTTTCCTCAGATATGTGCCTTGGCACAGTCCTGTCTATAAGCTCTGCAGGCAATTTGACCTCATGGTTTGATTTTTACTCTGATATACATTGGCAGCTGAGGGACCTTCTATAGATAGGTGTGTGCCTTTCTTAATTATGTCCAAACAACTGAACTGGCCAAAGATGGACACCTAAAAAGGTATGGAAACATCTCAGTGATGATCAACAGAATGGGAAACATACCTGAGCCAAATTTCAAGTGTCATAGCAAAGGGTCTGAATATTTGTGTCAATGTGGTATTTTAGTGTTCGATTTTTAAGAAATTTGAAAAAATTTCTAAAATTGAGTTTTTGCTTTGTCATGTTGGGTCATAAAGTGTTGCCAGATAAGAGAAAAAATGAATTTAAGTGATCTTAACAAAAGGCCGCAATCTAACAAAATGTGAAAAAAGTGAAGGGGTCTAAATACGTACTGAAGGCACAGCATAACATGAACCATAACTACAGAATTATTTATTGGTTAATATAATACTAGGGTGTGGTACCGTGTTAGCTATTATGGATGTGGTGAGAAGTTAAGCAAAATGACACCTTTTATTGGCTAACTAAAAAGATTACAATATGCAAGCTTTTGAGGCAACTCAGGCCCCATCTTCAGGCAAGATGTAATCTCGAAAGCTTGCATATTGGAATCTATTTGCTTAATGTAGAAAAATTACATCTCACGCAGTTGCATGGCCTCCAACCGTCAAAGCAGTCAGTGTAAAAGGTTAATTCTGTGTTAGAAAACAAACACTTAATCACTTTACCAGAATCCCCAATGATTATTTAGACGGTCTCTTCTTTTGTAGATTTAAGTGAAACCAGGCCAATACAACAAACAGAGCAGTTAATACCATCAGCTTAAGCTGTGGAGTCAGCCAAGTCTGTCTAATGCCTTTATTAACATTTCTCACTTGTTCTCATTTTTCTAGAAGTTTCTGACGGGGCTTTTATTTTTTTTTAAGTAGGCATGACATGGCTGTAAAGAAGAATTAAAGACAAAAAATAAACTCCTGGAAAAGCAAGACCAAGTGACACATTCTTTATTAAAGCTCAGATCTGTGTCCAGTGCTCTGTTTTCCCTGGAGATGTGGCCATCAGGAATCTAATCATTCTCTGTGGACGTGCATTTTGGATTGTTTTTCCCTCAGCAGGACACAATAAAGAAGAATTTAACCCGAATCACTACCACCAAAATGAACACTGTAACCACCCCCTCCACCACCCTATTCTTTGAAAAGGTGAATTGTATCACGTTCTGTTTTGATGGCTCTTGGATGTCATTGAGACACTGCTTTACAGCGTCTGTCATTGTTAAGCTGATCTTCTGAACAATAATACACTTCACATTCCTCTTGTTTTTCTATATGGCACAAGTCTGTGGTGTCCTTTTTCAAACATTGTATTCAATTAGTAATTACGCATTAAAGAAAACTCAAGTGCCAATGGTAGTGATGTGAAGAAGCATTTAACAGTGCAACTGAAGGCAGCTACTCGTTGACTCCCATGCACCTTATCTCTTGTGCTGGAGCTACTTTAAAAGACACAATAAAGTTCCATACGTGATGGACATCCTCTTTAACAACCTTACAGACACAAAAAGGCTGTCACACATAATAAGCACATCTCGGAAGTCCCCTAAAGAAACCCACCCCAACAAGAAGAAAACATTTAAGCTGAACTAAAGCAAGCATTTCATGTCTGGATTGATATCCAGAAAAAAAGCTGATTTCTTTCTGCACAGCAGTAATTATTTTAAGAGGCCTGGAAGGCATATTTCAAAGTATTACAGGACGTCCTATTGCGCAGCGTAGGACCTTCTGTATATTTGTTTTTGCCACTTTGTTCTAATTTTTGTATTGCTTCCTATTTATAGACATTTAAGGCTGCACCTTCAGATTAATTAAGTTGACTGACTGTCTGCTTAAATTCCAAATAGATGTTTGATTAGATTTGCATTGCACCTTTATATTTATATATATTTATATTTCCTTTATAACTTTATTTATTAAAACACCAGAATCATTTTAAAAGGATTAAACCAATCAGTTTGCCAATTCTATTCACCTAATTTCTCCAAAATTGAGTTTTGAATGTTCCACCACGCTCTACCACACGACTTGATAACTTATTCCACGTGTCTGTGTGATGAAAAGCATGCATTTCAAATTTGCCTTTAACAAGTTTCCATCTGTGCCTCAGTGTTCTTGTTGAATAATTCATTTTGAAATAATAGCTGAAGTCTACTGTAGTAATCCACTTCATAATTTTAAACACATCTATAAGATTTCCATTTACAATAATCTCCTTGTGCCTAACCTGCAAAGGTTCAGCCCCAGTCAAGCTTCCTTCATGGGCCATACTGCTCAGTCCTGGACTTGGAATCTATGTCTGAAGTTACTTTAATAAGTGATCTTGAAATTAAAAAGTTTTTTTTAATCCATGTTTTGTTGTTTTGTTTACATGACAGCTGGTTAGTCAGCCATATGGCTGTGATTGTTGCACTGTAACTGTCACAGTAAGTGGCAATATAAATAAGGCAACTGACCACATCTGAGATACAATTGGTTATATTTCTTCCACTTGGAGGTAGCTGAAGTGACTGGCTTATGGTCATATAGTGTCAGTAGCAGAATTTGAATCCACAGCCTCAGAGTTTGAGGTCCACACCACACTGACTTGTTTGTTGGTGGCTATCAAACCCTTTGTTATTCTTAAACCCAGTGGTAGGATATTATATAGGAGTTTTGGTTACAATGTCATTTCTACGTTTGACTTTTGTTTCATTTTGCCTCTTCAGGCAGTGTTTCTCAATTCTAATCCCTGCTTGTCGTAATGTTGGCCTTTGCTGCCATAAACATCTCCTAGTTTTAATACATCCATAATAATCCTTTGGCACTTTATGTGAAGCTGCTGTGTCTTTCTTGTAGCCTTTTTTATAGACCCAAACCTGTACACATTACAAGAGACGAGGCGTCGCTAGTGAGTTTTATAGTTTAAGCATAACCACGCTTGACTTGTACTCCACACACTTTGCTATATAACCCTGATATTGTATTTGTTTTCCTAATTTTCAGTGTCTGGATATACGACACAGTGATGAGTCCACTATGACTCCCAGGTCCTTGTCATAGGATGCATTTTCAAGTTTCAAACTTTCTATTGCGTATTCAAAACATTTTTTCATCCTATGTATAATATCCTACATTTATTTACATTAAAAACTGAATTAAATCAGCCAAAGCCTGCATTCTGTACAGCTCCCGTGGCAATGATTGAGCTGATTGTAAATTATCTGTCATTCCACTGAGTTCAGTATCATCTGCAAACTTCAACTTATTGAAAATATTCTTGTTCAGATCGTTTATATATATTTAAAAGAGCGGAGGCTACTGCATTGATCCCTAAGGGACACCACTTTCAACATCACCTGATTCTAAAATCATTCCTATCACCACGACCCTCTGTTGAAAAAGGTTCATGACCTACACATTGCACCTTGAATTCCCAATTCTTTTAGTTTCATCAGTATGAAGTTAAATAAAAATAAATAAGATCATATGCTTTTGAGTTTCTTCACACAATTCCAGCACATAAGTGAAACATAATCTAAACCTATGCTAAGTGCTCACTATCAATCCATTTTCTTGTCAGATAATGTTCAATCTCTTCCATAATTAAGGCTTCCTTTATTTAACTGAGATACATGGTAGGCTTACCAGCTCATAGTTACATGGATCAGTGTGATTTTGTACTGACTCAGAACGAAGCAACGTTTTTTGGTAACACTTTAGTTTAGGTACTGCAAAAACACATCTATTACTCATTAACTCTTATGTAACAAGACTTTAACAATGGCTTCTTTTGGTGTTCATGACATTTATAAAACATCAGTAGATCAGTTATTTATCTTTGTGCATTGTGACATATTGACATACTGTAATGGTAAAATGAATTGTTAATATGAAGGTTTCACGGGTCTTCTAATATATAAGTAATATCAAGAGAAACGTGTCCTCTGTTAAGCTACCTTAGACCACCACAAAGTGACGTTGTAATAGTAGGTCACATTGCAGAGATAAATAAACTCTTTACTGATGCATTGAAAGTGCTATGAAAACCCAAATAAGTGTTTTGTAAAGTCTTGTTACATAATAGTAGATAAGTAATAGATGCATTTCTTCAGTTCCTGTACTAAAGTTTTACCCTACTTCTTTTATAAAATCAGGAGATCAGAACTTCAGTCAGGATTTTTTGCCAGGTTTGTTACCAAAGAATCAAGAAGTCAATTGACCATCAAGTTTAAAAGGTAAGGCAAATTCAAAGGATTAACAAAGTAATTCAAATGCCAAATTCTTTTAACAAGAAATAAATTTCTGCACCAATATCGATTCATTCCAAAACTCATATATGAACAACAATAGCAACAACAACATTTATTTATATTGCCCATTTTCATACAAATGATGTAGCTCAAAGTGCTTTACACGATGAAGAAAGAGAAAAAAGACAAAATAAATAAGAAAATAGAATTAGGGAATACTAATTAACATACAATAAAATTAAGGTCTGATGGCCAGGGAGGACAGAAAACACACAAAAAAAAACTCCAGACAGCCGGAGAGAAAAAAATAAAATCTGCAGGGGTTCATAGGCCACGAGACCACATCATGCATTACAGATTTGATCCAGGATAGATTGCCCCAGGGGCGGCACGGTGGCACAGTGGTAGTGCTGCTGCCTCGCAGTAAGGAGACCCGGGTTCACTTCACAGGTCCTCCTAATGTGGAGTTTGCATGTTCTCCCCGTGTCTACATGGGTTTCCTCCAGGTGCTCCGGTTTCCTCCCACTGTCCAAAGACATGCAGGTTAGGTGTATTGGCGATCCTAAATTGTCCCTAGTGTGTGCTTGGTGTGTGTGTGCCCTGCGGTGGGCTGGCACCCTGCCCGGGGTTTGCTTCCTGCCTTGCGCCCTGTGCTGGTTGGGATTGGCTCCAGCAGACCCCTGTGACCCTGTGTAGGATATAGCAGGTTGGAAAATGACTGACTGACTGACTAGATTGCTCTAAAACTGGTGGCACTTGTTGCAGCAAGATGGTAAATATTGTCTACTTTTTATTTTGACCATTAAAAGAGAAAAAATATGTTATTTTTAGATTCCTTGAAGTTCAAAACCCCTAATTGGGCACATTCTTATTGAAAATCTATCCAAGGAAAGCTACAAAAATTGAACAAAGACTGCTAATCATAACCAATCAACATTTTTAGAGAGGTGGAGATATGCTCTAGAGTGGAGAGGAATGAAGGTCAGTAGGAATGGTGAGGATGCAGGGAGTAGAGCTGGCAAAGGTGGATGAGTTTAAATACTTGGGATCAACAGTACAGAGTAATGGGGATTGTGGAAGAGAGGTGAAAAAGAGAGTGCAGGCAGGGTGGAATGGGTGGAGAACAGAGTCAGGAGTGATTTGTGACAGACGGGTATCAGCAAGAGTGAAAGGGAAGGTCTACAGGACGGTAGTGAGACCAACTATGTTATATGGGTTGGAGACGGTGGCACTGACCAGATTGCAGCAGACAGAGCTGGAGATGGCAGAGTTAAAGATGCTAAGATTTGCACTGGGTGTGATGAGGATGGATAGGATTAGAAATGAGGACATTAGAGGGTCAGCTCAAGTTGGACAGTTGGGAGACAAAGTCAGAGAGGCGAGATTGCGTTGGTTTGGACATGTGCAGAGAAGAGATGCTGGGTATATTGGGAGAAGGATGATAAGGATAGAGCTGCCAGGGAAGAGGAAAAGAGGAGGGCCTAAGCGAAGGTTTATGGATGTGGTGAGAGAGGACATGCAGGTGATGGATGTAACAGAACAAGATGCAGAGGACAGAAAGACATGGAAGAAGATGATCCACTGTGGCAATCCCTAACGAGAGCAGCCGAAACAAGAAGTAGAAGATTGGCTAGCATTAAAAATTTCCCCAGTGTGCAATGATTTTCAAAAACGTATTTATATGTAAAATCACTAACCTCCTTCAGTACAGATATTATCTGCTGCTGGTAACTTGTTAGACTTTAGCCTATTTAATCAATACTGCACCTCTCTCACTACAATTTCCTTAGTTCTTCCTTAGCAATCCCTGTTACTCATACAAATTTATTGATTACTTCACACATATAAACTTTAGAAAAAATCAAGTTTAGAGCATTTGGTATTTCACTGTCTGCACTAGGAATGACTAACATTTAGTAAACTCAGTTTTGATGTTTCAAGCCTTTCAGGATTCAGTCATTTGTCCACCATGTCTGCTCAAATCATTGCTAATTGTCATTATTAGAATATACTTATAAACTCCATGGGAAAGGTGAATCAATAGGAAAATGGTAAAAGACAGCTAAGAACATAAAAGTACTGCAAAAATATTAATATTTCAAGATTTCATATGTAACTTCATATTACTGTGATTTTTAGAATAGAAAATACTACCAGCCAATTAAATTATTTTAATTTTGAATTATGAATTTTATGATGACTGATGATTTTAATGATTTTTAGAATAGAAAAATAAGACCAGATAATTAAATGATGAGATCATTTAGAGGGGAAATGGCTCACTGTTTTGGCAAATCATTGCAGTAAAAACTGGGAGTCACATGGGGGGAGCTCGCAGGACTGGGGTTGGAAACCACTAAATTACATCCTTGGATTGCTGAGGACAGCCTGGATGTTTCCATCTATGCTCATTAACTGCTTTAGGTGCACAGTGGCATCTATACTTACCTGGTATGGCATCTCATGAGCTCAGGACCACAAAGTACTATAGAGGGCGGTGAAGTCAGGTTAGAATATTACTGGCACACAGCTCCATTCTGTCCAGAACGCATTTAACACACATTAACATCAGTGTGGCAAAGTCTTCTGGTAAAATGCAGCAATACAAATTTAAAGGTTATGTAAGTTGTGAGTTTCACAGCCACCCTGTCCAGAAAGATATATTCACTATGAACTAAACTGCAACATCAATACATCCAGGCTAGAGCTGCAGGACTTTCAGGTGACAAAGAAAATCCAGAATAGCATGTGTGCATAAATAGGGAAATTCTTTACAACGTGTGGTAATTTTACTGCTTACAAAGGGAATCACTCAGGTGGAAATGAAAGTGTTTTTGAAATTCAATAGCTGTTTCCTTAAACTTCTTGCAGGTTGCAGTAACAAGTGACAACAGCACATACTAATTATTTGATTCTTGCATTTTTTTATTATACCAGAAGATATCAACTATCACCTTATTATGAGAAACATTTGCTCTGTCACAGATGTTTCATGTATTAGGTTGACTACACTTTGACAACTATAAAGAATATGGTGTTTTTAGATCTACAGATTGAGAGCTCATACCAGTAAGCATGGCAGAGCAGCTTCTTCTTAATGAAAATCCATTGGTCTGGGTGCATGGCCGCTGCCAAGTCTCCGGCTTGGTTTATGGAATTGAGGAAAGTGAGCAAAGATGATGTTACCTCTGATATCTGAAGGGTGCAAGACAGATCCAGTGGTGTAAATGCGCAGGCAGGCAGTGGACAAGGCCGAGGAGAGTTTGTGGAGCTGAATGGAAGATCAGGGAAGCGGCAGCAGCATTGGAGGGCATTCGAGCAAGAGGATGGTGGTTTTGGCAGAAGACTATTTCTTATATTCATTGCTTTCCTCTGTAAACAACTTTTAAAAATTATGTTTGGTGATGTTCATGTTTCTCAATTGAGAAATAGCATATAAAATGATTTTTACAGACAATTTCACAAAGATATATGTCAAATGAAATTGTGGTGTTTTGATTTTTACTATTTATGATATTGAATGTATGGAAGCATAGAGTAATTTTAATAAACCATACACTGAGCAGCCACAAGATTAAAACAACTGACAGGTGAAGTGAATAACATTGATTATCTCATTACAATGGCACTTGTCAAGGTGTGGCATATGTTTGTGAGAAGTCAATTCTTGAAGGTGATGTGTTGGAAGCAGAAAAAATGGGCAAACGTAAGCATTTGAGCGACTTTGACAAGGGAAAAATTGTGATGACTAGACAACTGGTGCAGAGCAGTGTCTTGCTTCAGTGTTCTTGGTATGCAGTGGATTGTACCTACCAAAAATGTAGTCTAAGAAAGAACAACCAGTGAACTGGCAACAGGGTCATGGGCACTGAAGGCTCATTTATGTCAAAGTCAAAGTCAAAGTGAACTTTATTGTCATCTCAACCATATACAAGTATACAGATAGACGAAATTGCGAAGCTCAGGGTCCACAGTGTAACAACATGACATGCAAATAATAATTTAAAAATAGAATTAAAATTTAAATTTAAATTAAAATATAAAATTTAAATTAAAATTAAATCACAAACAAGACAAGACATTGTGCAAAGATAAGACAAAGAAGTAGCAGCAATACTGATGTGTAAGATGTGTAATATAATAAATAAATAATAATAGATATAGATAATACAGAAATTATCAGTGTATGCTAATAGTTGTTTAAAACATGTGTAAACAATGACAGGTCAGAATGTTTCACAGCAGAAGGATAACAAGAGTGTCAAAATACTTAAAGGGTCAGTATGAGATTTTCAGTTCTTTTCTACCTGTACACTCGTCTTTGCAGGACAGTGGCTCACATGTATAAAAGTTCTGTTTTTAGAGGTGGTTGAGGCCGTGTGGAAGGTCCCAGGGGGCAGCCTGGTGTTAAGGAGTCTAACATCTTGGGGGTAAAAACTCTCCTGCAGCCTGGCAGATCTGGCTTTGATGCTGCAGTATCTTCTCTTGGATGGCAGAAGTGTGAAAAGTCCATGTGAGGGGTGTAAGGGGTCCTGCTCAATGCTGCAGGCCTTGCGGACACTACGTTTGTAAAATATGTCCTGTAGTGAAGGGAGAGGCACCCCAATAATGTTCTCTGCTGTCTTCACTATCCTTTTCAGGTGCTTGTGGTCGGATATGTTGCAGTTGCCATACCAGACAGTGATACAGCTGGTCAGAACACTCTCAATGGTGCCTCTGTAGAACATGGTGAGGATGGAAGGGGGAGGACTTGCTCGCTTCAGCCGCCTCAGGAAGTGTAGTCTCTGCTGGGCTTTATTGATTAGTGATGAGGTGTTCTGCGTCCACATAAGTTCCTCAGTTATGTGCACACCAGAGGAACTTGGTACTCCTAACAGTCTCCACATCTAAACCGTTAATGCTGAGTGGGATGTGGGCAGGACGTGATTTTCTGAAGTCCAAGATTATCTCTTTTGTCTTGTCGACATTGAGAGATAGATTGTTGTCTTCACACCATGCAGACAGCCGTTCCACCTCATCTCTGTATGCTGTTTCATCATCCCTGCTTATCAGTCCCAGCACCGTTGTATCATCCGCAAACTTGATGATGTGGTTGGTGTTGTGTGTGGCTGTGCAGTCGTGAGTCAGCAGGGTGAAGAGCAGTGGACTAAACATGCAGCCCTGCAGTGCTCCAGTGCTCAGTGTGATGATGCTGGAAGTGTTGCAGCCCATCCGAACTGTGCATGGGGAGTGAGAGCTACTGTAGCACACATTTCTGAAATACTTAATGCTGACCATGAGAAAAACGTGTCAGAACACACAGTACATCGTGGCTCATTGTGAATGGCTGTGTAGCTGCAGACCAGTTAGAGTACCCATGGTGACCTCTGTCCTCCATCAAAAGCACCTACGATGGAAATGTCACCATTAAAACTGGATCATGGTGCAATGGAAAGCGGTGGCGTGGTCTGATAAATCCTGTTTTCTTTTAGATCATGTGAACAGCTGGGTGCATGTGTGTCGTTTGCCTGGAGAAAGGATGACAAGCCAGGAAGAGGCAGTGTGATGCTCTGAGCAGTGTTCTGCTGGGAAACCCTGGTATTCATGTGGATGTTCATTTCACATGTGCAACCTACCTAAAGATTGTTGCAGACTACATACACCCCTTCATGACAATAGTATTACCAGATGAAAATGGCCTCTTTCAGCAAGATAACATACCCTGACATATTGTGATTATCTCTATACAGTATATATAAAATCTAACGTCTGTTTGTATATCTGTCCACTTTCATGAGAGAACTACTTAACAGATTTGGATCGGGTTTTTTTGGATAATTTGCTTGAACATTCCGGCTGATTTTGCGACTTCTCTCATTGTGCTAAGTATCATAGTTCGTTTGCGGTACCGAGTTATTTGCACGAATCTGAGACAGAGGCTGTGTGCTGAGGAGATGGGGGCAGGGGCCTCTTCACTCACGTGCCAGCCTTGGGACGTATCTTACATCCGCTTAGCTAGCGAATGAGAGAAGTACTTAATGGATTTAGATTGGGCATTTTTCTAGAATTTTCTTGAACATTCCGGTTGATTTTATGACTTCTTTCATCACACTAAGAATCATAGTTCACTTGCAGAAGGGATATATCTGCGCTAATCCAAGACAGAGGCTGAGGGCCGAAGGGAGGGTGAAGCGTGATGTCAGGAGTAGGAAGCCAGGAAGGGTCCTCCTCACTGTCCTGTTTTACTTCTATGCGGGTGAAGCCGCGGGTGACGGCTAGTTGCTCATAATTTGAGGAATGGTTTTAGGAACATGACAGAGTTCAAACTGTTGATTTGGCCTCCAGATTCTCGCGATCTCAATCTGATTGAGCATATGGGAGATGTACTGGAAAAACAAGTCCAATCCATAAAGTCCACACCTCTCAACTTATATGATCTGGTGCTAAAATCTTGATGCCAGACACCAGAGGACACCGTCAGAGGTCTTGTGTGGAGTCCATGCCTTGACAGGTCAAAGCTTTTTTGGTGGCACTAGGGGGACCTACACAATATTAGGCAGGTGGTTTTAATGTTGCAGCTGATCAGTGCATATCTCAATATGTCTAGATTTGCTGTATGTTTCTCTCATGAGACTAGCATTTCGGCTATAAATCAACTTTTGGGCCTGGCAACTTTTTCAAGCTAAGCCTGACCAGACTGCATGGGTTGCCAGCATTCATCAGAAAACACCACCCCAAGAGTAGAATAAAACTCAGTTGCAAATCTAGGGTCACCTTGAAGGGATTACATCTCACAGCTAACTGGGGGGTTCCTCAAACTTAAGAGTTAAAGAAAGGAATATGGGGTCTGAGCAACTCAGGCTGGAGACGTAGATGGAAGCAAATGAGTGAAGAAACACATCCAATGTACCTGGGTAAGGAATTTAGCATAGTGGCCAATGTATGTTTTGAATCTTTTAATGCACATTTGGAATGAACTCATTTCCTTATTCTTTTTGATTGCACTGCCACAGTCTTGTCTTTTTTAACAAACAGAACTCTTTCATTATTTACAGTAAGTTCACTCCACAGTCAATAAGAAACATGAACTCCTTGTTGCATTTGATTTATTCACTGATTATTTCCGTCTTGTTCAAAGTATTTGTTCTCATGCCACGCTACTAAAAAACTGGATACAACTGGCTTTCCCAGAGTGCATGACACTAGTTAGCATTAAATGATTGATGTGAAAGTTGGCACAGGCCTTAGTGCTGCTGCCACTGAGTTTACCCATTTGGTTTGCTTTTTGTGCACACTCTGAAATCCCAAGGACATGTGTAAGATTACCTTATACTGTCACAGTGTGAAAGCGTTTTTGTATATGTGTACCCTGTCCTGAACAGGATGAACAGGACAGGCCTTGTGTTGGGCTAAATAGCCTGCTCTTTGTAAAACTGTTCTGTTGTTCTAACAAAAATCTCAATCCCATGGTACTGTTGGGCTAAGGGTCTGTCTCATCCAGCATGATAATGAAATAATGGCCATCAATTCTTATTTTGTCTCTTCAATTTATCGAATTTTCAATACAAGATTATTGCACCCACCCATCCCAATTAAAGGCAAAAGTACAACATCATGTCCTATACCAGCGTTTCTCAACCTTTAAGTATTTGCAACCCGAGTTTTAATCGCGCCCCCCTAACGTTTTTTTGAAACCCTAATAAAATTTATTCCTATATTTTTTGCTGCAGATACACTGCTACAAGTTTAAAATTTCCCTACGAATAGCGAAATTACGCCACATATGGCAACATTTGCGCCCCATTTTTTGTTACTTCGGGCGCGCCCCACAGTTTGAGAACCACTGTCCTATACTTTCATATTTCCTTAGCACTGACAGAACCAGATTTAATTTTGCTCACCAATGTGCATCAGCTACAGGGTGTGTCTGGGACAACAACAGCAGTCAGGCAGCCACAAATGGAGCTCCGATGATGTACAGCAGACTGGAGGATTTTATACATTTTGTAAACAGTGTCATTTTCCACAACTAGTTCAATGGCAGCCAAATGTGTGTGGCATATTGAAGGCAGCTCAAGATTTTGTAGTTCCGGTGTTTGGACTCAGAGGCCTTCCAATAATGAATGTATAATTGATTTCTCAGTTTGACTATATTCTATGTGAGTTATACCAAAAGCAACAAGCTTGGTCATTTTACAGCTCAGTAAAGAGTTCAACATGAAGCTACTAGAACATTACAGCATTAGAACATTGGTGATGAGCACACAACACACTTGTCCATTCTTGAAGTACAGTATAATACCCTTTAAATATCATCGAAAGACAGTAGAGGTTAGTCCTTCTTTGACATCTAGGCAAAAAAGTAATTTGTTATACTCTAAGTTTAGAGAATTGAACAATTTAGATAAAAACAAAGCATTCAGTCCGACAAGCTATCCTATTAACATCAAGTCAAGACCTGAAGGTCGCCCAAGTCCTACTTTCCACCATATCACTTGGAAATGTATTCCATGTGTCTATGGTTCTTTGCATGAAGAAAACATATTCTTGGAGGTTGCACATCATGATGTCACTAGCATGACACTTTAAAAAGCTAGCGCCGTGTGTAACTAATCATCTAAGATTTGGATTCGTAAAAGAAAACCTTTGCATCATTTCATATTGTTAGTTTCAGAATTTACTGGTTCAGACATTTTTTTCTGCCCTCTGATTGAGATTTATGGCTTGTATATCTTGGCTGTTTATGTGTACCCTTCTTGGCTTACAGCTGATTCTGGCTACACATCATGAGCTTTGTTATTCAGTTATGGAGTCAGACACGTGCAAGTAGGAGGCAGCTATGAAAAGGGCAAAACTTCCACCGAGCACTGAAAGGATGCAAACACCCTTCTCCTCTTTTGCCTCAAGGATGGACCCTACCCAAGACTAATAAAGTCATTTCCTCTGTCCTCAAACCACTGGAAGTCAGTGTGGTACGAGAGGTCTGCCACTTGTTGGCATCCTCAAAGTAAATAAGCAACCGACGCGTTCGTGCTGGGGAGTGGAGCAGGTGCTGGTGATCTGCAGAAACATCGGCTCGTCTCCAAGTTGGTGCGTAGTCTTGTTGGCATCTGCAGCCGGTCAGATTGTCTCCTTATCATCCCTGGGTGGCAATCAGGTGATCACACCTGCAACCCTGCCCAGTATATAAAAGGGGAGCGTAAAACAGAAACAGAGTAGAAAAAAGAACAAGAAAAAACAGAAAGAAAGAGCAGTGACACTAGCATCGTGTGGAGTGGCTGAATAAGTAACCAAGCTAATGCGGAAAAGCAGGAGCGAATATTCGCCCCACTGAATACTTACAGAGGAGTGGGTGCAAGCATGGTAGAGTCCTCCCCAGGGATCCGAGGCACGCCAGGGGAGCGAGAGGGAAGATGTGAGGACAAACAACCCCGAGCCATAAGGCCAACACAACTCAAGGCAGCTAAGATGGGGGTCGGGTTGGAGATGACCATGGCTGCTTGTGACTCTGAAGTGGGAGTTGTGTTGGGCTCGTCAGATAGAGCAATACCCTGATGATTGTGTGGTTGGATTTATTCTGGATTTTAACTTCACTGGCATTCACTTTTTATTGGATTATTTATTTATTGACCATTTTGTCGAACTGCAGTTATGGAGATTATTTGTTTTTTGACTGTTTGTAATAAAAGCACTTGTGCCCTTTTATGCACCTACCACATACTCTGTGTGAGTGTCCTCATCCGCTGGCTCATCCCTCAGGTATGTTATCAGCTGTAGAGGGTTCAAAAGGCTCTCCGGAATGATCTGGTAGTGGGGGCTGACCCACACCATCACAGTCAGCATTCATTTTTGGAACCCACATCTGAGTGCATATATACCAGAAGCGACTTACATTGAAATTATACTGACCTGCATGATCTTTTGTGCATTTTATTTACCCTTGGCACTTCATTTTCATTATATGGGGCACACTCAAGTGGTATCCAAACCCTCTTCCAGTGTTTCGTGTTTTTTCTTACACGATGGTGAGCCGTATAACATAAAGTTCAGTCCTTACCTTATGCTCATGTGGTGATCTGGTGCAAATCACTGGCCTCTGCTTAAATTTTGAAAACTAACATTGGACTATACTCAATTGTACTATAGCTCTAGATCTGTAAAGCACATCAAAATGGAATAAAATATGAATAAGTACTATATTCATATAGGCGGAGTGGTGTTTCTGAGGCTATGGATCTGCACTGGCAATCGGAAGGTTGCTGGTTCGAATCCCGTAAATGCCAACAGGGACTCTGCTCTGTTGGGCCCTTCAGCAAGGCAATTGCTGAGTGCTTTGAGTAGTGAGAAAAGCGCTATATAAATGCAAAGAATTATTATTATTATTATTATATGAAGTAAAGGTTGTTTCTTTGTTGTGAATCTGAGTTCACTTCATTCATTCTTATCCTGAAATTTATTTGTCCTGAAGGTTCACTGACAGCCATCCCAAATGCCTTTTAGAACTGGTCATCCACTTGAAGCTAGGCATTTTCGGACCCAGCCGGTACTTGGACGTGAGACCATCTAGGAAATCTTGGGTTGCTGTTGGAAGAGGTGTTGGTAAGGCCAGCAGGAATCGCTTACCCTTTGCTCTGAATGTGAATTCCAATGCCCACAGTGCAGCGATGGGGATGCTGTGCTGTAAAAATGGCGCTATACTTCAGAAGACATAAAGCTGAGGACCTAACTGTCTGTGGTCATTAAAAATCCCAGGGTGTCCTTCATAAAGAACAGGGCATATCCTGATGTCTAGGCTAAATTGCACTCCACCTGGCTATCTCTTTCACCCCCTTCAGCACCTAATTGCTAATATGTAGTGAGTGTACTGGCACAAAAATGGCTGCCGTTGCATCATGCAGGTGGATGCTACACATTAGTGGTGGATGAAGTGGCTCCCAACTCACCATGTAAAGCGGTTCGAGTAGTGAGAAAAGCGCTATATAAATGTAAACAATTGTTATCATTATTATTATTATTAATATTATTATCATCTTCAACCAATGTGGTGGTCACTCATGGCCAGAGGTAAATCACCATTTAATATTATGACATGATATTGATCATAAAATATGTTTCATGCTTTTTCCTTCATAGTGATGCTAGACAGAGAAGTTGGGTGCTGGTTGGTATTCCCAGTTCATCTATTGGACCACCCACATATGTAACTTTGCTAAACTGAATCTACATGTTTGTGCTCAGAAAACATTTCTTTTTTTTCATTTACAGTAGACCATCCTTCATCAAAATGTCTTAAAGATAAAATAAGGAGTTAAGTAACAGTGATGGATGGCCTGGGATTATAGCTAGAAACGTGCAGCCCGTTGACAGTGCTTCATTGGAACTTGGCCAAGGTGTTTCACTTCCTAAAGCTCCTCGTCTATATGATTAATGGACAGGAGACACTGGAAGTGCTTTGCCCACTTTCATGTTCTGTTTCCAGCTGATAAGCTAGTGTTTGATCATTCTCCTTGGCTTCATGAAGTTGATCCCTAAGCTCTGCCTTTATCATTCTTTGAGGCGGGTGTTTTAAAGCATTCCTGCGTTTCATGACATAAAAGGTTTTAAGCAATATCACATCTTTAATTGCTACCTTACCTCATGCATTACACTTTGATTATAACCAGTCTGCCGATTTTCTACAATTCATTTGTAAATGTGCTAAGCTTAATTGCTTTTTATCATTTTTTTAGAGCTGCACTGTACTACAGTCTGGAACTGTGCACAGAGCTCATCTTTTTAATCTTCTGCCTTCTCACTGCCACAGACATTCTGGCTGCTCTGGCCTCTTCCTGCAGATGCTCTGGTCATTCCAGTAAACCCTTCCCATTACACTGTTTTTTATTTAACTCAGTTGAATCCCCCAAAATAAACAAATAATAAATAAAACAAATGTCTTCACACATAAGTTTTCACATTTCACTCTTATTTTTTTTTGGTCAGTGGTGGTAAGGGCCACATATTGCATCTCTTGGTAGCATAATTTATTTTGTTCATTCAGCACTAAGCAAACATGTTACAAAAATGAAGAGGTAATTGTGTCTGTGTCATCTGTACCTGAAAACTTTGCTATATTAATATAATATTAATATTAATATTAATATGCCTTTCTTCTCCTCTGACAGTACAGGTGCTGGTCATAAAATTAGAATATCATGACAAAGTTGATTTATTTCAGTAATTCCATTCAAAAAGTGAAACTTGTATATTAGATTCATTCATTACACACAGACTGATGTATTTCAAATGTTTATTTCTTTAAATTTTGATGATTATAACTGACAACTAATGAAAATCCCAAATTCAGTATCTCGGAAAATTAGAATATTGTGAAAAGGTTCAATATTGAAGACACCTGGTGCCACACTCTAATCAGCTAATTAACTCAAAACACCTGCAAAAGCCTTTAAATGGTCTCTCAGTCTAGTTCTGTAGGCTACACAATCATGGGGAAGACTGCTGACTTGACAGTTGTCCAAAAGACGACCATTGACACCTTGCACAAGGAGGGCAAGACACAAAAGGTCATTGCTAAAGAGGCTGGCTGTTCACAGAGCTCTGTGTCCAAGCACATTAATAGAGAGGTGAAGGGAAGGACAAGATGTGGTAGAAAAAAGTGTACAAGCAATAGGGATAACCGCACCCTGGAGAGGATTGTGAAACAAAACCCATTCAAAAATGTGCGGGAGATTCACAAAGAGTGGACTGCAGCTGGAGTCAGTGCTTCAAGAACCACCACGCACAGACGTATGCAAGACATGGGTTTCAGCTGTCGCATTCCTTGTGTCAAGCCACTCTTGAACAAGAGACAGCGTCAGAAGCGTCTCGCCTTTGGGCTGCTGCTGAGTGGTCCAAAGTTATGTTCTCTGATGAAAGTAAATTTTGCATTTCCTTTGGAAATCAAGGTCCCAGAGTCTGGAGGAAGAGAGGAGAGGCACAGAATCCACGTTCCTTGAGGTCCAGTGCAAAGTTTCCACAGTCAGTGATGGTTTGGGGTGCCATGTCATCTGCTGGTGTTGGTCCATTGTGTTTTCTGAGGTCCAAGGTCAACGCAGCCGTCTACCAGAAAGTTTTAGAGCACTTCATGCTTCCTGCTGCTGACGAACTTTATGGAGATGCAGATGTCATTTTCCAACAGGACCTGGCACCTGCACACAGTGCCAAAGCTACCAGTACCTGGTTTAAGGACCATGGTATCCCTGTTCTTGATTGGCCAGCAAACTCGCCTGAAAATCTATGGGGTATTGTGAAGAGGAAGATGCAATACGCCAGACCCAACAATTCAGAAGAGCTGAAGGCCACTATCAGAGCAACAAGGGCTCTAATAACACCTGAGCAGTGCCACAGACTGATCGACTCCATGCAACGCCGCATTGCTGCAGTAATCCAGGCCAAAGGAGCCCCAACTAAATATTGAGTGCTGTACATGCTCATACTTTTCATGTTCATACCTTTCAGTTGGCCAACATTTCTAAAAATCCTTTTTTTTGCATTGGTCTTAATTGATATTCTTATTTTCCGAGATACTGAATTTGGGACTTTCATTAGCTGTCAGTTATAATCATCAAAATTAAAAGAAATAAACATTTGAAATACATCAGTCTGTGTGTAATGAATGAATCTAATATACAAGTTTCTCTTTTTGAATGGAATTACTGAAATAAATCAACTTTGTCATGATATTCTAATTTTATGACCAGCACCTGTAATACTGGCTTGTATGTGGCTGTAATATGCGTCACTGTATTGTGTACCTTTAATTTCCTCTCGCAGTAATACTGGTTTGTATTTCCGTAAAACGCCTCTAACTTTCTCTGACAGTAATATTGTGCATCGCACCGTGCCCCGCGCATGCGCACTTCACCAGAAGCCCCGCGCATGCGCACTTCACCAGAAGACACACACACACGGACACCTGGACGCACACAGGGATTTTATTAAAGAGGATAAAAATTGCAGCAGCCCAAACACTAACCTATGAGAGACACCACTCTTAAAATCACCTATTTCTGATGAGGTTCCTCACACCATAACCCTCTGCTTCCTGTGTCTGAGGAAATTTTACACCCATATACACACTACACCCTGAGCTCTCGCTTGTTTTAGTTTGAAGCCAGAGGTGTCAAAACTGAAAACCAAATCTCAGAGTCAAAGAAATGAACTGCAGCTTAAGATCTTTAGCCAGAAAAATAAATAATAAGAATCTCAAGAAGGAG